>NW_024412388.1:61963763-62102915 GCF_014898765.1 Herpailurus yagouaroundi
TATAGAAAGCTTATGAAGGTAATTGAAGAAGATTTAAAGAAATGGAAAGACATTCCCTGCTCATGGATTGGAAGAATAAATGTTGTCAAAATGTCAATACTACCCAAAGCTATCTACACATTCAATGCAATCCCAATCAAAATTGCACCAGCATTCTTCTCGAAACTAGAACAAGCAATCCTAAAATTCATATGGAACCACAAAAGACCCCGAATAGCCAAAGTAATTTTGAAGAAGAAGACCAAAGCAGGAGGCATCACAATCCCAGACTTTAGCCTCTACTGCAAAGTTGTCATCATCAAGACAGCATGGTATTGGCACAAAAACAGACACATAGACCAATGGAATAGAATAGAAACCCCAGAACTAGACCCACAAACGTATGGCCAACTCATCTTTGACAAAGCAGGAAAGAACATCCAATGGAAAAAAGACAGTCTCTTTAACAAATGGTGCTGGGAGAACTGGACAGCAACATGCAGAAGGTTGAAACTAGACCACTTTCTCACACCATTCACAAAAATAAACTCAAAATGGATAAAGGACCTGAATGTGAGACAGGAAACCATCAAAACCTTAGAGGAGAAAGCAGGAAAAGACCTCTCTGACCTCAGCCGTAGCAATCTCTTACTCGACACATCCCCAAAGGCAAGGGAATTAAAAGCAAAAGTGAATTACTGGGACCTTATGAAGATAAAAAGCTTCTGCACAGCAAAGGAAACAACCAACAAAACTAAAAGGCAACCAACGGAATGGGAAAAGATATTTGCAAATGACATATCGGACAAAGGGCTAGTCTCCAAAATCTATAAAGAGCTCACCAAACTCCACACCCGAAAAGCAAATAACCCAGTGAAGAAATGGGCAGAAAACATGAATAGACACTTCTCTAAAGAAGACATCCGGATGGCCAACAGGCACATGAAAAGATGTTCAGCGTCGCTCCTTATCAGGGAAATACAAATCAAAACCACACTCAGGTATCACCTCACGCCAGTCAGAGTGGCCAAAATGAACAAATCAGGAGACTATAGATGCTGGAGAGGATGTGGAGAAACGGGAACCCTCTTGCACTGTTGGTGGGAATGCAAATTGGTGTAGCCGCTCTGGAAAGCAGTGTGGAGGTTCCTCAGAAAATTAAAAATAGACCTACCCTATGACCCAGCAATAGCACTGCTAGGAATTTATCCAAGGGACACAGGAGTACTGATGCATAGGGGCACTTGTACCCCAATGTTCATAGCAGCACTCTCAACAATAGCCAAATTATGGAAAGAGCCTAAATGTCCATCAACTGATGAATGGATAAAGAAATTGTGGTTTATATACACTATGGAATACTACATGGCAATGAGAAAAAATGAAATATGGCCTTTTGTAGCAACGTGGATGGAACTGGAGAGTGTGATGCTAAGTGAAATAAGCCATACAGAGAAAGACAGATACCATATGGTTTCACTCTTATGTGGATCCTGAGAAACGTAACAGGAACCCATGGGGGAGGGGAAGGAAAAAAAAAAAAAAAAAGAGGTTAGAGTGGGAGAGAGCCAAAGCATAAGAGACTGGTGAGAACTGAGAGCAAACTGAGGGTTGATGGGGGGTGGGAGGGAGGAGAGGGTGGGTGATGGGTATTGAGGAGGGCACCTTTTGGGATGAGCACTGGGTGTTGTATGGAAACCAATTTGACAATAAATTTCATATATAAATAAAAAAATCACAACATTGGTAAGATAATTACAAAGTAAGTATTAAATAAATTTATTTACTACTTCTAAAAAAAAAAGAAAGAAAGTTTAATCAAGAGAAAAGAGAGAAGAAATAAGTTACCAATTTCAAAAGTTAAAGGTCTATCACTATAGATTGTAGAGTTACTAAAAGTTAATAGGATATTTTGCATAGTTTTTATAAGCATAAAAATGTTAATAAAATGGACATATTTCTTGAAAAATATAACTCACAAAACTAAAATAAGATTTAAAAACTATGAATAATCATTTATTCATTTTATCTCTCTCTCTCTATCTCTCTCTCTCTCTCTCTCTCTCTATATATATATATATATGGATAGGTTCTTTTCTGTATGTAAAAATGGAAGAGAGAGAGAAAAGGAGAAAGGAAGAAAGAAAAGTGCTAAGATTCCCATGACTCAACAGATTAGTTACAGATATGGGAGCTAAATTGTCATCTTTTCTCTTTGAGTATATGTCAATAGTAATCTAGACCAAGTAGATCCAGTAACAAGAGGACCTGCTGTCTTTTAATGAAAGTCCTTAATAAATGTATTAAGGCAATTAATGGGTTTTTTCATTGAAATAACTTTAGATCTTTCAAGGAGAGAATCTGTACAAAAAAACTGGTTATACAAGAGATATATGCAAGAGCTAAGAAATGAATCAAGGACAGTAAGACAACACAGAGATTAGCAATATCAGGAAAGAGCTACACCCTTAGCACCAAAAGGACAAGAAAGGAGATGGTATTGTCAGAACACAGCCAGCCTGGGCAGCTAGTGCTGGAGGTGTGGAGGAAACAAACCAGCTTCCTGAATAAGTAGAGAGAGAGGGGAATAAATATCTGGTTTCTCCCCTCATCACACACCCCTAGCCTTCTGCCAGAGCTTCCCTGGAAATCAAAGGGAAATGAAATTGGTAAATGTTGGGTCTTATAATCTAAAGGGAAAGCAGTGGAAGGGTGGAGCACGAATCTGAAAGCAAACAGGGAGTTTACCAGCATAGCAATTTAATCAGACCCAAATGATTAAAGACCTAAAGCAACACGTTCTGTAAAGTCTGGAAGCTAGATTTCTGTAAATACATCTATTATTGGTAGACTTTCAGGTAGAAGGGAACAAGAAATACTTCCTTAGAATCATTAATGAATGATTGACAGAAAATATAACGTGAGCATAAGTTTTGGTCCCCATTCTGGGTCTACCAAGCTATAGGCCTTGTTTGTAATTTTTGTAATTTTTTTATCTATAAAATGTAGATAGTAATATTTGCCTTCAATTTTTTATCTATAAAATGTAGATAGTAATATTTGCCTTACTGAACAGAAACAAATAATAAAAGAGATATGAATAAAAGTGATTAGTACAATGTCTTGGGTGAAAACACAGTAATGGTGCCTTATTATTGAAAATTAGAAAGAAAAAAAAACATAAAAATGGTACCTTAAAAATAGCTTTATAAAAATCTTGCTTTAACTTCTTTTTCCTATATTTATCAGTATAATTTTATTACTATAATCTTTAAATCTAGATTCTATCTAATGTAAGATGTCATTATTTTATGCACTTGTAAGAAAAAAAACTCAACTATGACACACAATATTTCACCATCTTTCTCACTGAATTGCATGTCACTAGGAGTTAAGCAGTTTTTGTTTAAAGTCAGCAGGAAGTTCCTGACAAAGTATAATAGGAGATATAAAATATAATATCAACATTGCCCTGTACAATGCATGAATTGATCATACCAGCCTCGTTCTGTTTTGAAATTTTTCATCTGCTCCATGGGATTGTCGATTTCTCCTGCCTTCAAACCTTGCTTACTATATGGTAGATGATCTTTTTGCATGTATCCCACTAAAAAAATGTAACACAGCCTCATCTATTTACGAATCAACTAAAACTGAAAAGCTTCTGTACAGCATAGGAAACCATTAATGGAAGGAAACCTAATGAATGGGGAAAATATTTATAAACCATATATCTGATAAGGGGTTAATATCCAAGACATGTAAAGAACTCATACAACTCAACACAAAATAATAATCCAACTAAAAATGGGCAGGTGATCTGAATAGACATGTTTCCAAGAAGACATATGACTGACCAAAAGGATTACATAAAGTGTCTAACATTAATAATAAGGGAAATGAAAATGAAAACTACAGTGAGATATCACCTCATACCTATTAACAACAACAAAAAAAGCCTAAAAAAAAAAAAGAGCAAAACAATACAAAACAAACATACAAGAAACAACAAGTATTGGCAAGTATGTGGGAAAAAAGAGAACTCTTGTGCAGTGTTGGTGGGAATGTAAATTGTTATACTTACTGTGGAAACAGCATGGAGGCTCCTCAAAAATTACAAAAAGAACTCCCATATGATCCAGCCATTCCACTTCTGGGTATTTATCTGTGGGAAATGAAATCATTCTCTCAAAGACGTATCTGCATCTCATGTTCACTGTAGCATTATTTATAATAGCCAACACATAAAGACAATCTAAGTTTCCATTCATGGGAGACTCGACAAAGAAATTGTAGTATAGATACAATGGAATATTATTCAGCCATTAAAAAAGTAAATCCTATCATTTTTGATAACACAGATGGAACTGAAGGGCATAATGCTAGGTGAAATAAGTCAGACAGTTTCACTGTCAGGTGGGTATGATCTCATTTATATGTGGAATCTGAAAAACAAATAAACACACCTATAGGTACAGAAAAGAGATCGGTAGTTGCCAGAGTCAGGGGTGGAGGGTGGACAACATGGGTAAAGGCACTTAAAAGATATAAACTTCCAAACAGAAGTCCTGAGGGTATAATGTACAAATAGTGACTACAGTTAATAATACTGTATTGTATATTCAAAAATGGTTAAGAGAGTAGATCTTAAAAGTTCTCATCACAGACAAAAGTAAATCATAACTATTTATGGTAATGAATGTTAACCAAACTTGTGGTAATCATATTGCAATATATACACATACCAAATCATTATGTTATATACCTAAAATTGATACGTCATTTCAATTTAAAAAAATTAAATTAAAAATAAAAGGAGGTGTATTGGGACACACAAAAATTTTTCCCCTAGGTATTTGAAAGCATTTATGTGTCAATTTGCAAGAAAATGTAGAACTGTGGTCATTTCTCTAAAGACAAATAGTTCTTTCAACCATACGAAATTAATGTCACATGGTTCTCTTCCTGGAACTTTCAGTATACAAAATAACCTTTGTTAAAATACTGAGCCATAGAGCAAACTTCTTAAAGTTATCTGAAATGTCAACTAAACTCCAAACAAGTTATTGTGAGAAACATACAAGCCCTACTTATGTAATGACAGTATGACAAATACCATCAAGTTAACACACCGTGCCACGGCTGTCATCTGATCAACAGCAGCTGTAAAATATCAGTGATTGTAAGATGCATCCTAATTTTAGATGTGATTCTCAGAATCTATAAAACATGATTATATTTACTCAGGTCCCAAGTCAAATCACGAGGAAGTGAAAAGGACAGAAATTAAAGGAAAGGCGAGTCAAATACAGACTTTGCTATGAAAAAAGGCAACATTTAACACATAGAAAATAATAGTACCTACTTAAGGATTTATCAAAACCCAGAACATATTTTCAACACTTAACTATTAGACGCTTATAATTTATAGGTTACCAGAGAAATAGGTCTTTTTACTTAAAAAAAAATTATAAGCATAAGTTTTATAGATTTTTTTTCTAAAATCAGCAAATCATTTTTGTTAAAAGTTTGGTTGAAAAACTGATTTTACAGCATAGCTGGGATGAATAAGTGTTAAAATGTTTTATCTTAGGGGAATCATCTAAGTCATTATAAACTGAAGAAAAGGAAACACAACATATGATCACTATTTGCTCAGGAATACTGAACAGGCATGAAGATTCCAAAATTGAACGTAATGTGGGCGTGAAAAAAATATCATTATCAAAGCAAAGAATAGCTAAGTTGTGTGATACAAATGTGATGACTCATGGAATTAGTAATATGTTGCTAACAGCACCTAATATAGCATCGAATTACATTTTTTTATATCCTTTATAGTCCTAGTTAAACCATTCAACACCCCTGAGAAATGAATCAATATGTTTATCTCTAGCTTATAGAGGAAGAAAAGTTTCAATAATTAGCTATTTTCAGGGGCCACAGAGAGAGTGGTGGAGATAAAATTAACAAAGAAGGTTGTGGCTTCTATCTGAGCTTGGTTCATCCTGACTCTAGGGTGACATTAACCAAAAGCAGTTACAGCTCCATGTTAGCCAGCTGTAGCCACAGTCTGACAGTAATGGGGGAAGATCTATTAAATCAACCTGAAGGAAAGAATGAACATTTGGGCTATGATTCACAAGGCAAAGTAAAACCTCAATGGGGTTCCAGAGGGAAGGGATGTTAACAGAGGCCTTGGCCTTTGATATGGATTGTTGTATCTAAAGCCAGAATCAAAACTGTAAGGAAACACCATAGCATCTGGGAGCATAAGAATCTAATGAGGATAAAGATTTAATTCTTCCTGAATTTCCAGATGTGGCTAAGAAGCTATTAACTTTCTAATCACTAAGCAGTCAGGATTGAATAGGACTAATAAGGAAGCTTTTATAGACTATTGCTTTCACTCATATTGGAACTGATTGCACCAGAGGGAAAATGCATATTTCCCCTCCTTAGAATATGCTAAACTATCAAGATCTGAATCCCCTCCATTTTCCAAAATCTTCCTCCGTTTGCTTCACTCTGTCCACTTCTAACCTTCTCCAGTCATACAAGAGATCACACATAAATTAGAGGTAGGCCTCCTTATGGATTAACACTTAAAATATATATGCTTATTTAACTTAGGACCATTTGCATCTCAATTTATTATGGTGATTAATAAAGCAGCCTGTTGTAACCAAAGCCTTTTGAGAAAACAAAAGTGAACACAGATAAGATGTATCTCTGGAGGACTATACAGACTAATGGAGAAATTGCATCTATAAATATGTAATCATAATAAAAGTAGAATAGGGTAAGTGCTAACTAGAATTTGAAATACTTGTACTGTGGCAATCAGAGAGGGAATGATTAACTGCTGTTGGAGAGATCATTGTTAATGACAGCTTTTCTAAGGAGATAGTATTTAAGTCTCTTTTGAAGGATTTCAATAAATAATGTAGGGGAGATAACTTCAAACTGAGAGACTGCATGAGTAAAGGCAAAAAACTTGAAAATTGCATGTTGTTTTTGGAAAAGCGAGAGGAGTGAGTTTTTCAAAGGGAGTGTAGGTTACAAGGAAAAATAATATGCTTCAACTTGTTTGAGCTTCTGATGTGTTGGCTGTTGACTTCAATTGGCTGTGTTGTATATTCTGCTTACTTGTCTTTTAATGTAGACTGTGGTCGAGTTTATTTGTCATTTGCAAAAATCTACTGTTTTGTGTGGCGATGTTTTTTCTAATGTTGTTCACAATACGTTTCATTGTACATTCTCTCCTACAGTGTGACACTGCCACAATTCAAACAAGTGGTGGAGTTTTATTTCTCTCCCACTGACTGGGCTATCCTTACGATTTGCTTGTAACCAATAGAACATAGAGGAAGTGATGCCGCGTGGCCTCTCACGCTAGGTCAGAAAAGGCCATGTAGCTTCTGGCTGGTTCTCTTACAACAATTGCTCTCAGAATACTCCCTCCTGGAACCTGGCTGGTAGGCCATGACAGGCTCAAGTGATACAGACACATCGCATGTGCGTACTTCAGTGGACAGTACCATGTGATCCCAGCCTGAGTCCTCCTAGCCCAGGTGCCGCACATGGGACTGAAAAACCATGTTGGAAATAGATCTTCTAGCCTCAGCTGTCTCAGTCTCCCTCTCAAGTCACCCCCAGATATGTCAGTCTACCCTGCTGAATTCTCATACATTGTGGGCCATAGCATAGCTTTTCCTGTAGCTGATCCTTTCTGCTTTAATGATCTGCAGAATTTGTGAGCATAATAAAAGGCTGTTTGGTGCCATGAAGTTTACAGTGCTTTATTATGAAGCAATAGTAACTGGAATACCTTCTTTCCTGAGTAAGGGAGTATTGCCAGCACATGGTTGTCCAGTTATTCTCTATGTCACAGACTTACCTGCAACTTAATGGGGGCACATTATTATGTTCTAGATCATGACATATGAACAGAAATGGTGTGTACACTTCCAGGCCTATCTCATACACCCTGCAGTGAACTGTTGCAGACTCATAGGCAGTCCTAGGACTCAACATAAGCCTTCAAATGAGAATGATGCCCTTCAGGGGCACCTGGGTGGCTCAGCCAGCTAAGCATCTGACTCTCAATTGTGGCTCAGGTCATGTTCTAATGGTTCATGAGTTCAAGCCCCATATGGGACTCTGCACTATCAGCAGATTCTCTATCTCCTCTCCCTCTGCCCCTCCCCTGCTTGTGCTTGTGATCTTTCTCTCCCTCTCTCTCTCTCTCCCTCTCTCAAAAATAAACTTAAAAAAAAAAAGAATAATGCCCTTCAATACAGCAAAGAAATAAGATAGTAGGAACGAACCTACAATTTTGAATAGCCCTCTACGTAAACTATTATGAGAGTGAAATAATTATTATTTGTTATAGCAATGAAATATTACACTAACTGTGACACATGCAATAAAAGATTCCTTCATTTTCTTCTCTAAAATAGACAGTGAAAGGCAATGCAAGCTAGAACACTGAATTGTGAGATAATTTGTTTCAGGCAGCTTGTTTTGAATACTGCTTCTTATATACAAAGATGGCAACATGAGAAAAGGGATTGGACTTTAAATTTAAACTCTCAAGGAAAGGCTTGATTTGCCCTCAAACACTTTTGAAAATAGATGCAATAAAAAGATGGAGTAAGGACTTACTATTTTCAGTCGTATTAAGAACTTGCCGCCCACTTTCAATTTGAAGGTAATAAAGATGATTCCCATTTCTTTGTCAACCTAAGGGAAAGAAACAGAAGCAAAACCTCTAATTTTAATGAAACAAAGAGGCATTTATATATCTGAAAACTATATATAAAAATTGAAAAAAGAGGACCATTAAATAGCAAAGAAAAGGAAAGTCAATCCTGTGTTCAACTGGGCTTTAGTGCAGATGGAGTGGAAAGGATTGGTTTCAACGAGAAGCAAGGCAGCTTAAAATCATAAAAGGAATCGCAAGAAACAGTATAGATGGATTCTGTAGTATACTGCTTACTGGCTTCCATTTTGTGAAGCTCGTTAAGAGTTGGCACCTATTCCCCATCCCTTAAACTTGAACTAACCTTAGGACTTAGTCTGGTCAATCAAATGTAGAGGAAGCAATATGATGTGACGCCCAGGAATCAACATGTTTAAGCACTTCCCCTCTTGCTGTTGGGACTCTGTCTTCCAGACTAGGCTGTGGAATAATGAGGGAGGACACAAGCATCGAGATGGTCTCAACTAAGCTGTCTGAATCCAGCCAGCCCCCTGACTGCTGAAGCAACGGACTCCAGACACATGAATAAGCCCAGTCAGTATCAGCTAAGCCTACCACAGATAATGAGAACTGTGTTCTGCTGACTCTAATCTTGAAATAAGTAAATGGTTGTTTTAAGCCATCTAGTTTTGGGGTAGCTTGTTACACATAAGATAGTGAGAAATCTCAAAAAAGCTGACAAACCCTTGATATAATATAAATAAAAGACATTGCACCAAAAACGGAATTCCCCTAGGAAGATACTGAAATAACCCGAAATTACTGGTAAATGGAACTGAAAGGGAGAACGGGCTGTAGTTAGTTCTTTGAAATACAAAATAACTAAAGGACGACAGAATGTGTCATAGTGCAGGCTACTAAAACAAAATACCATAGAATGTATGGCTTAAACAATACACATTTATTTCTCATAGTTCTGGAGGCTATAAAGTCCAAGATCAAGATACTGTCATGTTCAACGTCTGGCAGGAGTGCTCCTCCTGGTTTACAGATGGTCACCTCTTGCTCACATGGTAGAGCAAAAGAGGTCTCTAGTGTCTTCCTCTTCTTCTAAGAGCACAAATACCACCATGGGGAATCCATCCTCTTGGTCTCATATAAACCTAATTACCTACCAAGGGGCCCATCTCCAAATACCATCACACCAGCGGTTAGGGCTTAAAATTATGAAGACACAAACATTTAGTCTAGAATTGAATGATGGTATTAGCCCCAAGATGTTAGTGTTACTAACATTTATATCTGCCTTCAAAATAGAGTTCAATGAACAACCCATGAAATATCTACCAAAGTAGTCATCAGACCATACCAGACAGTGGAGTATAAGATTGCACAGTGGTTTTGGAGGCCAATTTTATCAATTTTACTTTTAAAATATATCCAGCAGGGGCACCTGGGTGGCTCCGTCAGTTGAGTGATCAATTTTGGTTCAGGTCATGATCTCGATTTTCATGAGTTCAAGCCCCAGGTCAGGCTGTGGGCTGACAGCTCAGAGCCTGGAGCCTGTTTTGTATTATGTATCTCCCTCTCTCTGCCCCTCCCCCTCTCATGTTCTCTTTCTCAAAAATAAACGTTAAAGAAAATATTATTAAAATATATCCAGCAGATGTATACACACATGTTCATAAGAATATATCTATAAGATAGGCCCAGAAACTTATTAATAATAGCAAGAAGAAAGAGAAGGAGGAGGAAGAGCAGGAGGAAAAGGAGGAAGAAGAAGAGGAGGAGGAGGGAGAAGAAGAGGAAGGAGAGGAGGGGAAGGAAGGGAAGGGAAGGAAAGGTTAATTAAAAATGTGTTAAGAAACATGCATAGAACATAAAAAGATGCCTGTATTTCTGCATTTTCAAAAGTTTACAAAATTAATAATATACAGAATAGAATATATTCTGTAATAATGCAATCCAATAAAAAAATAGCTTTAAATTTTATGTGCTTATAATTTCTGAATTTCCTGAAGAATTTCAAGGACTGTTGATTTAATAATAATTGAAAAGAGGAGAGGGGGGGGAAAAGGAAAACATATCACATTAGAAGTACAGAAATATTGGGGCGCCTGGGTGGCTCAGTCGGTTAGGCAGCCGACTTCGGCTCAGGTCACGATCTCACACTCTGAGTTCGAGCCCCGCATTGGGCTCTGTGCTGACAGCTCAGAGCCTGGAGCCTGTTTCAGATTCTGTGTCTCCTTCTCTCTGACCCTCCCCCATTCATGCTCTGTCTCTCTCTGTCTCAAAAATAAATAAACGTTAAAAAAAAAGAAGTACAGAAATATTTTACTAATTGAAACAGTATCAATTTAACCATACAATTAAGCATCATTTTCTTTTTCAATATTATGACAAAAATGAGTCAATGAACCCAATCCAGGTTCCATGGATTGCTCTGAATCACCTTGGGCCATCAGAAATTACACATGGAGGCATGTAAATTTTTCATAAACTCTGCTCAAAAATTGAACTTTTTTGTAAATTTGGAATTAATATTTTAATTTCAAGGTCTGTAAAGAAAAATAGGGCTTATGTAAAACAACATTTCACTAATCTTGTAGGTTTTTAAAATTATGTTTAATGTGGTAGAAATTTAAACCTTTTTTCTTAAAATTTAACATTTATGGGGTGCCTGGGTGGTTCAGTCAGTTGAGCATCCGACTTCAGCTCAGGTCATGATCTCATGGTTCATGAGTTTGGGCCCTGCATCAGGCTCTGTGCTGACAGTTCAGAGCCTGGATCCTGCTTCAGATTCTGTGTCTCCCTCTCTCTCTTCCCCTCCCCGACTTGTGCTCTGTCTTTCTCTGCCTCTCAAAAATAAAGAAAAATTTAAAAAAAATTTAACACTTATGTATATATAAATAGAAAACAGTTGGAAGGCTATATGCCCAACTACTAACAGTGGCTACCCTGGAAGAGTAAGAGTGGGAGGGAAAAAAGCTAGGTATTCATTAAATTCACTTTTTAAATATACTTTTAAAATTTATACTATAATATATATTTAATAAGTAGTATGTTTTCTATTGTTTAAGTATGCTTTTACAATATACTTGGAATATTTTATATATAATTTTTATGTGAGCTTAAATAATTGATAGAAGAAAATTATTCTTTATATATGGAAGGGAGAAAGGATAATGCAGTTTGGAACACAGGATGAGGTCAGAGATAATGGCAAGCATAAACATCCCTAAAAACCTAAAATGGGAATTAAAAAATGACTAAATGATTGTGATATGGAAACTCTTTTTTCTTTTTGATATGGAAACTCTTAAGACCTTTACCAAATCAAATGATTCCTCTTTTATGTCTTAAAAAACTTTTAAAAATAAAACAAAATCAGTTATCTAGAGATGCATTGTAAGAAACTTGAGGAATAACATATATGGGGAAAAAAAACAAGAAGAATAGGCAATGTCTCTCTGCCCTCATAGGATCATGTAATGGTGGAGTCAAAAAGTTTGTAAATTTCCCATATCCAAGAAGAATATTTTTACAATTATTTTACCCTCTTCTAATTCCTCTGGCTAGGAAAACTAAAGCAAATGAGTATTTCTCCTAAAGTCTCCTTCCACTCTATAGTTTTGCCCTTTCCTCACCCCCAAGGTCCTCAGAATCCTCTCCGTTGCGTCACTATGGCAAAAAAAAAAAAAAAAAAAGGAAGGATGCACTATGAGTTATATGTGGAAATGATTCATATCTAATTGACCATGCCTCAGTTACAAGCCCACACCTGCTATAAGAGGGTGGGAAAATACAGTCTAGTTACAAGTCTAAGAAGAGAACACAGCCATCAGCGAGCAATGAGAGATTCCATCACAATGGCCAAGTAGAATATGAACCAAGAATTCTGATATAGGGGCTAGAGCCAGAATTTCCCTTCCTAAATTTCTAAATCCTGTAAGATGACTAGGATGGAAGTGAGAGAAAATGTCAAATTGTATGATACCCCCTCTATTCATTTTACCTTCTAGAGAATCATCTGCCATAATTTTTTTTTAATGTCTTGGATTTGCAAATTACAAGTAACATAGAAATATAGTCATAAGACTTTTCTATAAACAGTTTCTTAAAGGATGGATATAATTATGTTGTAGATCACAGATGATCTGCATATATAGTGATTCATAAAGTGCTACTCTCATTGCAAAGAACAACAGAGCTTAGAAATTCTCATCCCTAGGTACTAGCATTTTAAAAGTCTCTCACAGTGAATAGACACAGGCACTTTACTAATAATACCATTACTAGTACAATAGTAGGCACTATACTAATAATAAAGGACTAGGAATAAAACTTCTAGAATTTAGCATATAATAATATTGATCAAAAGCATTTTGGCTTAAAATTAGGTTGTAAAATAAGAATAAAAGGAGGGCAATAATTAGGAAGGGTTATTCTTTACTGGGGCTAGGATAGGTAGCTATTCCTCTCCTATAAGCTTTTTTTTTTTTTGGGGGGGGGGGGACAGAGAGAGACAGAGCATGAACGGGGGAGGGGCAGAGAGAGAGGGAGACACAGAATCGGAAACAGGCTCCAGGCTCCGAGCCATCAGCCCAGAGCCTGACGCGGGGCTCGAACTCACGGACCGCGAGATCGTGACCTGGCTGAAGTCGGACGCTTAACCGACTGCGCCACCCAGGCGCCCCCCTCCTATAAGCTTTTAAGTGTTGTTTTTCCCAAACATTGCGGCAAAAGAAAAATAAAAGCTGAGAATTAGTGTGTCTTCTTTTACCTGGGATGTGGACACGGGAGATCTACTGTTCAGTCCAACAAAAGTATTTTAAAACACATGGAACAATGACTAACAAGGAAGAAATGTAAGAGTTGAGTCTTATTCTAACTAGAAAATAAGAGTAAACAATAGGCTTCAAAACCAGTCTTTGTTGAAAAAGAAAGTTTTTTAAGTTTATTTGTGGTTTAGTCTGGGCTACTACAATAAAATACCGTAGACTAGATGGCTTAAACACAACAGAAATTTATTCCTCACAGTTCTAGAGACTGGGAAGTCCAAGACCAAGTTACCAGCAGATTTCGTGTCCAATGAGAGCCTATTTCCTGTTTTATAAATGGCCATCTTTTCACTGTGTTTTGATATGGTGAAAAGGGTGAAGGAGCTCTCTTCGGTCTCTTTTGTAAGGACACTAATCCCGCCTTCAAGTTACTTCTTTTAACTTCTAAAGAAGTTACTTCAATTAACTTCTAAAGTCTGCCTCTCCAAATACCATCACATTAGGAGAATAGGTTTCAACATATGAATTTTGGGGGGACATAAATATTCAGTTGATGATATTTTGATACCCTTTTTAGTATGTCAAGATGAGCACCAAACTGATGATAGAATTTTACATAAGGGTGATTGCACTACCCAGATGGAATTGAAAGATTAGAGATAAAGGCAGAGAGAGGGAAGTAGATGGTCAGGCTATTGCCCCAACCTATGTGTCTGAGAGGTTTCAGCAGGAAATGCTAATGTTGGATTATGGTTGTCTTTCTCATTGGGAACTCTGGCCTCCTACCCAAGCCTGGAAGAGGGTATATCTAAGTAAACAGAGCAGTGCATCATAGTTAGGCAGACCAAGGGTGTGAGCTCAGTTCTGAGTTGTGCACAACACAGACTTTTGCACACATCCCTAAAGTTCGGCATAAGAATTTATAGAATAACTGGTTGGGAAGTTCACAGAAGTAATGACCATTCCAAGGGCAAAGTTAAGGTCATGTCAGACAATGTTTCGCTGCACATATGAGTCACAAACAGAATTTTAGGAGTATCTAAATACCAAACACTAGTCAAAGCTGCAGGAGGGTACTGGGCTTTTAAATCTCTCCAGGAGATTCTAATGTGTAGTCAAGTTGAGAACCACTGCCTTTGGGAAAATTTGCTAACAGACATGAGAGTCTGCTACTTCAAGAAAGCATTGTGTAATGTACTTTCATATATAATATTCTTAATTTCATGCTATTCCTGAGAGTAGAAAGAATTAACCTCACTTTCCTCATGGTAATCTTGAACCTTAAAATAAATGATTTGCCCAGTGAGCTGGGAAGTAGGGATAGGATTCAAATGGATTCTTTAATCAAAACTGAACTTTTTTCCCATTTAACATAGCCTTTAACACATATTGTTTTCTGTGCTTTCTATCCTTGGATAGGCTACATAATTTATAAAACACTTCTTTGGATATTCTCTCTGGAAAGAGAGAATGCCTTCTATCCATCCTATCCTTCTATCCATTCTGGTAATATCTCTTCCTTCAGAATTATAGGAGGATATGCAGTTGAGGACATCATATGGGTTCTTAAGACCACCATCGCCCTTAAATAGGATCATTAAGCCTCCTACTTTCATATTACTCTTTAAATATCTTCTAAGCTAAAGAATTTCCATAAGTTACAAGGAGATTCTTCCTCTGACAGATTAGTTGAAGCAATAAAACATTTTACCACCATTCTTACCTAAAGGATCCTGAGATCTATAAGAGCTGAGACATAATTAAGCCAAGATTTATAGAGATACTACTGTATGTGAAGTGCCATTCCTGACATAGAGAAGTGTATAGCCTTACAGAAGAGCCAAACACAACAATGATTACAAATCACAACGTGCAGATTCTACGCCAGAGATTTTTTTTTTAATTTTTTTTCAACGTTTTTATTTATTTTTGGGACAGAGAGAGACAGAGCATGAACAGGGGAGGGGCAGAGAGAGAGGGAGACACAGAATCGGAAACAGGCTCCAGGCTCCGAGCCATCAGCCCAGAGCCTGACACGGGGCTCGAACTCACGGACCGCGAGATCGTGACCTGGCTGAAGTGGGACGCTTAACCGACTGCGCCACCCAGGCGCCCCTACGCCAGAGATTTTACACGCAAAGTTCAATTAACCCTCACAGCAAAGTTGTGAGTTAGGGGGTCATTATTTCTATTTTACAAATAAGGAAACCGAGGAGAGAGAAGTTAAATTACTTGTCCATCACCACACAGCTAATAAGATATAAAGCCTGAATATAATGTGATTTATGTCAAAATAGTAGAAATAGAGTTGTATTTGTTCATCCCTTATTTACAACAAGGCAAGGAAAGTTTCAGCAGAAAGGTGATACCTGAGAAGGTGTCATTTAAAGTTTAAATGAGAGTGTGACAGACAAATCAAAGACCACACACAAAATGTAACATAAGATGTAATATATCTTGCATATTAGACATATTTTTTCCTGTTGTATCCATCTTAGGGATCCATCTTCAAGATCAGTTGGTTAACCACTCAGATGCCAAGTAAAATCAAGTATACACTTAAAGCATAACTATAACTTCTTTAAAAAGGCACATTTTTATTTTGATGAGTGGGGAAAGGTAGGATAATGTCCAGATTAGGCACTATAATATCCTTTGATAAACTTTCCCTAGTAAGAGACCTGGATGTCCGTGATGAGTTTGAGAGGTGCTGCAAGCCCACAGAGGGGCCCGAGTTGTGTTAGCAGTCCAGATCCCCAGCCTCCTTCCCTGAAGTAGCCCAGAGTCCAACCTAGGAGCTGCTCTGGTTTTCAGACACACACTTCTTCCAGCTCACCCTCTCTACTTGGCTCATAGATAGCGTTTACCACCTGATATCGCAGTTATTCATTTGCATAACAGTTTTCCCCACTCCACTACAAACTTCTACAGGGCAACAATTGCATTCCACAGCACCTATATACAGTTTCTGGAACCCACTATTTGCTGTTGAATTTAAAGGAAAGAATATCACTTTGTGATAGTAAACATCATCCAAAACTAAAATGACAGCCTATTAACCTAGCTTGAAACACCAAATCACTCCCTCACTCCAGAGGATCCATTGTTATTTCCATAGTGACTCCAACCAGAATGTGGTGGTAGATGCCAAAAGGGCCAGATGTACTTCACTATCCATTTTCCTTAGGCTTCTTAGGCCATATGGCTCTTACCATTCCTATAATGAGACTTCGGGTTTAAGATTCAGAAGTCCGTCATTTCCAGAATACACAGCCCAGACATGGAGAGCAGGCTATTTTTTTTCCCAAGTTGACTTGGCTATGGATCATGATGTGATGAATTTATTATGTATAGCATCAGGCATGGTGCTTTTTAAAAGCAAAGTGCCAGAAACAGAAGCCCATTGATAAAAAAAAAAAGTCAAAACTTTGCCAATTTTCTCCAAATACCATCAAAGTAAACTATCATCAAATACAAGTCATTTTCCCCATAAATAACAGCATGGAACAAATTTATTGCATTCTCAACTCCTTTCAAAAGAATAAAAATAACCTCAGAAAGCTTATCTAATTATTCTGCATATATACAGCAACATGTGAACATTAGAGTATGGCATTGACTAACTGAACGGCTAGGACTACTGAGAACTTTAAACAGAAGAATCTGAACACACGAGCTAATAATGATAGCATTAAAAGGATGCGCTGATCTTTGCAGTACAGTTTGAAGCCAATAAAGAATCACAAATGATAACAATTACATTTGGATGCAGATAAAGGTCTAACAAGGGGGAACTTTGCCTTCAAGCCTTTTATAATAATGTACCATAAACTCAAGGGATCCTCTTCCATTTTTCTACCGAAACACAGACTTGCTTAATTTCCTGACACTGCACCTTTGATTAATACAGAAATGTCTCCACTCCTCTCACACTCTACTAAACTTAATTATACTACTACCATCTTCCAATTTATGTTGGAAACACTACCATTAAAAGTCTGGTTTTAGTGATAGCTCTTCTCTGCATAAAAATATAGGCATTAAATATGTATAATACCATCAAAGGTGAATGCTAGCAAAGAATGGGTAACTAACCAAAGATTTCCTTTAAAAGTTGCTATTAAATTTAAATGATCAAAGCACTAAATACCAAATTGATGAAGTTGGGACAATAGCCATTACTGTCCAGGAAATTAAGTATCAAAACCAAAGCAGTAGCTTGAATGTAGACCATTGAGAATAGAATCTGTATCATGGTATGAAATCCAGACTTCTGACACATCATTGAATTTTTGCTGTTAGATTTTTCCATTTCTTCAGCTGGAAACAAAAACATTTAATTTTTTTCTTTAATGGGAAGTATTATTTATTTTGTGGTATGGAAAGGAAGCAAAGCCACAAATGCTTACATTTCACTACACTTCACCTGTACTTTTCTCTGCTCAACTTCTTTAAAACATTATAATTATAATAAAAACAAAAACCACTTTCCCTAACAATGTCTCAAATACTGCAGTTAAGAACTGGCATTTAATTCTACTAGCAAAGAGGTATAATGAAATTTCACGGACAACATAGGATTGATGTGAAAAGGAAGGCTCGTCTGGAAGTAAAACAAAGCATCCATGGAATGGACAAAATCTTAAAGAGGTAAGATTGAATAAAAACCTAGTACAAAATGATAGTAATACATTAGACTACCTAGTAATTATAGTAGGCAAGGATTTGAAAACCTGAATTGAATTGGCTAAAACAGAAGTTTTTAGACAAAAAACGGTTTCAAACTGTAGGACTTGTAGAAATGTATAGGATGTGTAGAAAGGGAAACTCTCTTACACTGGTGGTGGGAATGCAAACTGGTGCAGCCCCTCTGGAAAATAACATGGAGATTCCTAGAAAGTTAAAAATAGAACTACCCTATGATTCAGCAATTGCACTACTAGGTATTTACCCAAAGGACACAAATATATTGATTCAAATAGATACATGTACCTTGATATTCATAGCAGCATTATCAACAATAGCCAAATTATGTAAAGAGCCAAATGCCCAACATCTGATGAATGGATAAAGAAGATGTGGTATACATAAAGTGGAATTTTATATATATATGTCAGCCATAAAAAAGAATGAAACCTTGCCATTTGTAATGATGTGCATGGAGCTAGAGAGCATTATACTAAACAAAATAAGTCAGTCAGAGAAAGACAAATGCCATATGATTTCACTCACGTGTGGAATTTAAGAAACAAAGCAGATGAATGTAGGGGGGATAAAAAGAGAAAAGGGCAAACCATAAAACAGACTCTTAACTATAGAGAACAAATGGAGGGTTGCTGGAGGAGAGGTGGGAGGGGGCATGGTTTAAATGGGTGATGGGTGTAAGAAGAGCTTTTGCTGTGATGAGCACTGGGTGTTGTATGTAAGGGATGAATCACTAAATTCTATGCTTGAAACTAATATTACACTATATGTTAACTAATTAGAATTTAAATAAAACTTGGGGCTCCTGGGTGGCTCAGTCGGTTGAGCTGCTGACTTCGGCTCAGGTCATGATCTCGCGGTTTGTCGGTGAGTTGGAGCCCCGCGTCGGGCTCTGTGCTGACAGCTCAGAGCCTGGAGCCTGTTTCGGATTCTGTGTCTCCCTCTCTCTGACCCTCCCCCGTTCATGGTCTGTCTCTCTCTGTCTCAAAAATAAATAAACGTTTAAAAAAAAAAGAATTTAAATAAAACTTAAAACCAAAAAAAATATTTTTAAGATTATTTAATAATGTGAAAATGCATAAATAATGTTAAGAGGAAAAAAGGTATGATCTCATTTAAAATATATAGAATAAAGATTGTTAAGAAATATCTCAAGTTAACAGAGATTGAAAAATGAGAATATAATTTTCATTTTGTTCTTTGTACTTTTCATACTTTCTAAATACTTTAAAATTATTTGTATAATAAAAGATACAGTTTAAAAGTTTTAAAATCTTTAAAAGTCTAAAAGAATTCCTATAGATATTGCTTTTTTTTTTTCCATACAGAGGCTCCATTTTATCTAATCTCTAATTTGGGTATATTCTTACTATTCCTTAGGTATCCTTCTCTACTGAAAGGAATTTCAGATTTTCTATGTTTGTGAATTCTTTCTAAAATAATCATTTCACCTCTCTTGTTATTAAGAAACATAAATTTATCTGGGGAGAGTGTGGGATTAAGAATATCACCCTAGTTTCTAGGGGTGAAATACCAACTCCAAGAAGATGAGGGACAGGAGAAATAACTTGGATGTTCTCTATTCATTAGAAGTTTATTCTTTTGAGAAACACATCAGCTACAGAATGAGAACCAAAAGTCAAAGAGCTTCAGTATGATTTAGAAATAATGATTGCTGAGTCTTTTTATGTGACAGAACCTGTTCCAGGCTCTATCTAGTTAAAAGAAGGACCATAAGAAGGATTACACTTACATCCTTATATAAGTCAAGATATATCTACTGAGCCCCAATTATGTGCTTGGCATGGGCATTGGGGAAAAACAACATTCACTTGCTTAAAATTATCAGAAATAACTATGTTGTAATTGTAATTATGTAAATGCAACTGTGAGAGTTAAGGGCCAAGGGAACAATTCTCAAAATTAAACATGAATAAACAATTTTCTGAATCCCCTTTAGTCTGACAATGAATATCCCAGTGGAATATAAACTGTGGATATCATTTTGTCCCCAGGGTGGTTTTCTGTCATACTCAAAAGACCCAAAGCCTTATGAATCTGCTTTGGTTCTATCCAGTTTTAACTCAGCCAGCTTAGAGCTGTTACTAATCCAATTGGGTGTGTGTGACCTGGCTAAAGTGGATGGCATAATAGAGCTGTAGATGTTTTGACAATGTCATTTCTTTGCTAGGTTCCAGTTATACAGTTTCATCTATGATTTAGAGGCCAGTTTCTCCATGGTTTAGTAATAATTCACCTGTTTTTATGATGCCAGGGGAATAAAGGATACCCTGGGATCCTTTCAGTCCCCCTAGCTCTGCTTTAGATATTTTTTATCACTCTCACAAACACTATATTGCACTTCAGACAAGTACTGACCAAGAATGTTTCTTGAAGAATAGCAGAAGCTCAATTCAAATAAAAGTAAAGGGTGACCCAAAGGAGATTTTTTTTAAAATGTACTGTCCTCTAACTCTTCTCATAACTGAGGCACAATGCCACTTTTCGGTTTAATTGAGACTGCTAAGCCTGACATAAATTGCCTTCCTGCTCTACCCCTTTTAAAATATATAGTCAAATATCTTGTTACATTTCACCCTTCAGCTTCTGCTCCAGCCATACTGAGTTTCTTGCAACCCTTCAAGGCCATATGCTCTCCTAGACACTGTTCCTCCTGCTTTCTCTCTGGAGAGTCATGATCTGTTGTTCCTCCCCATCTTCCCCAGGAAACCCGAAGCTTCCTCTGAATAATTCTTAACCATCAACATTCAACTTAGGTTGTAGAACGAATAAATGAATGAATGCCCCTATTCAAAAAGAAAATTTGAATATGCTCTGAGATCCATCAGTCTTATAGTCTCTTTGACAATTAGCTGATTAAACTAATCTGTGTCTGTTAGTAATATGGTAAAGTTGTCACCCGGTGTTGACTGAAGGCAAACCGTCCTGACATGGCCACTGATATACAGCCAGAATAGATAGGCAGTTTGGCACATGCTAAAATTATAGAAGCACATGTACCAAAAACAGAACTTTTTAACATTTTTATTTTCTACTGCTATCTGGTTGAGCATAAATTTTGGGGGGAAATTTAAAATCATTGTTATTGATCACTTCCAGGTTGGTAATACAAGCTTTTCCACGAACCAGCTCTCCAGACAAACAACCAAAATTGATGAAAATTTATATACACACACACACACACACACACACACACACACACACACGTGTGTGTGTGTGTGTGTGTGTGTGTGTGTGTGTGTGTATTAAGGTCTTTAAAAGTCCCAAGGGCACAGAGAAAATTAAGAAACATATAATCAAGAAAATATACTACATCTGAGTAAGAAAAGTAAGAAATCTGTTACACTTGAGTCATTAACTGCTCCCTCCTTCCCTGGTCCCAGGTAGCCTGATGAAAGCTCCAGTCTTGGCAGGTATAACCAAGAAGATGCTCCTTCTCTCCAAAGCCCACAGTGGATGGGCAGACTACTAACATTTCTCATAATCCCAAGTTTCATGTTCCTAAGTCTAAATTCCAGACAAGTGCAGCCAAGGGATTTGGGGCTCCAATTTCTCCACCCAGTTGCTGATCATAAGGCAGAGGTTGTACTTCATGTGTGACAGACAGAGGCCCCAGTCACCCTTTAATAGACCAGAGGCTCAATGCCAGCATGCTGCCAGCTTTTCCCTGTGTGCTAGTCAGGAGTAATGTCATTTTGGGAAAAGTAGGGTATTGTCTCACACCCAGGTATGGAATAGTGGCTCAGAGGTTTTTGCTGAGGAGGAAGGAGGTAAGTCATGAGAAAAGAGAGCTCTGAAGCTTACCTCAAACAAACTGACTTTATTTGGAACAGAATATGGGAAAGTTAAAGCCCAAGAGTGCTCTCACTAACAACAGAGATTTGGGTGGTGAGCAATTAAGAGGAGGCTAGTAGCCCTTGATAAATCAGAGGCCAGCTAGTTTACCAGAAAGAACCAGAAAAAGAGACAAGAAGAGTATTTCAAGAATCATAATCAATCTCAGAAACCGGCCTTAAAAACTAAATCTGCAAAGGAGTTTGAATTTAATTGGATCAGACTGTGGAGCAATTTATACCTCAGGGTATTGTTGAAACAATACTGCAATCAGATAACAATTAGTAGAGCCTAAAAGCCAAGTATGATACCAATAGAGGCAGCTGACTTAATAACGTGATCAGAGCAAGAAACAGTCAGAGTGCCCTGATAAAGAACCATAACCCCAGAGTGACTGTGCATAGGCAAGATTTCCCCCACTGAGGAGTAATGGCAGAGGCTTCCCACTGTGGGGAAATAGACTTCGTGAAAACCGCCAAAGCCTTAAAACAAATAAGCAAACAATATCAACAATTTCAGGAGTAGAAGAGAGAACACATAAAATTTATTATTCCAGCATTCCATTAAAATTATGAATTCTATAAGAAACAAGAACAGGTGACCCATACAGAAGGGAGAAACAGCAGACAACAGAAATTTCCTGTAAAAGGGCCCAGATCTTGGACATAAAGACATCAAATCAGCCATTAAAAATTTATTCAAAAGACTAAAGGAAACCATGCTTAACAAAGTAAGCAAAAGCATCATGTTTAACAAAGTAAGCAAAAGCATCATAATGTCTCACTAAAAAGGAGAGAGTGAGAATATCAATAGATATTTTAAAATTAATAAAAACTAAAAAATAAAATTATAAAAATATAAAATTCTAAAAAGAACCCAATGGAAACTTTGAAGTTGAAAAGTACAATAATCACAATAAAAATTTCACTGGAGGGTTTCAACAGCATATTCAAGCTTCCTTCATATTCAGAAGGAAAAGAATCAGCAAATTTAAAAACAGATCAACTGAGATTTTGCATTCTGAAGAATAGAAAGAAAATAAATGAAGAAAAATGAACAGACCCATAGAGAAATGTGGGACACTGCTAAGTGCACCAACATATGCATAATGAGAGTGAGAAAAGAGCAGAAAATATTTAAAGAAATAATGAGTGACAGCTTCTCAAATTTGAGGAAAATCTTTATACATCAGAGAAACTAAATGAATTCCAAAGAGAGTAAATATAAAGTGATTTACAACCAGATACACCATTATTAAAAACATAGAGGGGCGCCTGGGTAGCTCAGTAGATTAAGCATCTGACTCTTGATTTTGGCTCAGGTCAAGATCTCAGGGTCTGGGATGGAGACCCATGTTGAGCTCGGCACTCAATCTGCTTGGCACTGGAATCTGCTTGAGATTCTCTCTCTCTCTCTCTCTCTCTCTCTCTCTCTCTCTCTCTCTCAAAATAAATAAATAAACATTTTAAAGAAAATAGAAAACCAAAAACAAGCAGAAAATCTTCAAAGCAGCAAGATAAAAAGGACTTGTCATTACAAGAGAACTCCAATAAGGTTAATAACTAATTTTTCATCAGAAACAGTGGAGGCCAGCATGCAGTGGGATGGCATATTCAAAGTGCTTCAGAGAAAACAAAATAAAATATCATATTCAGCAAAGATATGACTCAGATGAAAGCAAAATAGACTTTCCAAAATAAACAAAAACCAAGAGAAATCATTTCTAGCAGATGTCTTACAGTAAGCACTAAAGGAAATTTTTAAGGCTGAAGGCAAGAGAATCAGGTAGTAATTAGAATACACACACATACTCAGGCATGGGTAAAGATAAATGTGGAATTATCAAATACATCATAAGCACATATCTCTTCATCTTTCTTAAGTAAATTAAAAAGTAGTTCTATAAAACAATATGAATATAATTGTAGGGATTACAGTACATAAAAATATATTTGATAATAATAATGCAAAGGTGGAAAAGAGCACAGCTGTACTGAGTATAAAAATGACATTAGATAATAAACTGAATCCAAGAGGACAAATAAAGAGAACAAGAAATGGCAAATTTTTTAATTTGCCATTAATAGAACAAACTCTATAAATACATATTTGTTCTCATTTTTCTCTCAAATTTTTAAAAAATGTAAAAAATGTAAAACAATTATTACAACAATAGATTGTTATTTTTGCCACATGTATAGATGTAAAACATACAATGATAATAGCACAAATATGGGGAAAAATAAGTAAAGCTACATAGAAAATTTTCTCGGGGGCGCCTGGGTGGCTCAGTCGGTTGAGCATCCGACTTCGGCTAAGGTCATGATCTCGTGGTCTGTGAGTTCAAGCCCCACATCGGGCTCTGTGCTGACAGCTCAGAGCCTGGAGCCTGTTTCAGATTCTGTGTCTCGCTCTCTCTCTGTCCCTCCCCCACTCATGCTCTCTCTGTCTCAGAAATAAACATTAAAAAAAAAAATTTATCTGTCTCACCAGAATTAGAATAAGTCAAAGGTATATTCTGATAAGGTAACTGCATATGTTAAGTCCTAGAGGAGTCACTAAGAAAATAAAAGTACAAATGAAAACACATCAAAGAAATTAAAATGTTATATGAAAATAATGTAAGTATTCACTTAATACAAATCAAGTATAGAAGAATTAAAAAAGAGTGGAGAAATGAAATACACATGAGATTTATTGAAAGCAAAAATTAAAATTGCAGGGATACCCAGGTAGCCCAGTTGGTTAAGCATCGGACTCTTGATTTCAGCTCAGGTCATGATCTGATGGTTTGTAGGTTTGAGACCCACATTGGGCTCTGCACTGACAGCATGAAGCCTGGGGAGTCTCTCCCTCTCTCTGCGCCTCTCCCATGAGTGCACGTGCACATGCTCTCTCTCAAACTAAACAACTAAACTTAACAAAAAGTAAAATTGCAGCCATAAATCCAACCATATCAATAATAGTATTAAATTTGAGTGGATTCAAAACCCAATCAAAAGACAGACATTATCAGATTGGATTAAAAACAAGACCCATATATATGCTGTCCACTGGAGATACACTTTAGACTCAAAGATAAAAATAAGTTGAAAGTTAGGAGATGGAAAAGGATATATCACGCAAATACAACCATAAGAATGCTGGTATGGCTGTACTAAGATGAAATCAATTTAAAACGTTACTAGGCAATGTAACTGGCTTAACATTAAACTACATGCATTCTTATACTAAAAATAAATAAATAAGTAAACAAACAAACAAGTAAATAAAGTTACCAGAGATAGAGGAACATATTAAAATGATAATGTGACAATCCATAAAGAAGACATTATAATTATAAACATATATGCCCCTAACATCGAAGCCCCAAAAGATATGAAGAAAAGCTGTTAGAATCAAAAAGAAAATAGATAATTAAAATAATAATTAGAGACTACCATAGTAACTTTCAATAAAGGAGAGAAGAACTAGGTGGGAGATCAAAATGAAAATAAAAGACTTGAACATTATAAACCATCTAGACCTGACTAACATCCAAAGACAATAGAATACAAATTATTCTCAAGTGAGGGGCGCCTGGGTGGCTCAGTTGGTTAAACGTCTAATTTCAGCTCAGGTCATGATCTCACGGTTCGTGAGTTCAAGCCCCAAGTTAGGCTCTACGCTGACAGCTCTGAGCCTGGAGCCTGCTCTGGATTCTGTGTCTCCTTCTCTCTCTACCTCTCCCCTGCTCGTTCTCTCTCTCTCTCTCTCTCTCTCTCTCTCTTTCAAAAATAAATAAACATTAAAAAAATTTTTTGCTCAAATTATTCTCAACTGCACATAGGATATTCTCCAGTAGAAACTATATGCTGGTCATAAAGGATTCCTCAATACTTTTAAAAGGATTAAAATCATACAAAGTATAATCTCTGACTACAATGGAATAATGACATTAGAAATAAGTAACAGAAGGAAATTTTGGAAATTCACAAAATGTAGAAATTGCAATGCCCTTTTAAATAACTAATGGATTAGAGAATAAATCACAGGATAAATTATAAAATAATTTGAAAAGAATTAAAATGAAGACAAAAACATAAAAAATTATGAGATGCAGCAAAACTCAAGCATAGAAGGGAAAATTATAGCTATAAATGCTTATATTTTTAAAAAAGAAGAAATATATCAAATTAATAACCAGCCTTCCACCTTAAAACAGTAAGGGAAAAAAAAGAGCAAACTAAACCTTATAGCAAGCAGAAGATGTAATAAAATTATGGCAGAAATTACTGGAAAGAAATTATTATTTTTTTAAATAGAGAAAATAAACAAATCCAAATGCTGATCCAAAAATCAACAACATTGGAAAGTTTTAGGCTAAAAAAGAAAAAGAAAGAAAGGACTCCAATCTATATAATCAGGAATGAAAGAGAGATATCACCAATGACAATTGTATGACAACAAATTTGGTAACTTAGATTAAATGGCTAATTTCCTAGAAAGACACAAAGTACAAAAGCAAGAATAAAAAGAAAATCTGAATATTCTAATAACAAGTAAAGGCATTGAATTAGTGATTTCAAAACTTCTCACAAAGAAAATCCCAGGCCCAGATAACCTCATTGGTAAATTCTACCAAACATTTAAAGAAGAATTAATACCAATTCTTCAGAAACTCCTACAAAAAATAAAAGATTAAGACAGACTTCCCAACTCATTCCATGCAGCCAGTATTACCCTGATACCAAAATCAGACATAGACAACACGCAAAAAAAGAAAACCAAAGAGCAACATCTGTCATGAATAAAGACAAAGAAATTCTCAACAAAACATTAACAAATAGAATCCAGCCATAAGTAAAAATGAATATTCACCATGGCCAAGTGTGATCTATCCCGAGGATATAATGTTGATTTAACATCCAAATTCAATTAATATAACACACCACATCAATCTAAAAAGGGGCAAAAAAACATATAATCATCTCAATAGTCACAGAAGAGCTTTTGACAAATTTGATACCCTATCATGAAAATTAAAAAAAAAAAAAAAAAAAACAAACACGCAACACACTAATGATTAAAAAAAAAAATTCCCAATCTGAAAAATGGCATGTGTAGAAATCCCACAGCCAATATCATATTTAGTGAAAAAAGACTAAAGACTGAATGTATCCCTTCTAATATTAGGAACAAGAAGGGATATCCACTCCTACCACATCTACTCAACTCACACTTGATGATTTTAAAATTTACTACAAAGCTATAGTAATCAAGACAGTATGGAACTGGAATAAGGGTAAGTATAAATATAAACATCAAGGTAATAGAATTAAGAGTTCAGATAAAAACCTTTGTTTTGATCCTCAAAGTAGATCAAAGGCTAAATAGAAGAGTGAACACTGTAAAACTCTAAGAACAAACCATAGATGTGAAATTTGGTGTCCTTGGATTTGGCACAGTTGTAGTTATGACACCAAAAGAACAAGTCGGCAAAGAAAAAAATAGACTTCATCAATTGGATTTCATCAGAATTATTATTATTATTATTATTATTATTATTATTATTTTATTGAAAGATACTATCCCCAAAGCTAAAAGACAATCCATATAATGGGAAAAAATATTCACAAAGTATATATATTATAAAGAACTATATATACAATATATAAAGATTATGTCAATCATAAAAAATTAAAAATTGTCAAATCTGAATCTGAATAGCTATTTCTTCAGAGAACATAAATAAATGCCCAATAAATACACACTAAAATCACAACATAATTAGACACTGGAGAAATGCAAATCAAACCACAATGAAATGCCACTTTACACCTACTAGGATGACTATAATAAAAAAGACAATAAGAAATGTTAGTGAGGATGTGGAGAAATTAGAACCCTCATTCTTTGCCTGTGAGGATGTAAAATGGTGCCGCTTTCCTGGAAAACAGTCTGGCAGCTCCTGAAGATTTAATCACAGAGTTAATATATGGTCCAATTCCACTCCAAAGTATCTACCCAAAAGAAATGAAACTTTTATCTACACAAAAACTGTTACACTAATATTCATAGCAGCATTATTCATAATATACGAAACGTGGAAACAATCCAAATTTCCATCAACTGATGAACAAATTAAATGTGTTATATCCGTACAATGAAATATTATTCAGCAATAAAAAATAATGAAGTACTAATACATACTACAGAATGGATGGTCCTTGAAAACATTAAGCAAAGTAAAAGAACCCAGTCATGAAGGTCCACATATTTTTGATTCATAAACTGGCCCCATATAAAAAGTGAAAGGAGAGACCAAAGAAACAGGCAAACTACTCCAAATTATTAGGTGGCAAGTTTAATGAACAAACTTATGAGGCTTATCTTGGCCAGATGCAAGATGAGTAGATCTCCACACAAGCCCACAAGAATCTTTAAAGTTTGTTAAGAGGCCTTACCTGGATTCAGTCACACCTACAAACCAGACATCTCAACAACAATTTACTTTCAAGGTTGTGTCCTTAGAACAGCTCTCACTGCAGAAATGGTAGGCAAAACATACATTCCAAGTAGAGGGGAGGGGGTGAGGAGTCTGATTGCTTGGGTCTAGCTCATGGGTCGACTGGTGGTAATGTCCTCTGATTACCTCCTCCAACAATATGGTATAATTATATTTGCATGAAATGTCAAGAACAGGCAAATCTTTGTAGACAAAAGGTAGATTAGTGTTTACTTAGGGATGGAAGTAGGGAATTGGGGGAAATGGTGAGTGAGTGTTAAAGGGTACTGGGTTTCTTTTGGGGATGATGGAAATATCCAAAATGTTGGGTTTTTAAAAAAAATTGTTTTAATGTTTATTTTTGAGAGAGACAGAGTGCAAGTGAGGAAGGGGCAGAGAGAGAGGGAAACATAGAATCTGAAGCAGGCTTGAGGCTTCGAGCTGTCAGCACAGAGCCTGATGCGAACCCATGAACCATGAGATCATGACCTGAGCCAAAGTCAAACGTTTAACTGACTGAGCCACCCAGGCACCCCAGATGATGGAAATATTCTAAATTAGACTGTGGTGATGGTTACACAATATGTATTTGCTAAAACCACTGAATTGTACACTTTAAATGGAAGAGTTGTGGATATGTGAATTACATCTCAATAAAGCTGTTATATTTTTTTAATCATTATTATTTCCTCATGGACATATATACAATGGTAAGATTACCTTCCAGCACCTTAACAGTCAAAACTACAAAAATAACTGATATCACTAAGGAAGAGTCTTACAATCTGGGATTTGACATTGTTTTCAGTGTGTGCAGAACAGTATCACCGCAGGAAACTTTTCCAACAAGCAATTTGGTCTGTTTGAAATTTACACTGGAAATTTGACAAAATATCTAAGAATCAGTCATTGAATTACAGAACACCTTATGGAGAGAGTGCTTTCGCTTTTGAGCATATCTTCATTACTAGTTATAAGCTAGAAGTCTGGGAGATTACCTCCAAGAGCTTCCACAGATGTTCTTCCATAATACAATGTTCTGTAGTTGCTGAATTGCATTTGTTTACTTACGGATTGTCCTAGCAGAAAACGTATTCATGAAATTAGTTGTAGAGTGTTTGGAGAGAAAAAGAGAGGCATAAAAAGTTTTAGGAAAACATAACCTCAACAGAAATTACTTAGTCAGAAGTATAGTTTCTGAATGTAAACTCAATGTCTTTAATTAACCATTGGAAAGAGTTTATTTTTTGTGAATATAACAAAATCACGTTCAGAAATTTAAAAAAATAATGAAAATAACCTATGTGAAGATTGACAGTGTTTTTAAAGGTATGTAAGAAAAAGTCTTTTTACATAAAGAGTTTAATTACATAAATATTCAAATTAAATAATATCCCTTTCAAACAACAAAAACCAATGGAAAGAATTGTTCTTTTGTAGATACCTTCTTGTAATTTAACTGACCCTTAAAGGAAAAAAAAGTATCAAAATGAGGGGTTTTGGTGTCTTTGAGTGTAACTTTTGTATAAGGAAAATATTATTCCATATTTATATAATTAATATTTAATTAATTCTAAAATTTTACAATTCTAATCCTTCCCTATACTTTTAATTTAAATATGTGAATCTTATTCTATTCACAACTCTAGAAAATTTTAACAATTACTTTTTAAAAAAATTTTTTTAACATTTATTTATTATTGAGAGACAGAGCGAGACAGAGCATGAGCATGAGAGGGGCAGAGAGAGGGGGGAGACACAGAATCCAAAGCAGGCTCCAGGCTCTGAGCTGTCAGCACAGAGCCCAGCAAGGGGCTCTAACTCACAAACTGAGAGGTCAGGACCTGAGCTGAAGTCGGGTGCTTAACTGACTGAGCCACCCAGGAGCCCCAACAATTACTTTTAAGAGGCAACTTACTTATTTAAATGTCCTTAAATGTTTTATCCTGAATTTATAAATTTAGCATATTGCATTTTACCTTTAAGTACATTAATTGTCTAATAAACCTTCCCAAATTACTTACAGATTTCTTATAAATATAAAAAATTAAACTTATATTCAATATTAATTTATCATTAAAATAGCAATACTTTGGGGCGCCTGGGTGGCGCAGTCGGTTAAGCGTCTGACTTCAGCCAGGTCACGATCTCGCGGTCCGTGAGTTCGAGCCCCGCGTCAGGCTCTGGGCTGATGGCTCAGAGCCTGGAGCCTGTTTCCGATTCTGTGTCTCCCTCTCTCTCTGCCCCTCCCCCGTTCATGCTCTGTCTCTCTCTGTCCCAAAAATAAAATAAACGTTGAAAAAAAAATTAAAAAAAATAGCAAAACTTTTTACAAATTTAGGAAAATCCTGTTATCCTGCTATAAAAAATTCAAAATTACTAGGTGACAAATTTTTATATGGAATCATAAGTCTTATCTGTTAGGAACTTTAAATTGCCAAATTATACTCTCAAAATGCCAAATTATTTTAAATGTTACAAGTACTCAAAGTACCAAACATGCACAGATTATTTCCAAATATAACATAAAACTATGAATACTATGGATTTATTTCCTCATCTTCTCAAAATTTAATGTTCAATCTTCCCAAGATCAAGTATGATCATTTGCAAAAGACAATTATGTGTTTTCAACAATGTGGGTTTATCGTGCAATGTAGTTTGGGGTTTTCTTCCCTAAAAAGTAGGAGGTTCACTTCTCAGCTAGCTGAGGCTGCCTGTCAGCCATAGATTTGGATCGGATATAACCGTACAGCCATGAAGAGCTTTTTTTTTTTTTTTTTTTTTTACCTCCATAAGAGACAAGTAGGTCTGTCTTTTTGTCCCACTAAATCATTATGCCCTTTAAATGGAGTAGTCCTGAGACGTCTGGGTGGTTCAGTCAGTTAAGCATGGACTTGGGCTCAAGTCATGATCATAAGGCGTGGGAATTCAAGCCCCACGTTGGGCTCTGTGCTGACAGCTCAGAGCCTGGAGCCTGCTTCAGATTCTGTGACTCCCTCTCTCTGCCCCTCCCCTCCTCATCTCATGTGCTCTCTCTCTCTCTCTTTCTCTTAAAAATAAATAAACATTAAAAAAATTTTAAATGGAGTCATCATACAATCCACATTCCTGGAACAAAATATACATATTATCTAATTCTTAAGCATAATTATATTCTTGACATACTACAGTTTCCATTCTTTGATTGGATCCAACTAATCTAGTTACTGCTAGATCCATGTCTAAATTATTTTTATAAACTTCTTTCCTAGGAAAGCCAAAGTCTTTGTAGATATTTATAGATATTTAAATAACATACACTATGATTCTGAATGTCTCTCATGGCTTTGTCTATCTCTAACAGTTATAGCACTAAAATCATAAAAAAATTAATTATTAATAACATTAATTATTAATCATGATTAATAACAATGAGGGCTTTCCCCCTCTTCTTTCCCCACAGCATTATAAACTCATTCATTCATTTAATAAATCCTTAAAAAGCATCTACTAAGCACTAGGCAATTATCATATCATGCTGTAAGTATGTATTTACATGCTACATTCTAGCATAGCCACCAATTTTAGTCAATTTACAAGCAACACAATGTCTGGTAGGCAGTAGGCACTAAACGCATGGAGGAATTAAGAATTGCATGGTATATATGGCAGGCACTTGACTTCTCTTACTCCTTCACTCTCTTCTATCAACATCAAACAAACAACAACCTCAATAACAGAAGACTTTAATCATTTTAATATATCCAGGTCATTTTGATGCACCAAATTTTGAGCATTAAAAGTCTAAGGTACTTGGGTGGCCCAGTCCAGTAAGTGCCTGACTCTTGATTTCAGCTCTGGTCATGATCTCATGGTTGGTAAGATCAAGCCTCCTATCAGGCTGTTTGCTGATAGTGCAAAGTCGGGTTGGGATTCTCTGTCTCTTCTGTCTGCCCCCTCCCTTTTTGCACAGGTATATGCATGTGCACTCTCTCAAAATAAATAAATAAACTTAAAAATAAACTTAAAAAAAGTAACAGTTCTTATAGGGTCCTACCTATAAAGTGCTTATCACAGTGCTTGGCACATAGGATGTAGTTAAAAAGTGTTAGCTATTTTGACAATACAAAGAACAATCAGATCAAAGACAAATCAGATCATTCAGGAGTCATTCCAAAAGATAAAAAATAGTAAACATTGTGGATGATTTTCCAGTTCAGATCTCAGTTTTAATTAAAGTGGAACCATCATTTTCAAATCTCCTGCATTTGACACAATACACTAATAAATGACAACTATATGGCTGTGGAAAGCAAATATTTTTGCTGGAGTCATTGTTGGTTTGCCCAACGCTGGCTCATGAATATCTCTTCCTTTGTTATCCCAATCAAAATAAATTTCACCAAAGTAATGAACAAAGAGGAATAAGGCACTGAACATAGTCTAATTTACCAGCACACACACACACACACACACACACACACACACACACACACACAAAGCCAGTAGAAAGTGTAGTTAGAGGCTGCATTATACTCTGAAATATAAAATGCTCATGTCTTGTTCCACAAAACACATAAATGGTGCAGCACGTGTACTGCGACAACAGCAGAGAAAGGAAAGCACTTAGTCTACTTTCTTTTCTTCAGTGGCATGGTTTCTCTCTGCAGTTCCTTCAGAAATATTTGCTGCCTGGAAGAACACTGTGTGCTCATTTGGTGATTATAGAATATTGATAAATGACAACTTTGAGATGAAGGAAGTGCTAAGACTATGTACAGAGAAGAGGACACACAAAAAATGTTAACACCTAGGTAGAATGCATTGTTGTAGAGCAAATAATGCACAGTTAGGGCTCAAAAAACCTCTGAAATCAACCCTTTTGCTCAGTACTCCAAGCACCAGGATCCAGGAATGTAGTAGAAAGCATCCCTCAGACACTGCTTGGCACTCCAAGGACAAAATGGTTTTCTGAGTTTTCACCTGGGGGCTACTGGACACCTCTTGATGCAAAAAAGCAGAATGCTGACTAAAACGTGAAGTGAGAAGTATTTGAATTTTGATGGGTGCAATGTCTCTCTTTCTTTAAACTTCAGACTTACTCCAGAAATCCCTCAGTACTCAGTGTGTTTTAAATGCAATAGAGTCTAAACAAGCAGCTGTTAGATATTGCTCAGTCTATGACTCAAACTTTCTGTGTTTTTCAGTAAGACAGCTGCTATTCTCTAATTCCTTCTCAAGTTCTAAAATACATTAAAGAAAAAGAAAGGCCCAGATGATCAGCATGTGGAATGAACATGTGAAGCAATAAAGCTATTAAAGGAAGTATGTAGAATGGAGAAAGCATACTCAAAATGTCAGGGTTAGAAGAAGAAAAGAACATCTAACACAGCAACAATATGCAATAAATATGGTTTTGTTATGTGTATGTCTATTAGGGCATATCTACTTTGTTCATTGTCTTTATCCAGCTCTTAGCTAGATGCCTGGGATATATTGGGTATTCAGTAAATATTTTTTTTTACAAAATTTATTGAATTTAGTGAGTGTTCCACAATTGAGAATTATGAGCATTAATTTTGGGCTGTTACTCAATTTTGATACCTCAAGTTATAGAAATACAATGCAAGCCTATATATTTTTATGCCTTTCAGGTGACATTTTTTGAGCATAACCTATTTGAAATCTTTGTGATAAAAGAATTACAGTTGAAAAGATTTTCTTACTTTATGGACTGATCCAAAAGGAATGTTTCTTTCAAATGCCTGTTTCCAAATGGAGGGAAACGTAAAGATAACTTATTCTGTACCATGCATTATTTCATTAAAACATACAATCTTTCTCAGTGAGGTATTATTATTATCCTTTCATAGAGGAGGAAACTGAGGCTTAGAGAAGTTAAATAATTTGCCCGAGGGAAAAAAAAAAAAACTAGTAAACCTGATTATCTGAGTTTTAAAATTCAGCATGTATGGCTCCAAACTTCATGCTCTTTAACCATTAATTACACCAGAGACCATAGAGATGGCATCTGATAAGACAAAACAAAGCTTTTTTTTTTTTTTTGTAACATTTATTCATTTTTGAGAGTGAGAGAGAGCGTGAGCAGGGGAGGGGCAGAGAGAGAGGGAGACACGGAATCTGAAGTAGGCTCCAGGCTCTGAGCACAGAGCCTGATGCGGGAGCTTGAACTCACTGACGGCAATATCATGACCTGAGTGAGCTGAAGTTGGATGCTTAACTGACTGAATCACCAGGTGCCCCAAAACAAAGCTATTTTAAATCAAGAGGAGATGCCATACAGTAGACAAGTCTTAACAAAAGCTTAATTTTCCTTGATATCTTCACTATTTTAAGACATCGACATTTTTAGAGTATTTATAAAGTGTTACTAAAATTGGTGAATATTAAGAAATTTACATTGGACTCTCCAGAAAGTATAATGTTATCCAGTTTTCCAGTTGTTTTTCATTTGAGGATATAAAGCAGAATGTATTTTCCAAAGGCAGACATACAAAGATAGATAATTAGATGATAGATGTCTAGATAGATAGATAGATGATAGAGAGGGAATGAGATACTATCCAACTTGCTCTTCCTACCATGTAATGTAGATACATTTTTTTTCCCTCTTAAGACTTAAACGGAGTTTGAGTTTTGTAACTTCCTTGACCAATAAAATGAGGCAGAAATAATGTTATGCAACTTTGGAAAGTAGATAAAAAATGGCAATATGGCTTCCATCTCACTGTCTCAGGAGGCTTGCCCTGGAAACTAGCCACCTATTTCTGGTAAGGAAACCCAGACCACATGGAGAAGCCCCATGTTGGTGAACTGGGAACACTTTCACCCAACCCAACAGACAACATTGGCATTTAGACCTGTGAGAGCTATGTCCCTTCACATCTTCTCAGTCATCAGTCCTTGATTCTTCTAGTTGATACTCTAGGTATCATAGATGACAGACAGTCTCCATACTGTGTGCTGCCTGAATCTCTGACCCACTGAATCCATAAGATATAATGAGTGATATTAGTTGTTTCCAGTCACTATGATTTGGGGGTAATTTGTTCCATACAGAAGAGAAGCCAGACTTCTCATCAAGTATAATTTTCTACAAATAAAATCTAATCACAGAAATACTAGGTATTCAGATGTTCCTAATAAACATCTCTAAACATCAACCAAACCTACCTTTGAACCCAGAAGCACTAAGCTTATTATATAACAAAACTACACTATGGGGATAGGATAACATATTATAGTGGAAAATGTATAGGCTGTTTGGTCAGACTATCTAGATTCAGATCCTAACTTTACCACTGTCTGTGTGACCTTGAGAAATTTACCTCATTTCTATGCACCTCATTTCCTCATCAATATAGTGGCAACAATAGTACTAACTACAATCATTACTCTATCACAGCCATAAATTACTTCCATATGATAAATACAAATTTTTAAAGTGCCACACAGCTTTGGAAGGTGAAATAAATAATATGAGAAAACTTCACAATTAGAGAATTCTTCTGTATTTAAAAAAGTATATATCATATATGATTTACATATATATATTCTTGTGTATTAGAATTCATGTCTATATACATATATCCTGGTATATATGTATGCATATATATACATATATACTCTATCTTGTGATAATATTTACATAAATATTTACATAATATTTGCATATTTATATAAACCACAAGAATAGAGAAGGTGGGAGAGTAGCAGTATAGTGGAAATGAAAATATACCTGTCAGATCTCCTACTGTGCAAAGCATAAATGACCAAGAGCTCAGCTGCTGCACTCCAAAATGCATTCCTGCATTCACCCTGAGGCTGCATTTCCCATAAGGTGCTCTCAGCCAAGGAGAGAGCTTTAGAGAATTACTAATGCAGGTCAAGTCCTGGGAGACATGGGACTTCTCTGATGGGTGACTTTGGCTTGATCAATTCCATCAACTTTACTGAACTTTCTAAGGACAGAATTGCTGTTTAAGACCCTTCCACTCAACGTTCCTTCCTTCCTCTCTTTTTCAAAAGTACTCAACCTGCAAAATGGTCTCACAGCTTCTCCAGCCTTCCTCAGGCCTCCTCACCATTCTTCCTCACAGGTATTTCCTATCAGGAACAATATATCTCTGATACATCTAAATCAACCTAGCGTCTGCTGCTTACAGCCAACCTCAAACTAACGCAAGCAATAGGAAAGTTCAGAAAACTTTCAAAAAAGGAAAGAATACAGAGTCTTAACTCAGCAAAGTTAAGAAGCCTGCACAAGAATGACAAAAAGATACAAGCCAGTTCAAGTCCCACAACCATTGAAATGTACACAAATTAGAGGCATAAAGCATCAGGGAAGATGGTATTTGGGATGTGACTGAAGCAAGACCAGTGGTTGAAAATGAAAATCTAAACAAGAGACTTTGTAAAACCAGGTCCCACCCTCACTACTTATAACCAGAAGAGAGGAGAGCATATGTGTGAGACACTGAACTAAGAATGAAAGGGAGAAGATGATTTAGAAATGATCTTTTTTTCATCTACCTAAAATGAGTAACAGGATATTCTACATAGCTGAGAGAGATTAAAGAGGGGCAGAGTGGGGGAGGGAAGGAAGGAAGGAAAGAAGAAAGGAAGGCAAGAAGAAAGGAAGCAAGAAAGAAGTAAGATAAATTATTATTTTGAGGTACTAGGTTTGGCAGATTCAGCAAATAAAAATACATGGTGTTTATTAAAATCTAAATTTCAAATAAACTAATCTTTTAACATAATATGTTACATGCAATAATTAAGAATACTTCTATAATAAAGTATTTATTATTTATCTGAAATTCAAATTTAATTGGGTGTTCTGTATGTTATCTGCAGGCTTACGAGGTACACCACTAAAAATTTTCAAATACCAAAAATAAAAGAAAAACCTTAAAATCTTCCAGAAAGTAATGTATAATAATTAGGAATAAGAAAGACACCTAAAAGCAACCACAAAAGATAATCAAAAATTGAGTCATATCTTTAAAATTCCATGGGACAAATTATTTTCATCCTAGAATTCTATGCCCAGACAAATTGAGTTAGGATAGATATTCACAGACATGTGAAATCTCAAAATTTTACTTCCCATAGCCATAAAGATCTAAATTTAGCATTGATGCAAATAAGATTGTAATATAACCATATTGGATGGACTGAGGTAAGAGAAATTGGGAGTGGCTAGAGATACAGAGACAGTGTTGCAAACTGTGAGGGCGTAGGCAGCCTCTTAGCAGGGCTCCCGTGGCCCTACCTCCTGATGTTCATTTCCTTGTGTGACTCCCTCCTGCATTATGCTGAAGTTCATCTGTGCAGAAATGATATTATGCCATGCCCAAGATTAGGTTATAAAAATATACCGTATCTTTTGTAACCCAAGAACACCTATGCCTGCGCTGGGAGTAGTCAGCTGTTGTGCCTTAAGAACACTCAGTGTCCTGTGGAGTAGCCCGTGTGGCAAAGAACTAAAGCTTCTTTCCAGCAACCCCAGGAGTGAGCCTTTTTGGAGTCAGACCCTTCAAACCTCCCCCACCGTCAAAGCGTCAAAGGATGCAGCCCCAGTGAATAGCTCAACGGCAACTTCTTGTGAGACCCTGAGCCAAAACCACCCAGCTAAGTAGCTCCAAGATGCCTGGCCCTCAAAATCTGTAAGATAATAAATATTTCTGGTACTAAGCTATTAGATTCCGGGGTAGTTTGTTATGAAGTAATAAACAACTAATATGAAGGGTAACTGCAAATTCTAGTCTTCCACAATAGAAAGTAAAATAGAATAGTATTGTTTATTTTTTAATTTCGTTGTTGGTATAAATGCCTAAAGAAATACCTGAAAAATTACAAAATCATTTTATCTGTGGAGCGGGACTCTAGATTTGTTGAAGGACGTGAATTACTATGATTTTTTTCTTATAATTATTTTTATAACCCATTATAAGATTTTAACATTATTTGATTTTTTAAAAATAAGTACTATGTATGTAGTAAATGGATAAGTTCATTTACTACTGAAAATGCAGTTGTCCAACGGAATGATTGTGTTTAACCTGTCAATGTAAGCAAATTTTGTTAGCTTTTACTCTAGAAAGAAATCCATATATACACATATTGAAGAAATGAAGTAGAAATAATCAAATCTTCTTTTTTACCCACATATCTGACACAAAACAGGTTAATAGATGCTAAATATTATATGCGTTTTTGCCATTAGCATTACTATTTCACATTATACAAAGTGATGCTTAACTCCCCCATCCAATTGGCTTAAGCGGAAAACAGTTGAATTCAGAAAGAACGGAGTAATTTTTAAATTTTCCTTTAAAAATATTGTCTCTGTATTTTCACAGCAATCCACTGTTGTTTTTCTTTTTTTCCTCCTAGTTTTCGATCACTTAGGTCACTTTTCCCCTCCATCGGCATAGATAATTGAGCTGACTTCATGTTTGGTTGAACCAGCAGTAGGGATCTAACAGAATGAATTATTATCTTTCTCTCTGGATCCTTGCCAGAACAATGTGCTGAGTCCCTGCCTTCCTATTGAACAGTGCAGCTCTGAGGCTGGTTTGGATAATAAAATAAAAATTCCACACTTCATTTTAGAAGTAACACCACTAACACTATTTTAGTACAAATAGCACCAATATGGCTTTTAAGTACCACAGCTGGAATATCATATTTAAAGCCCGTTTATAGGCTGACTTCAGATATAAACAGAGTACATATACATCCACATGTAGTATAATTTAATGATACTGGGTAGGTAATTCTATTCAAACTAGCTCCTCTTTTGCCACCAATATCTGCCATTTCATTATCAAAAGGTGTATTGAACAGGGTCATTGTTCAAAGTTTCTTAGTAAAATGCACATATCCCTGGGAAGCATAATAATTTGCAGAGAAGTCCCCATGCCTCAAAATTATATAAACCCTGCTGAAGAAAGAAGCTAATGGGAAAATCATTGACTGGTACAGTGGAAGAAGGACTGCACTAGCTGTAATAGGAAATATGTCGAGAGCAGAGAGCTTTCCCCAAACTGCAAGTAACCTAGCACTACCCCACCTTGGGTTCTAATCAGGTAGATTTTTAATATGGCTAGATTTTTTTCCCCACAAATTTCCCCAATTGATATAGTGAAAAAAAATCACTCAATATCAGCTGGAATATCAAGATCAACTGTTTGAAGACCTGGGATATAATACAAATACACACAAGTTAAATCATGTTGTTGTTAAAAGGCCTCTCCCAACACGATACAATTGTAGTTCACTCCTTCTATCACAGCCATACATCAGTTTCACTCAACAAATCCTAAATTTTCAAGTACCACACAGCTTTGAAAGGTAAGGAAACAATCTGAGAAAATTTCATAATGTGGAATGCCTATGCTTCCCTTTTTGCCACAGTGGCTTTTCTCAACTGGAAGTTAACAGGTAGTCTGAGACCCTCTAAGCTCCTTCCAGAATGCTGCGTGCTGTCCTTATGCTGCAATATGGTAAATAGACCATGCTTGTTTCTCTTCTCTCTGCAGAGGCACAATTAAAATGACTAGTCAGACTCAGGGGTCTCACTCTGTTAACTCTCATGGATCTTTTTTCTTTGCCTTTGCTGAGTGGAGTTTCAAAGTCATGCTGCAAAGGGCATAAATATATAGAGAAAGAATAGAGGACATTTTTACAATTAATCTATTATAGTTGATTATTTTCTAAAAAAAATGAAATAAATACCTGGGACTCCACCACCCAAAAGAATAATCAGTATTCTGGCAACAACCTATGTCTAACAATATGGTTTCCTAATCACCCCACTGCCCTTCTCCTCAACCCAAAGTAACCATCATCCTGAATCCCATGTTCGTCCCTCTCTGGCATCTATTTTTGTATTATTTTTTTATTGCATATACAAAGTTAGTTTCAATTGTTTTACATTTTTTTAAAGATTTTATTTTTAAGTAATCTCTACACCCAATGTGGTACTCAAACTCACAACCCCCAAATCAAGAGTCACATGCTCTACCAACTAAGCCAGCTGGGCACCCTCATTGTTTTTAATTTTTAAGCTTTTTCAGGCAGCATTTAATCTTTCAGAACTTTTTATTTACTATTATGTTGCTAATATTCAGCCATATAGTTGCCTTCACTGGAACTTATTCCTTTCAACTGCTATATCGTATTCCAGTGTGTGACTTCATTTCACTTTCTTATTTGTTTTTTGACATATTACCCCTAAAGTTATTAAATCCTGTAAACCACCTTTAGTAATTTCGATATTCCAGTGTGCAACACATTCTGGGATAAGGTCTTTCAACTAAATATTACCTGACTCTCAATAGTTACATGGGCAAGACTAATTTATGCACTTTCCACAAAAACACTCCCACAAAAGCTCAGGTGAAAAGAATATTGTCCATTGTATCTCCCTTTCATTAACAACAACAATAACAAGCAGAGGCAAAATAAATCAATTTAAAAAAAAAATTTTTTTTAACGTTTATTTATTTTTGAGACAGAGAGAGACAGAGCATGAACAGGGGAGGGGCAGAGAAAGAGGGAGACACAGAATCTGAAACAGGCTCCACGCTCTGAGCGGTCAGCACAGAGCCCCACTCGGGGCTTGAACTCAAGGACCGTGAGATCATGACCTGAGCCGAAGTCAGACACTTAACCGACTGAGCCACCCAGGTGCCCCTAAAATAAATCAATTTTTAAGCAATCCAGTGATTTTAATGTTATGTTGTCTTTTGTTAGGAAAAAAAGAAAGAGGTTACTTTTCCAATTTTCACTTCCTGAAACGTGGCTTCAGGCTTAAATAGCTGGATTTTATTTTTTTAACGGATCGCACTTTATAGAGGCTTTATAGTCTGTAGATACTGTATTTATGAGCATACAACTATGAGCTGCTGTTTCTGAAATGAAAGGCATTAAAAAGCTGCACGAACCTCTTGCCAGTACAGGACCAGTTCCAGAACATTTTATGTGCCAGTGGGCAATGTGATTTAGTGGCTTGAATACACAGGATCCCAGCTCTCTACTATTGGAGAGCTCATCTTGCTAATCTTGGATACAAAACAAGGTCCCACCAGGCTCTTTGATAAAATTGATTAGCATCTCTCTCTGTCTCATCTTGTTAATTGAGATTTTACAAGCTATCATATTGGCCATCATTGTAAAAAGCAGGATAGAGACTTAGCTTTTAGTCCCTTTATCCTCCCCCACAATTACTGTATTTACAGAAAGCTAACATGCTGCAGTAAGAAAGACACTTCCCTCTTCACATGCTTCTTACAGAGACAAGTGTGTTTCACATTCCTTGGGGCAGTTACTATTTCTCTAATTATAATTTTACACTAACTGATGATATTCTGTGCATGGTGAGAGGAGAGGGAAGAAAAGAGAGTGGGGAAATTCAAGGAGCAGTTCTTGGTAGATTGTATAGAAAAGGGCAAGTACCTAGGCTGGGAGTTGATAATCCTGGTCTGTGGCCTTATCAGGTCAGGTCTAACTGATTCCTGAGGAAGCAGATATCACTAGATCCCACTTTTCTTTAACAGAAAGTCTGCAATCAATAACATTGGGTTCAGTGGGATACTTTTTTTTTTCTTTTTTTCTTTCTTTGAGAGAAAGAGAGAGAGAGCTCACACACATGCAGGAGGCTGGGAGACGGAGAGAGGAGAGGGAGATAGGCGGAGAAGAGGAAAGGGGGAGAGTGGGAGAGAAAATCCCAAGCAGCTTCCATGCTCAGCATAGAGCCTGATGTTGGGCTTGATCCCATGATCCTGGGATCATGACCTGAGCCAAATCAAGAGTCAGATGCTCAACAGACTGAGCCACCCAGGCACCCCTCTTTTCTTTTTTCCTAAGAGACACTGTACCTACACCTAACTGGCCTTCCTTCAGACCCTTGAACATGAAATGTTCCTTCTCCGACCTTTCAGAGATGCTGTTGCATCTAATTTACTATTGCCTACCTCACACCCTATCAACTCTTCCCTTCCCCTATTCCCTCACACAGCCCTTCCTGTCGTTAACCCTCAAGCATTCATCAGAACTCAGATCCAATGGCACTTCCTAAGGAAGGATTTCCCCACTTGCCTTTAGCTGCATGTTCCCACAGCACTCATCCCTCACCTTCATTACGCTTTTTATGCTTAAATCACTCCTTGTAGTTAGGTAATCATGTGTTTCATATTGACTTCCTCAGCTAGAAATTAATCTGAGGGCAATGGCTACATCTGTCTACATTTACTCTCGTGCTTTGCCTGTAATATTCATGGCTGTTTACCGAATTAGCACATCTACATACACTAAATATTTTGTTTAAAATTTCAGGAGATTTACAGAATTTCTAGTATCTAAATCTTTTCAGTAAGAATCTCTGGTGATCATTAAACTCCTTTCTGGCTGACAAAAAATACCATGTTTTGTACTGGAAATAAACAAACACACACAGAGATTTAAGATCAGAGAGCAGGAAAATGTAAAAAAGAAAGGGAAATATTTTTTTTAAAAATTGAAAGCAGGCCCTTGGAGAGTTGTTGAAAGTTGCATACTTATGCCAACATAGATTTCAATTGCTTTCAGCAAAGAGAAGATACTAATTAGTAGAATAATCTTTGTTTCCCAGTTTGAAAGATTACTGTGATTGCTTTCCTCCAGTGCCATGCCAGGCCTTAATGGTTTTAAGGATTAATTGACAGCATGTGAAAGCCAACTAGCCAATTAATGGCTGCATGGCACCTAAGTGCACTGAAGAATGATCGTTCACATTGCTTAGGTAGTTAGGTCTGATGCATTAGTTTATGCTTGTTGCCATTGCCATGTGGGTGTCCTGCATACCTTTTCCTTTTAGGTAAACTGCTTATCATGGATCAGTTGCTCCTCATAGCAAATTTGTAAATTAAATTTATTTTTTTTTTTTAGTAGTGAAAGGTCTACCTATCCCAAACAAAATTCCTAGTACTCCATAAACTATTCTATCATTCTCCTAGATACAGCATTCATTCTATACGTGAATTTTGTGTCTTAATTTTATTTTATGGTGAATTTAAAAATAAAGATTAGTTACATTAAACTTTCTTATTCAGAGAGTTGTACGACCAAGGATAAGATGCTTGATCTCAAAGTGCCTCTCATAGAAAAAACATCAGAATATTCTAGCCACAAAATCACGAAAAGCTGTTTTGACTTTAGAGCATCTTTTTTTGCTACAGACACCATAAATCCTCTTATTGATTATATAGTAATTTTTTCTTGGTTACAAGGAGCTGGAAGACACATTTTTATGTCAGTTTTATTAAATATACAATACTTTATAATTAACATTTTGAGGATTGCCCCATCCCTGCTTTATTTTGCCACCTTCATTTTTCTTTATGACCCCAATTCCTTAATTATTTTATTATCTTCTATTAAATGTATTCCTGGAAATTGCCTAAAATCCTAGGGAGAAAAACTATGAAATAAAAATAAATGAGTTAATGAATGAATAAATGAATAAGGAGTAAAGGCAAAACCATTTTCTGTAAATAAGTTCTCTTGTTCTATAGTAAAAAGACATGAAAGTACAGAAGTAAATGCATCCATGTCCCAAATTCCATTTCCTTAGGTTTCTAATTTTCCTCAGGAAATATTTTGAGCTTTTAAAAAGGTCCCAGGACATGAAACAGTCATATGCAAATAATCAGTGAATAACCATTGTAGCTATTAATTTCAACATGTCAAAATATTAGATTTACATCTCTCTATGGATATCAGCATTTAAAAAAAGGGGGATGACATCCCTGATTTCAGTCTATTAAGGCATTTGAAGCAAGCAATCCCACACTGCCTGCTAATCATTCTGGAAGAAGGGGTTTTAGCTATGCAGGTTCAGACTGGAATCCCTTGTTCTCTCACGGAAATAACCAATCACCAATGCAGACCTCTTTGAGAGATTTGCTATTTCTTCACCCAGTGAAGGGAGCTCTGTATTGAATTCCATATCCAAAGTGGTTTTACCTGGCTACAACACCTGCTTGCCTTAAATCTCTCTGTTGCAGACTCTTTGCACTTCCTATTCATTCCCTCCGGAGCAAATCATCTCAGCTGATTGGAGCACCAAAATCCTTTCTCCTGTTTCAAAGAATTAAGTTGTCTCTTTAGTGTCATCCCAGTCCTACCCTGTACAGTGACTTCCGACACAGGCCCACGGAACACAACAGGGGTGAAGTTCAGACCCATTAGAATGTTCATGGCTGTAAAGGAAAAAAGACAACTAGATCCTAGATGAGTTGACTGGTCCTTCGGGCTGTGGTTTAACTTCTCTAGGTCTCAATCTCCTTACCTATAAAGTAAAAGGGTTTGGTCTACAGTAGGAGTTGTCAAAATTTAGTGTGTATATAAATCCTGTAGGGATCTTATTAGGATGCTCTTCTGTTTCAACTGATCTGGGATATGGCCCAAAATTCTGCATTTCTAACAGTCTTCTGGAGAGAGTCTGCTGTTGCTGATCTGGAAAGTACATCTGAAGAGCTAAGGAGAGAATCACAAAAGTTCCTCAACTTCTTCAGACAATCTTATTTAAGGATGACCTATGTAAATAAATAAAAGAACTTTACCCACTATTACTATTGAAATTCACTTTGTTTTATTTATTGTTTTTGTTATATTTAATTGAACTTAGTATTATTATTTTTTTAATGTTTATCTTTGAGAGAGAGACAGAGCATGAGTGGGGGAGGAGCAGAAGGAGAGGGAGACACAGAATCCAAAGCAGGCTCCAGGCTCCGAGCTGTCAGCACAGAGCCCGATGCAGAGCTCAAACCCATGAACCGTGAGATCATGACCTGAGCCGAAGTCGGATGCCCAACTGACAGAGCCACCCAGGTGTCCCAAATTGAACTTAGTTTTAAACTATTCCTCCAACTTCTTTGCCCTCAAGAAATAAACATCATGTATATTGAACATCATGTACCATGTGCTTGCTTACAGTATATTCTATGAATTATGAAACTGTCAGCAGACCAGTCACAATGACAAAGCTGGATTCAAACCCGTCCTTTTTTTCTTTTTTCATTTTTTTTAAAGCTTATTTATTTGTTTTGAGAGAAAGGGAAAAAGAGAGCATGCACAAGTGACAGAGGGGAAAAGAGAGAGGGAGAGAAAGAGAATCCCAAGCAGGCTCCACACTGTCAGTTTGGAGCCCCATGCGGGGCTCAAACTCACAAACCGTGAGATCATGACCTGAGCTGAAATCAAGAGTCCAACACTTAACTGACTGAGCCACCCAGGGACCCCTTCTTTTTTCAAATTTTTATTTAAATTCCAATTAGTTAACATATAGTGTAATATTGGCTTCAGGAGTAGAATTTAGTGATTCATCAGTTATTACAACACCCAGTGCTCATCATAACAAGTCACTCCTTAACACCTATCACCCATTTAGCCCATCACCCACTCACGTCCCTCCACCAACACTCAGTTTGTTCTCTATGGTTAAGAGTCTCTTGGGGCGCCTGGGTGGCTCAGTCTGTTACACTTCTGACTTCAGCTCAGGTCATGATCTCACAATCGGTGGGTTCGAGTTACATGTCAGGCTCTGTGCTGATGGCTCAGAAACTGGAGCCTACTTCAGATTCTGTTTCCCTCTCTCTCTGTCCCTCCCCCACTCACACTCTGTCTCTCCCTCAAAAATAAGTAAACACTGAAAAAAAATTAAAAAAAAAATCTCTTACTGGGGCGTCTTGTTGGCTCAGTCAGTTAAGCATTCAACTCTTGATTTCAGGTCGGGTCATAATCTCATGGTTCATGAGACTGAGTCCCATATCAGGCTCCATGCTGATACATGCTTAGGATGCTCTCTCCTCTCCCTCTGCCCTTCCCCCTGCTCACACACACTCTCTCTCTCAAAATAAAAAAATAAACAATAAAAAGTCTCTTATGTTTGCTTCCCTCTCTCTTTTTTTCCTTCCCGTATGTTCATCTGTCTTGTTTTTTAAATTCCACATGAGGGAAATCATATGGCATTTGTCTTTCTCTGAGTTACTTATTTCATTTAGCATATTACATTCTAGCTCCATCCATGTTGTTGCAAATGGCAAGATTTCATTCTTTTTGATGGCTGAGTAATATCCCATTGTATCAAACCCAAGTCTTATAACAGGACCTCTGCCTCTCCCCGCCACAAAAAAAAAAAAAAAAAAGGAACCAAGGGACCCCAACAAAGCTGCTTTTATCCAAACTCTAGTTGTGTCATTACTGTGTTCTGAAAAACTAGAATAGCCATCTTATTAGAAACAAAGAGTTCAAAAACACATCTAGAGAAAAACACAGGAAGCTGAAATGCTTTGGGGGTCTATGGACATTTAGGATGCAGAACACTTGCCCTCCTTGGGCGAAATGCTGGTAATTACAGATGCAGGCCCTCCCAGAGCACAGACTCTCAGGAGCACTGGAAGATATTTTAGAGGTGATTCCAGGAGCAGATTCAGGGCCAAGTCTCAACAGCATCTACACGTTTAGCTCTGACTCATTTTAAGTGGTCACACAACCACTTCTTCTATGTGCCAACAACTTATTTCCATGAACATTATTTGGAAAAAAAAAATGAAATTCTTTACATAGTTCTTTTGATAAATTAACAGACCCCAATTTAAAATTCTATAAATGTGTAAGTAGTCCTCAATTTCTTTTAGTTAAACATGTGGAACAACTATAAAAGCATGCAATGGATTTAGAAAAGTGTTTCAGTAGTAAAACCTACATCCTACCCCTAACTCCAGGACTATTCCTGCACTATTCCAGCACTATTCCTGAAGCATTCCTGCCTGCTCCTCAAATTCTCCATCTCCCAGTTGCTACCAGCCTTACTCCTTAAACTGATGTCTCACAAACTTGCTGAGGCCACAGTGATCTCTATGTATTTATGGAGAAGCACAGGGGGGAATTACTCCTCTGGCTTCTGTCCTTTGTTCTGTTCATTTATTTAACAAACAACACTGGTTTTGCCCCAGGCAATGTAAGAGATACTGGAAAAAGGTATATGTCTTGCTTATTATCATTCACCAAATACTATGGCATAAGCCTCATTTAATCCTCATATGTCCTCATGAAATGATGCTAATACCTGATGAGGGAGTATGAGGCGGGCTGAGGGGCAAAGCAACCCCATCTCAGGTAGGACTTGCAGGATATTCCTTGGACACTCCTAGCTACCCAAAAACAGGAAAGGACAAAAAAAAAAATTGTTAAACTGATAAGAGTCTCCACCAGTTTACCAGAAAAAGGCAATCCCATCAATGGCCTAAAGTCCAGGAACTCTCTACTGTCTTAAAGTTAAGGCTTTGCTAGAGGGAAAAACAACCTTAGCTTGACAATGACTAGGCCTCCAGTAAGTCTTTAGCATGTGAAGTCTCTTTGGAAACTCCCTCTTCACTTTACCTCCTCCCACTCCATAAAAAAACAGTCACCTCCCACACTTACAGTGCAGCTCCTTCTGCCCACAGGTCCTGCCCTGTGCTTTAATAAAATCACCTTTCTGCACCAAAGATGTCTTCAAGAATTCTTTCTTGGCTGTTGACTCTGGACCCCATGAATCCCCATCACTCCAAAACTTCATCAATATCCTCATTTGCAGGTTTATCAAGGAAAGTGACTTTCTCAAGATCAATTTCTCCATAGTAGCAGAATGTGAACTCTTATATCTTCTAAATGAGACATTTGTTCTTAAACCTTATATATTTCCTAGTTCACACACTACTTCCTGATTTAGGAGAATTGTGACATCCATGACAACTTTTGCAAAAACATTTGTCACTGTTACTTCTAGCGGTACACTGAAAAGTATACCCCAAAGTGAGAATCCCAAGCAGCATGTGCTACTAGAAGTCTGAAGCAATCCACTTTTTCTAGGAGCTGTGTAGCCAAAGGCAAGTCCAGCCACTCTGCCTTCTCTCTCTCTTTCATGAAACCTATAGGAATACCTGCAGATAAGATAGCATCTAGTGTTGGAGCATATCAGTATCTTTGCTAGTGAATCCTACTCACGCCCACGATTCTCTGTCTTCTCTCCCATGAGTGTTCTGTACCAAACACTGCAGAGTAGAGCAAAGCAATTTGAGTTGCCTAGCCTATTTATGAGAATTTTCTGAAAATATTATGCAGATTTCGGATAAATAATTTTTAAAAATTGGTGCTAGCTTTATCAAGTTCTCCTCCTTTTGCTCATCACACAAGAGTGGAACACAGAAAGATATGCATTCACCTGAGCCCAGCGACCTCAGTTGTTTGCCTTATCCTGACAGCTGAAAAGCTTACAGAACACACTCTCTTCAAGTGAATAAGCTTTTCCCCATTGAGTATAAAGCATCAATGAAGCCAATTTAATATCGTAGAATACAAAGTCAATATTTAACTGAATTTCCTCTTCTTCAAGACATGGCACACTACCTGTTCTCTCAGCAATTAAAAATTACAGTAAATACTGTTGAATGTCCACTGTGTGTCATGAAATTTGGTAGACTCAATAAGAACAAAGGAGACAAACCATAAAGGAAGATTTATAAAAATGACTAAATGAGATAGAGTACTGAAAACACTTTGTAAGTGAGAAAGATGTGGAAACATAAGTTATTTCTGCAGAAGGTTTATTTTCTTGAGCTTGAGAGGAAATATAATTTTGGGCACATTAATATATGCTTTATTCAAGGGGGAAAAAATGTTTCCAGTCTATGAACCAAAGGCATGTCTCCTACACTTGTGACCTACCTCGTGTCTGTATTGTTTTAATTGTTGTTTTGAAGAAAAACTAAATATTTTGTAGAATCTAATCTCTTGACTACAGAGAGAAATGGTCTTTGAATGTAAGGTAGTCTTTAGCAGCAGCACTGAATATGACAAAGCAAATGCAAACTGGGTCTAATAGCTAAAGACTTTTTGACTTTTTAAGATGTTCAATTGAACATTTAAAAGGTTTAGTCTCATATCAGTTCTAGAAAGCCCTCCTGGGGCAGGCTTAAGTAACTATGCCATTAGGCACTCAGCTGCAAATTGCCTATTAAGTCTGACTGAAACTGTAAAATTGCTTTTCACAATGCAAATTAATGTAAATAAGAACAATTGGTTACACATATCACAGGCTATCAAATTGTCGACAGATGATGCATACTTTTTCCCCCTCTCTGAATTAACATTACTTTAAAGTTATATTTAGTAGGTCTTAACAGGCTTGGGTGTCCCTGTGATAAATTCCACAAATTTATTATAAGCAGTACATGTGTCCTATGTATGTTATCTATTATATGAAATATAAACCTCTTTTTATCAATGTCTGAGGGCACTTATGTTCAGGTTCAGTGGATATATCACAAAATAATCCATTTAGCCTTAGCTCTCAGGTTACAGTAGCATCATTCAGTTACTAAACATTATTAAAAGCATTTATCTTTTTTTTTAACAAATGCATTGTAAGAAAAAAGTACAAGATTAGAAAAATGGCATCAGTGTTCTTTGAATAGCAATGTGCACAGAAGAAGCTTTCTGCTATCATATTTATAATTATTATTTTGGAAATTTGCAAGTTATTTAACCTTTTAAACCTTCAGTTTCCATATGTGTCAAATGAAAGTAATAGCATACAACTAATAGAAAAAAAAAAAAAGATTTCATACTATAATTGCAAGATCGACTGAGTGAGATTTGTAAGCTGTCACCAGAAAAGGCATATTTTTAATTCTACTTCCATTCAAATGCAATCTGTGGCACTATAGGCATTTTGACCATCTTCTGATGCAAGTTCTGAAAGGATAGTCTTGAACCTCACAAAAGAATATAAAAATACTCACTACTATCATTTGTCTTCAACTTTGAAGGTTTTAGCTAAAAAATGAGAAAATAATTAATTTTAATAACCTAATACAATACCTATAAATTTGTCAATCAATCAACAGTTATTGTAAGTACCTCCTATTATTTCTACTCCATCTTTAGAGCTAATCCTATTTGCAGTTTCTTTTTTTTTTTTATTTTTTTAATGTTTATTTTTGAGAGAGAGAGAGAGAGAGACAGAGTGTGAGCAGGGGAGGGGCAGAGAGAGGGAGACAAAGAATCCTAAGCAGGCTCCAAGCTCTGAGCTATCACCACAGAGCCTGACTTGGGGCTTGAACTCACAGACAGTGAGATCATGACCTGAGCTGAAGTTGGATGCTTAACCAAATGAGCCACCCAGGTGGCCCTCCTATTTGCAGTTTCTTAAAAATAACCAACCTAAAATGATCAATATGCCAAAGGGCATATCTTGGGGTGGCAAAATTTGCTCCCCTACATCCCTTATCTGGTCTTCCATGTATTTTTCAGAGGATTTTGCTAAATTGACTTTGAAAGAAAAATAGATAAAATTTGAAGTTGGTAATATTTAAAAACCTGAAGAAATTATTTGACAACATGAACCCAGGTAAAGGTAAAATGTATCTATTGGTAGAACAGAAGAAAAGCTATATTTTGAGGTTTCATACATGAGAATCATCCTTCTATCTTTCATTGTTTGGTGAAGAGGATATTCTCTGAGGACAAGTGATCCATGTTAAGAATCTATAGTAGGGTCAATTCCCTTAATCTTAATAATCTCTTAAAACATAAATCTTTAACATTTTTTATCCCTTTATTAATTGTGACCCTTCTTCTAGTCTAGTCTTAATGCTCCTAATTTAGAGGAGCATTAAGATTGTTTTAAAAGGAATGAAAAAAAAGGTCATTTTTTTTTTTTTAAGCTTCCAAATAAAGCTATAGGAAACCAATAGGGAAGGCCTAGTGGGAAGTCAAGAATGGAGTTTGTTTCATAGCAAAAGGGAAGATTAGACTGGGAATGAAACTAAATTTCACACCGAAATTTTATAAATTTCAAGCCCTCACACCACTCTAGTATTTAGTAAAGGATTGTCCTTGCTCTTATCTGGGAGAACAACCATCAACACCTGCCTGGTTTCTACAAATCATCCAGGAGAAAGAACACACCGTGCACAAAGATTTACTATGCACCAACGGATAAACTGAGCCCCGAGAATGGTCCAAAACAACCCCTGGGACCCCCAAATTGAGAATGGAAAATTAAGGCAGGATGAGACAGAGAAAACCCCTGCATCCTTGGGTGAGACCAGTCAGTGGTATTTCACTTGCCACCATTTTCACCCCGTAACCATATTATATTTTTACTGTTGTGATTTTCAAGGTAATGCAGTAGCCCAAATACTGATTTGGATTTACCTTTTGCACACTAGTCCAAAGACAGAACTGCACTGTTCAAATCTTGACTCAAAAGCTGTCCGCAATACCAAATAACTCATTTGAATATGCTTTCCATTTTTTTTAAAAATGAGACAGAGAGAGAGAGAGAGCATGAACAGGGGAGGGTCAGAGAAAGAGGGAGACACAGAATCCGAAACAGGCTCCAAGCTCTGAGCTGTCAGCACAGAGCCCAACGCGGGGCTTGAAACCACGGACCGTGAGATCATGACCTGAGCCGAAGTCGGCCGCTTAACCGACTGAGCCACCCAGGCGCCCCTATGCTTTCCATTTTTAAGCCAAATATTTTATCATATGCCATACTGATAGTGCCTTTAAATGTTTCTGATTATTTGTAAGGTAATTCTCATTAGACACAATCCAATTTTTCTTTACCCTGCTATTTCAGTATTAAAGATATAGTCTATTAGTTACTATGTTGTTTTCAGGGAATAGTTTATTTTCAAATCTAGAGAATGTCCATTAGTCTCTTTTTATTAAAAGAGGTTTTATTTTCCCCTGATAAATTTGTTTTTATTTATTTATACATGAAATTTTCTCATTTAATAAAAACAATTTCAAATAGCTTCTTTTTCCATGTCTATCCTTAAAAGAATATAGAAACTTGAATTTAATCCAAAGAGTTAAAAAATGAGTGCTTTCAGCAAGCCTGAAGTCAGTACCAAAGTCTGTGACAATTTGCCAATACATTAGCATAAGCATCACTTTTTTTTTCAATATATGAAATTTATTGTCAAATTGGTTTCCATGCAACACCCAGTGCTCATCCCAAAAGGTGCCCTCCTCAATACCCATCATCCACCCTCCCCTCCCTCCCACCCCCCATCAACCGTCAGTTTGTTCTCAGTTTTTAAGAGTCTCTTATGCTTTGGCTCTCTCCCACTCTAACCTCTTTTTTTTTTCCTTCCCCTCCCCCATGGGTTTCTGTTAAGTTTCTCAGGATCCACATAAAAGTGAAAACATATGGTGTCTGTCTTTCTCTGTATGGCTTATTTCACTTAGCATCACACAATCCAGTTCCATCCACGTTGCTAAAAAGGGCCATATTTCATTCTTTCTCATTGCCATGTAGTACTCCATTGTATATATAAACCACAATTTCTTTATCCATTCATCAGTTGATGGACATTTAGGCTCTTTCCATAATTTGGCTATTGTTGAGAGTGCTGCTATGAACATTGGGGTACAAGTGCCCCTATGCATCAGTACTCCTGTATCCCTTGGGTAAATTCCTAGCAGTGCTATTGCTGGGTTATAGGGTAAGTCTATTTTTAATTTTCTGAGGAACCTCCACACTGTTTTCCAGAGTGGCTGTACCAGTTTGCATTCCCACAAACAGCACAAGAGGGTTCCCGTTTCTCCACGTCCTCTCCAGCATCTATAGTCTCTTGATTTGTTCATTTTGGCCACTCTGACTGGCGTGAGGTGATATCTGACTGTGGTTTTGATTTGTATTTCCCTGATGAGGAGTGACGTTAAGCATCTTTTCATGTGCCTGTTGGCCATCCAGATGTCTTCTTTAGAGAAGTGTCTATTCATATTTTCTGCCCATTTATGCACTGGGTTATTTGTTTTTCAGGTGTGGAGTTTGGTGAGCTCTTTATAGCTATTGGATACTAGCCCTTTGTCCGATATGTCATTTGCAAATATCTTTTCCCATTCCGTTGGTTGCCTTTTAGTTTTGTTGGTGGTTTCCTTTGCTGTGCAGAAGCTTTTTATCTTCATAAGGTCCCAGTAATTCATTTTTGCTTTTAATTCCCTTGCCTTTGGGAATGTGTTGAGTAAGAGATTGCTACTGCTGAGGTCAGAGAGGTCTTTTCCTGCTTTCTCCTCTAGGGTTTTGATGGTTTCCTGTCTCACATTCAGCTCCTTTATCCATTTAGTTTATTTTTGTGAATGGTGTGAGAAAGTGGTCTAGTTTCAACCTTCTGCATGTTGCTGTCCAGTTCTCCCAGCACCATTTGTTAAAGAGACTGTCTTTCGGTTAAAAACTGAGAACAAACTGAGGGTTGATGGGGGGTGGGAAGGAGGGGAGGGTGAGTGATGGGTATTGAGGAGGGAACCTTTTGGGATGAGCACTGGGTGTTGTATGGAAACCAATTTGACAATAAATTTCATATATTAAAAAAAAAAGAAGAAGAACAAAGGAAAATAAAAAGGAAAAAAAAAATAAAGAGACTGTCTTTTTTCCATTGGATGTTCTTTCCTGCTTTGTCAAAGATGAGTTGGCCATACGTTTGTGGGTCTAGTTCTGGGGTTTGTATTCTATTCCATTGGCCTATGTGTCTGTTTTTGTGCCAATACCATGCTGTCTTGATGATGACAGCTTTGTAGTAGAGGCTAAAGTCTGGGATTGTGATGCCTCCTGCTTTGGTCTTCTTCAAAATTACTTTGGCTATTCGGGGCCTTTTGTGGTTCCATATGAATTTTAGGATGGCTTGTTCTAGTTTCGAGAAGAATGCTGGTACAATTTTGATTGGGATTGCATTGAATGTGTAGATAGCTTTGGGTAGTATTGACATTTTGACAATATTTATTCTTCCAATCCATGAGCAGAGAATATCTTTCCATTTCTTTATATCTTCTTCAATTACCTTCATAAGCTTTCTATAGTTTTCAGCATACAGATCTTTTACATCTTTGGTTAGATTTATTCCTAGGTATTTTATGCTTCTTGGTGCAATTGTGAATTGGATCAGTTTCTTTATTTGTCTTTCTGTTGCTTCATTGTTAGTGTATAAGAATGCAACTGATTTCTGTACATTCGTTTTGTATCTGCAACTTTGCTGAATTCATGTATCAGTTCTAGCAGACTTTTGGTGGAGTCTGTCGGATTTTCCATGTATAGTATCATGTCATCTGAAAAAAGTGAAAGCTTGACTTCATCATTGCCAATTTTGATGCCTTTGATTTCCTTTTGTTGTCTGATTGCTGATGCTAGTACTTCCAACAGTATGTTAAACAACAACGTTGAGAGTGGGCATCCCTGTCGTGTTCCTGAACTCAGGGAAAAAGCTCTCAGTTTTTCCCCATTGAGGATGATGTTAGCTGTGGGCTTTTCATAAATGGCTTTTATGAGGTTTAAGTATGTTCCTTCTATCCCAACTTTCTCAAGGGTTTTTATTAATAAAGGGTGCTGAATTTTGTCAAAGGCCTTTTCTGCATCGATTGACAGGATCATATGGTTCTTATCTTTTCTTTTATTAATGTGATGTATCACGTTGAATGATTTGCGAATGTTGAACCAGCCCTGCATCCCAGGAATGAATCCCACTTGATCATGGTGAATAATTCTTTTTATATGCTGTTGAATTCAATTTGCTAGTATCCTATTGAGAATTTTTGCATCCATATTCATCAGGGATATTGGCCTGTAGTTCTCTTTTTTTACTGGGTCTCTGTCTGGTTTAGGAATCAAAGTAATACTGGCTTCATAGAATGAGTCTGGAAGTTTTCCTTCCCTTTCTATTTCTTGGAATAGCTTGAGAAGGATAGGTATTATCTCTGCTTTAAACGTCTGGTAGAACTCCCCTGGGAAGCCATCTGGTCCTGGACTCTTATTTGTTGGGAGATTTTTGATAACCGATTCAATTTCTTCGCTGGTTATGCATCTCTTCAAGCTTTCTACTTCCTCCTGATTGAGTTTTGGAAGAGTGTGGGTATTTAGGAATTTGTCCATTTCTTCCAGGTTGTCCAATTTGTTGGCATATAATTTTTCATAGTATTCCCTGATAATTGCTTGTATCTCTGAGGGATTGGTTGTAATAATTCCATTTTCATTCATGATTTTATCTATTTGGGTCACCTCACTTTTCTTTTTGAGAAGCCTGGCTAGAGGTTTGTCAATTTTGTTTATTTTTTCAAAAAACCAACTCTTGGTTTCGTTGATCTGCTCTACAGTTTTTTAGATTCTATATTGTTTATTTCTGCTCTGATCTTTATTATTTCTCTTCTTCTGCTGGGTTTAGGCTGCCTTTGCTGTTCTGCTTCTATTTCCTTTAGGTGTGCTGTTAGATTTTGTATTTGGGATTTTTCTCGTTTCTTGAGATAGGGCTGGATTGCAATGTATTTTCCTCTCAGGACTGCCTTCACTGCATCCCAAAGCGTTTGGATTGTTGTATTTTCATTTTCGTTTGTTTCCATACATTTTTTGATTTCTTCTCGAATTGCCTGGTTGACCCACTCATTCGTTAGTAGGGTGTTCTTTAACCTTCATGCTTTTGGAGGTTTTCCAGACTTTTTCCTGTGCTTGATTTCAAGCTTCATAGCATTGTGGTCTGAAAGCATGCATGGTATGATTTCAATTATTGTATACTTATGAAGGACTGTTTTGTGACCCAGTATATGATCTATCTTGGAGAATGTTCCATGTGCACTCGAGAAGAAAGTATATTCTGTTGCTTTGGGATGCAGAGTTCTAAATAGATCTGTCAAGTCCATATGATCCAATGTATCGTTCAGAGCCCTTGTTTCTTTATTGACCATGTGTCTAGATGATCTATCCATTTCTGTAAGTTGGTGTTAAAGTCCCCTGCAATTACCACATTCTTATCAATAAGGTTGCTTATGTTTATGAGTAATTGTTTTATATATTTGGGCGCTCCAGTATTTGGTGCATAGACATTTATATCTGTTAGCTATTCCTGATGGATAGACCCTGTAATTATTATATAATGCCCTTCTTCATCTCTTGTTACAGCCTTTAATTTAAAGCCTAGTTTGTCTGATATAAGTATGGCTACTCCAGCTTTCTTTTGGCTTCCAGTAGCATGATAAATAGTTCTCCATCCCCTCACTCTCAATCTAAAGGTGTCCTCAGGTCTAAAATGAGTCTCTTGTAGACAGCAAATAGATGGGTCTTGTTTTTTATCCATTCTGATACCCTATGTCTTTTGGTTGGCACATTTAATCCATTTACATTCAGTGTTATTATAGAAAGATATGGGTTTAGAGTCATTGTGATGTCTGTATGTTTTATGCTTGTAGGGATGTCTCTGGTACTTTGTCTCACAGGATTCCCCTTAGGATCTCTTGTAGGGCTGGTTTAGTGGTGATGAATTGCTTCAGTTTTTGTTTGTTTGGGAAGACCTTTATCTCTCCTTCTATTCTATGTGACAGGCTTGCTGGATAAAGGATTCTCAGCTGCATATTTTTTTCTGTTCAACACATTGAAGATCTCCTGCCAATCCTTTCTGGCCTGCCAAGTTTCAAAAGAGAGATCAGTCACGAGTCTTATTGGTCTCACTTTATATGTTAGAGCTTATTTATTCCTAGCTGCTTTCAGAATTTTCTCTTTATCCTTGTATTTTGCCAGTTTCACTATGATATGTCGTGCAGAAGATCGATTCAAGTTACGTCTGAAGGGAGTTCTCTGTGCCTCTTGGATTTCAATGCCTTTTTCCTTTTCCAGTTCAGGGAAGTTCTCAGCTATTATTTCTTCAAGTACCCCTTCAGCATCTTTCCCCTCTCTTCCTCCTCTGTGATACCAATTATGCGTATATTATTTCTTTTTACTGTATCACTTAGTTCTCTAATTTTCCCCTCATACTCCTGGATTTTTTTATCTCTCTTTTTCTCAGCTTCCTCTTTTTCCATAATTTTATCTTCTAGGTCACCTATTCTCTCCTCTGTCTCTTCAATCTGAGCCGTGGTCATTTCCATTTTATTTTGCATCTCGTTTAAAGCGTTTTTCAGCTCCTCCTGACTGTTCCTTAGTCCCTTGATCTCTGTAGCAAGAGATTCTCTGCTGTCCTCTATACTGTTTTCAAGCCCAGCGATTAATTTTATGACTATTATTCTAAATTCACTTTCTGTTATATTATTTAAATCATTTTTGATCAGTTCATTAGCTGTTGTTATTTCCTGGAGATTCTTTTGAGGGGAATTCTTCTGTTTGGTTATTTTGGATAGTCCCTGGAGTGGTGCCGACCTGCAGGGCACTTCCCCTGTGCTGCGGTGTATAACTGGCATTGGTGGGCAGGGCCACAGTTGACCTGATGTCTGCCCCCAGCCCACCGCTGGGGCCACAGTCAGACTGGTGTGTGCCTTCTCTTCCCCTCTCATAGGGGCGGGATTCACTGTGGGGTGGCGTGGCCCATCTGGGCTACTTGCACACTGCCAGGCTTGTGGTGCTGGGGGTCTGGCATATTAGCTGCGGTGGGTAGGCAAGGTGCACGGGGGCAGGAGGGGTAGGCTTAGCTCGCTTATCCTTAGGTGATCCACTTCAGGAGGGGCCCTGTGGCAGCGGGAGGGAGTCAGACCCACTGCTGGAGAGGTGGCTGTGCAGAAGCACAGAGTTGGGTGTTTGTGAGGTGCAAGCAAGTTCCCTGGCAGGAACTGGTTCTCTTTGGGATTTTGGCTGGGGGATGGGCGAGGGAGATGGTGCTGGCCAGCGCCTTTGTTCCCTGCCAAACTGGCTCTGTCGTCCTGGGGCTCAGCAACTCTCCCTCCCTTTGTCCTCCAACCTTCCCACTTTCCGAGCAGAGCTGTTAACTTATGACCTCCCAGATGCTAAGTCACGCTTGCTGTCGGAACACACTCCGTCTGGCCGCTCCGCTTTTGCAAGCCGGACTCAGGGGCTCTGCTTGGCCGGTGGGCCACCCCTCCGCCCTGGCTCCCTCCCGCCCGTCGGTCCGTGGAGGGCGCACCGCCTCTCCACCCTTCCTACCCTCTTCAATGGGCCTCTCATCTGCGCTTGGCTCCGGAGACTCCGTTCTGGTAGTCTTCTGGTGATTTTCTGGGTTATTTAGGCAGGTGTAGGTGGAATCTAAGTGATCAGCAGGTGATCAGCGCGGTGAGCCCAGCGTCCTCTGCCGCCATCTTCTGCCGTCCCCCCCAAAAGATAAGCATCACTTTAAAAATAAAAAGTAAGCTCTAAAACATAATTTGTAACCATTTAATACACGAATTGAAAATAATACTATATCTTTTAATATTTTTATTTTAGGAAATGCAGCAAATTCCCCACAGCTGTCTCTTATTCTGAAAATTAACTAAATGCCATTCTCACCCATTACTCACTAACAGTCCAAAGGATTTAACACGTGGCTGTATCTTATTTTTCAAGAGTGGATCTATTTTCCTTTGTTCTTATGGTCTTCATGTGATTCCTCAGGTTTAGCTAATTGCCATTATTAATGAGACATATTTTCCTCTGGGCATTTAATTAATCCTCTCATGTAAACTTTATTTTTATATAACTAATACATTTTTGTAGAAAATATGATGGTACAAAGATAGAAAAATATAAGTCATTGATAATACTAACACCCAGAGAAAAACTACTGGTAATTAATATGTACCATGTATTTATAATATAAATATATTCCATTTATATCTATAAATGTGTATGTATACGTATCTTAATATACATCAATACATATATGGATACATGGTAAATTGAGATTAAATTCTACCTGCTGTTATTTTTTTTCCTCTTAAAAACTTCATTTTGGGGGCACCTGGGTGGCTCAGTCAGTTAAGCATCCAAGTCTTGACTTTGACTTAGGTCGTAATCTCATGGTTTAAGAGCCTGCTTGGGATTGTCTGTCTCCCTCTCTCTCTGTCCCTCCCTCGCTCATGATCTCTCTCTCTGTGTCTCTCAAAATAAATAAACTTAAGAACAACAACAACAACAAAACTTCATTTCTGTATGCTACAATGAGAGAATTAAGCAAATGTATGGCTTACAATATGTGTGAAATCCCTAAAAATTTAATCCATTCATCCAACTACTACTACACCACAACAGAACATTGTGCTTCATTTAAAAATTTTCATCCAATATAAGTGAATAGCAATAATAAATAGTTTCGAAAAATACAAATATATTAATCAGATATTTTGAGATATTTTACTTTATTTTTAAGGAAAGATTAGTGAGAAATTTTGTGTTTCAACATATTGGTGTGTCTTGTCTGATAGAGACTTCATTGATATCCTCATCCTCCTTCCTTGGAAAACACAATTGGGAACTACCTCCAATTGTTGATCTTTACCAAACTTTTAATTCTTTCCAGTTTTCTTCTATATCTGGAGCAACCCTCCAAACTAACTTTTCCCATTTTTCTCTCCCCCACTTGACTAGGTGTCACAGATAACTAAAACCTGACTACACAGATTCCATTGGGACTCCGTGTTGCCTTTCAGCTGGACTTTTTCTTAGGATCTCTAGAAGGTTTGCAAGCTGAAGCCCAATCATCCTGAAGATCTCACTACTGTAGCAGACCTTAGAGGGACTGGTGTTCTCTCTGGACCAGTCACTATCTAGGGCACAAAGAAAATCTGGTGAAATGCTCAGATATGCATGCCCTTATATGAAAGGTAACATATAAGCCCTTATATGAAAGACTGTGGATGACTGAACAAAAGCATGAACATCCTAGCTTGACAGCTTGAAAGAACTCAGTAATTCATGCTGCATAACCAAAAGATTTTCCTCTATAGATTGACATTTTAGATTTCACTGGACTGGTTATCCTCAGGATTCAATTCCTGGATCCTTAATATAATATTTAATGTTAATGTTTCTCTTCTTAATTTTAGGCTTCTTCTTTAGGCATCCTCTTCTAGGATGTCTGGACTCTAAAACAACTGATTTTTGTCACCACTTGTTAACAAATGGTTCAACTGGTTTTATAGGAACAACTCCAACAAGGGTCCTTTCAGACGCTTTTTTTAGACCCTGTTTTGACCCACTCAGGCAGTTTCTGATCACCTTTGAATTGATCAGCAACAAATGATATTTGCCTTGAATAAATGAGGAGACTTACAAGTTGAACTTTACGGGCGACCCATACTCCAAGAAATTAGGACTACTGAGAATTCTCCCACTGTCCTATATGCACACCTCTTTTGTGTTCTAGGAAATGCTAGCAGACTCATCAGCTAACCACCTGACGGAAAGGATTGCCCTGCCCTGAAACAGTCCCAGATAAGCTCCACTTCCATCTTCTTGCTCCGTAACTCAGACAAAACCTTTCTCCACCTTTCCTCAAGATTCCTTTGTTCATTTTACTCTATAAAACCTCAGCCCCCCCTTCCTTTTTATGAAATGTTCTGTTCCGTATAAATGAATGTTATTGTGGCAACCTGAATAAAATCATCTCCTAATTGCCTACTTAACCGTGTATGATTTATGGTCAGAAGGCCCAAGTCAATACCCAGTTCTATATATTATTAACATAATCCTGAGGTTAGTTAAACCAAAAGAGACTCTTAAATAGAGAGAAAACTGAGGGTTGCTGGAGGGGGTGTTGGGTGGGGGGATGGGCAAGTGAGTGATGGGTATTAAGGAGGGCACTTGTTGGGATGAGCACTGGGTGTTATATGTAAGTTATGAATCACTAAATTCTATTCCTGAAGTTATTATTACACTTTATGTTAGCTAACTTGGATTTAAATTTAAAAAAAAAAATACTAATAAATAAACAAGAAAAAAATATAATCCTGAGGATACATCATGTACCAGATGTAAAAATGTCACTTGAAATGAACTGTTTTGTTCTAGCACTTACTTGTCACATAATCCTACCATGAACATGTCATCTTCTTCAAGTCTAACATTTGATAAAAGTGACAAAGGAATGTCCATTTGTCCGATGTAACCAGCCAATTATCAATCCTTTTTAGCAGTTTAGTCCTTGATACTAGTAGTCACCATTTATTAAATATACACTAAACTTTAAATATGCACTGAACTCCAAATATTTTTCAAGTATTTTCTGCTTTATCTTTATATTTCAAAAAAATAGACATGAATTGTTTTATATAAAATTGAAAGAACTAAGGATTTTTTTCTGTTCCCACCCTTTTCAAAACCTGACATGAACACATGCCCTGTTACTAAGATGTTGTTTATAACAAAGGCAAGATTAACAAGGAGGCAATAGACGGTAAGACTCAAGGTAGGGGAAGAAACCAAGTCACTTTTGGTATAATAACCAAAGACTTTTTAGTATAATAGTACACAGGCAACTTGGCAGGACTAAAAGTCAAACTATCTTGCAAATGAGCTAGCCATAAAAACTAAAACTATTCTCAATAGGTTCATCTTTTTCCTAAATTTAAGACCCAAATAGACTGCAAGTAGCAGGAAATTAACTGGTGCTAGAAGCTGAGGCAAAGAACAAAGGCACTCTAGAAAAGCAGAGTAGAGGCCTTAAAGGAAAGAATGAGAGAAAGCTAAGTGCATTGAGCTGCTTTGTGAGTAACAAGGGTGCACCGATCTTGGAGACTGAGGCACTCAAGAAGAGCTGAGATAAAAATGTAAATAAAATAGAAAAGTCATTTCAGAAGCCCAAGTTCCCTGAAGACCCCTTATGAATAGAAAGATGCACCCCAAACCAAAGAAAGGCTGTTCTGTTTCTTCTAGATTCCTGTGTGTTTTGACAGCTAACAATGAGTATTTAATAGTAAATGGTATCATTACTCTCTTCCACTAAGAAGAGTATTAGTAGGAGATTTTCAGTCCATTCCTGCCTGCCTCTAAAACATCATTCATTCATTCATTCATTCATTCATCTTTCTTCCTTCTTTCCTTTCTCTCTCTTTTCTTCTTTCATGCACATGCTCTCTTCTTTCTTCTTTCTTAATTTCTACTCTTGTTTTTCTCTTTACCATTGGACACTCCACCTTTTGTCTCAAGAAGTCAGCAGTTACTGAGTAAGCTGGTTTTAATAAAGAATAAGTGAGTCCAGAGTTCACACAAGCAAAACCAGCAGAATAAATTCTATTAGTTCCCTTATGAAAAGTGCCCTGCAGTCCTTGAGATGCACATTTCACAGAGCAGTTTTCTGCACAAAGCTTGTGATGTGTCAGCGTAGGGTTATTTATTTACAATCGTATTTCCTTGCTAAGGTGAAAGGTAAGCAAGGGATGAAAGCAATTATCACAGTTTTTTCCCACTAGGGCTGTCAATGTAAAGTGCCCCTGTGACACAGCCTGACACTTTTAATGAATTCCCAGGGTTATGCGACAATGCTACTAACACCCACATCTGTCACTCAGAGATAGGGAGTTTCCTTCCGCTCTTGAGCTCGGATGCTAACACTCTTTGTCCTGGTTAATGAGGACCTGACTTTATATTCTAGAACAGGGCACTTTAATAATGTGTCTCCACAGATCACAATGAACAAACTCTTAAAGTGTGATTCAGTCACAGCTGATTCCAAACACAACATTTAATAACACTTCGGTGGAACATGCTCAGAGGTTTTTTTGTTTGTAGACACAGTTGCATATTTTGAGAACTGGAAAGGCCCATAGTTTAATTTACCACTTTCTCTTTACAACTGCAGGGCTTTTCCATAAAGTCCATTTCTATTTGTGTGTTTGTTCACCTCCTTATTGACGACAGGGATTTCTGAAAAATTGTTTTGTTGAACTCTGGCAGAAATGCATGCCTGCCTAACATTATTTCACAACCTGTACTGGGAGAGGAAAGGAGATAGCCTCTAGGAGCCATGGGCTCTTGGCTCCCTACTCAAATCCGATTTTAAAGAGTCTCCACACAACCTATTTTGTTATGAGAGATCAAAAAAAGGGATAGGCAGGATACAAGGTATGAGCAAACACAGGAAAACAGGGGTCTCAGGGACTAAGCACATATTATGAGCACTGGATATGGGTTCCAGCATGAGTTATAATAGAGCTTCAACATCTTAAGAGGCACATGAGGAAGGGAACTGCCTACAAGCCAGTCTCTGGAGGGTAATTAGAAGCCTAAGGTACTGGGTGTGGTCATAAAATAGGTGGTAAATGCAGCCTTAGTTTGGAAAGTTCTGATTCAGAAGATCCATTGCAATAGGTGAGCTAGGTCAGGGAAAGTCTAATATTAACAGAGATGTGTAGCCCTGGCCAGATTTTACGTTCTCAATCCATTCAGGGCAGAACAGCAGCCAAGAGTGGAGGGATCACAGCAGGTAGGATCCTGCTAGAAAAAGCTATTGAGAGTGTCTAACCCCAGAAAGTGGACTGAGGGCAAGAAAGGGACTTCAGTAAAGTGGAAAACTTCAATACTACATTCCAGAACCAAGTTAGAAACCCCATGATGATGCATTGATAAAGAAGAGGAATGAGACAGGAAAGGGCAAGAGAGATTTGGCAAAGTGGGTAAATTTTAAATAAAATGTTCATTAAGCAAATTGATCAGTAAGCAAACAGGTGTGAGGTTAAATGACTTTGGCAAAGTGGACTTTTCTCAGGTGCAGAGAGAGGAAAGGGGCAGGCTGTAATTTGCAGAGCCCACAGGTGTCTGGAATCAAATCAGATCAAAGGCAACAAAATGAGTTCCATGTCCCACAGGTTGAGGTGCCCACAATCTTAGAAGGTAGCTTGCTATGATCATTGTTGGTCAGAAACTGAGTGAAGCTCAATGTACATGTGGAGGGCATTAGTAACACCAGAAGAGAGTAGCTGAAAGAAGACAGGGACTGACTCACAAGTGAAGTTATCATATGATGCTTATAAACAAACGGGTAAATCGGGTAACCTAAAACAAGCATTGTAAAGATATAGGTTCTGCTGCCACTCTCTTGAGGCCAACAAGGACATGGCACTTAACATTCCCTGATACACACACACACACAGACACACACTCTTAATCTTCCTGTACTCACACTATGTTTATTACCTGTATTTTACACTTGAGAAAATCAACAGACAGAATGTCTTTCTGAAGATCCCACAGCAGAACCATGATTTAACATCGGGTACTCTAATTTCTGGAAGGCAACATTAAAATAAACCAGTTAACAAATCAGAGAATAGGAAAGATAACGTGAAGGCTACAAATTCAACATAGTGAAGGGAGCTACAATTTTGGTTTCCATGACAATTCAAGACAAGTTTCTACATCCCCCAAGTTGCTGGCCTATATAACTAGAATGTTCTGTAGACTCCACCATTTTGTGAGTCATGATTAAAAACCCTTTCCCCCAAGGGGTACTTAGGAATGATATTGGTGATGAATGAAGGCAGGAAAAGACTTGCCTATATTAGTCAATGCAAGATTTGGATATCATCAAAAAGGTAATAATTTGTACTTTCTAGGTGGTGAAGCATGGGTATATAATATTTGTATAGATAGAACTATTCTCTCAGCCTTCTTACACCAACACCGTGATAAGAATTTGAGAGTGATGATGGAATTTTGTTGTTGAAAGTCTCTAGCCTTGGAACAGACCATCCTGAGTTTATATCCCAGGTCTACGACTTACTACTGGGAACATCACTTGTACTCTCAAGCCTTAATTTCCTCAATTTATAACATGTGCAGTTTAGTCTAACTCAAAATTTTTGTGTGAAGATTAAATGAGATATTATAAAGGGTCTAGTTATCTCTAGTAGGTAGTAAGTAGGTTAGCATTAAATAAATGTGAGTTCCTTTTCCTTACCTCATCTCCCTTCCATGAAAATTACTTGAAGTCTGTACAAAGCTGGGAAGTTCTAAGAGACTTGAAGCTTGGTACAGACTTCTAGGTTAAGAACCTTTTCAACAGGGACACAGTCAATTACCTGAGAATGTATTCTCCCATTCAGGGCTACCCTACATGGTTGCAGTTTATGCCCTGCAGACATCACATCTGAAAGGGAATCACTCATCTGATAAACCTCCTCCATTTGTTTGTTTATGACAATTTACTGGCAGACTTAATGTCAGTGTCTTGTTCCAGCAAAATATTCACAACAGTTTTCCAACAGATGGAAGTAAAATGTCTTTAGAAATGGGTGTTTCAGGAGTGCCTGGGTGGCTTAGTCAGTTAAGCATTGGACTCTTGATTTCATCATGACTCAAGTCATGATCTCACAAGTTCGAGCCTCACATCAGGCTCTGTGCTGACAGCACAGAGTCTATTTGAGATTCCCTCTCTCCCTCTCTCTGCCCCTCCCCTGCTCTCTCTCTCTCTCTCTCTTTCAAAATAAATAAACTTAAAACAAAACAACAACAACAAAAAAGAAATGGGTGTTTCAGATGTCCAAAGGTTCTTTATGTGCTAGCAAAAGCCTCGAATCCTGCTTTGCCTAAATGCTTTACATGTCCTTTTCCACACAGACTAAAATTCCATCAAGTAGATTCATTTGGTTTAATGTATATATTTTTAAATGCATATGTATTGAAAAGTATTAATTCTAAGTCATCCACACATGCTGTATTTAGGCTTTGTATTTACTATCCTAGGATATCTTTGGAGAGACATATCTCTAAAACTCTCTGGAGGGATATATTATCTCTAGATTCCAGGGATGCTTGCTATTAAAACAGATCAGAAGGCCAAGACTATGAAGAAATATGAGAAAGTCATGGAGAATTGTCTTTTAGCACATCAACCATGAAGTCATGCAGTATAGTAATGCTATTACAGGAGAGTAAAGAATTGTGACCAATAATTCAATATTGTGCACTTTGCCTAATGTTCCTGTTAAGTTTAAATCAGTATGATTAAGCCATGGTATAAAAATGTATTACAGATTCTAGGCCATGATAACTTTAGAGCACAAGTACCAAATGGGTTCTAATTTACCAATTGTCAAAGCCATTAATATAAGTTACTTGTAACTACTCATGAAGAAGTAGAGTGTTATTTTAAAGCCATTATTATTTTAATGACTCATTGTAGATGTAAGTGGCAAACTTTAGGGAAACCATTAAAAGTATTTTTTTAAAGAATTGAAATGGATAGACTAAGAGAAAAGAGAAGATAGATTTATATAAAATGTACAATTAAAACCAGAGAAGACAGAAAAATAATGGAAGAGAAAGAAAGAAAGAAAGAAAGAAAGAAAGAAAGAAAGAAAGAAAGAGGTAGCAAAAAAATTTTACAAATAAGATTGATATTATATCAACTGTATGAATAATGAATTTAAATGTGAATTGTTAAATACATTAATAAAAGGCAGAGACTATCAAAATGGGTTGAAAAAAGCACAACCCAACTATGTGTTGTCTATAAAAAACTCATTTTTCAAACATATATTGGATAAAAGACTTGTATCCAAACTATACAAAGTACTTCTAAAACTTAACAATGAGAAAATAAACAACCTAATAAAAAATGGACAAGAGATATGAACCAAAGATAATACATGATGACAAATAAGATATAAAAAGATGCTCAATCTCACATGTCATTAGGAAATTGCAAATAAAACAATGAGCTACTGCTACACACTCATTAGAATGGCCAAAATCCAGAACACTGACAATAACAAATGTTGATAAAAATACAGAGAAACAGGAATTTTAATTTACTGCTGGTGAGAATGCAAAATGACTTAGCCACTTGGGAAGATGGTTTGGAAGTTTCTTACAAAGCTAAACATACATTTACCATATAATCTACCAATAGTGCTCATGAGTATATGTCCAAATGAATTAAAATTTATGACCACGTGAAAACCTGCACATGAATATTTATAACTTTATTAATAATTTCTCAAAATTGAAAGCAACAAACATGTCCTTTACTAGGTGAATGTATAAACAAATTATGGTACATCCATAAAATGGAACACTTTCTAGTGATTAAAAAAAAATGAGATCTTAAAATACAAAATGATGTGGTGGAACATTAAATCCATATTACTAAGTGAAAGAAGCCAGCCTGAAAAGGTGATATACTATATGATTCCAGCTACATGACATTCTGAAAAAGGAAAAACTGTAGAGAAAATTAAAAGATCAGTGGTTGCAATAGGTTTTGAGATGGACAGAAGTGATAAACAGATGAATCACAGGGTATGTTTAGGAAAATGAAATTATTACACATGACACCATAGTGTTGAAAATATGGCATACATTTGTCAAAAGCCATAGAACTGTACAACACAAAGAGTGAACTCTAAGTATGGATTTTAGTTAATGATAATGTATCTGTATTGGTTCATTAGTTGTAACAAATGCACCATATTAATGCAAGATGTTAATAAGGGCAACTCTGTTGGGGAGAAAAGGGGGCATATGAGAACTCTATGCTTCCTACACAAGTTTTCTTGTGTAAAAACTGAAGTTTCTTGTGTAAAACTGAAATTATTCTAAAAATTAAAAACTATTTAAAATTATATTTAATACATATTTTAAAATTATTTCTTTAATGTTTCTCTCCCCTTCTAGACTATAAGCTAAATAAGGATCAGAACTCAATAGTTGATAAATAAATATATGTTGAATAAATAAAAATCCAACATGTAACTTAAATATCATTTACATTATCCAGGAAAACCCAAGTAAGAGTTCAAAAAATGTTATTTGACTGCTCACCCTTTACCATTTTTTAGTCCTTTTGGGAATATCTGACACACAGAAAGATATATTTTGCCAAACTACTTGCTTAATCTTGCCTGAAGGTGATCAGTAGAAATGCTTAACAGAAAATTACATGTAATGACTAATAAGTCAGTGTATAGCATATTGAAAGTAGAAATTTCATAAATTACTAAGCCCCATTTTTGTTCATCTTAATTTTGATGTCTGAAAAGATGAGAGCCTTCTTTTTTTTTTTTTAAGGTTTATTTCTTTATTTTGAGAGAGAGAGAGAGAAAGAATATGCTTGTGCAAGCAGGGAAGGGACAGAGAGAGAGGGAGAGAGAGAATCCCAAGCAGACTCCACACTCCCAATGTGGGACTCAATCCCGCAAGCCTGGGATCATGACCTGAGCCAAAATCAAGAGCCAGATGCTCAACTGATTAAACCACCCAGCTGCCCCAATGGGGAGCCTTCTTAATCTAGCTTCTCTGCTGGGCTCTGCTGATCCCTTTTAACATAGTTCTTTCACTGACCCCAGAACTATAACAAAATTTCTTCTAAATCTGTTGCATACCATCTTGATCCAATCATTAGCTCTGTGATCAGTTATGAATAATATATATCCCAACACTCCCATTCACACACACATAGCCTTAAACAAAGAAAAATTGAAAAACCAGATTCTACTTCACTGTTACTTTCTTTTCACCTCCATGAATATCTTCTCCTTAATAGTTTTATTTTTTTTAATTATTTGGACTTGTTTTACTTCTACTTTTGTTGTTGTTGTTGTTCTCTTGGAGGACTTTCTACCTTATTAATCAAGACTTTGCCCCTCCCCTACCTCCATGACAACCTGTATCTCATAGAAACATTCTGCCCTCAACATGTTCAGTCAAGCCACCAGAATAATCTCTAGTTGTTTTATACCTACTTCCATATTGTTACATCTATGTGTTTTATGTGCATAAATTTGTGTATCTACATGAAAATGAGAAAAATCCTGATTTTGCACTACAGTGGACTTCAGATATTAACTGGTACAACCTTTTCCAAAACTAAAGTCCTGACTAAAGTCATATGAACAGATAATGAGAGATCCTGAATTGTAATCATGGATTTCTGTTTACCAGCCCAACACTCTTTATACAAACCAGTCTGAAATTAGACTCTACATTTCTATGTAGTGTAAGCATTACCTACTCTGGATGGAAATAAAGATTATTTTCATTGCCATTTTGCCTGTGGGATTTCAAGAGGAAGTAGGAGTCCCTTGAATCTTCCAATTTCTTACACTCAAGCTTAGTAACAATTGGAAATTGTGCTCTGGCACAATGCCATTTCCTGGGCAGAGGGATGCTAAGTCCCACTCTGGTGCAGTTTGCATTTTAGTGTATTTTGTAAATAAATTCTTAACAGATGGACAGAGCAGCAGGAAGCCAACACCAGGGAGTCAGCAGGTGGACAGGAAAGCCAGAAATGGACTGGCACTGATCAGATTAACAAAACTAAAATATCTTGGGATTCACACATGCTGCCCACAGAATAAGTTGGCACTGACCAGATAGGCAAACTCAAATCAACCCTGAGCATGGAAAATTTCCATTACTCTGTTCCTATGGGGTACCAAAATCCCTCCCAGATGGTGACGACAAAGCTATAAATCCTTCAGAAAATAAGTCTGTCTTCTCTTTCTTCCCATGAAGCTGACATACAGCAGGAAGGTGAGCTATAAATTATAATTATTAATAGTATCAAATTGCTCTTTATTTAACTGTACTTGCCACAAAATTAAGCAGGGAGAGAGGAAGATATTATCACCGGGCCCTGTAAATCATTGGTATAATATCCCAAAGGACTTGAAAGATTTCATTGCTGCGATAAGCACATCCCCTTCTATTCTCCAACCCATTGCATTTCCCCCATAATGTATAACTCTAATAGCTTCGTTTTAAGGTCTGCTGCCCTGCTCATGCAAAGATATGACTCTTTTATTAAAAGCCTCCTTCCCATCACTAAAATGTGTCTCCTCAAGCATCCCTGCCCTTTGCCCTGCACCATAGGTGTTATCTGGTGAGATAATGGCTGGCAATACAGATCTAATGCTGGCAGAACATCCAGGATCAGGGTGCTGGGCACTTTTCCTGGTCAGGCCCAGGGGTTTCTATGTAAGTGTCAAGGTTTCCCAAATCTCCATTAACTCGTAGTCTTCATTTGGAAATTCTGAAATGCTTAATCACATCACTTAAATTTTTATGAGTTTCATAATAGGTGTAGCAAATCTTTAGAGTCAAGAGACTAAGAATTTAATTCTGACTTTGCCATTAATTAGCTGCTTAATCATGGAAAAGTTGCCTAAGATCATTGAACCTAACTTTCTTCACGTCTGAAGTCAGGATTGTGAGAATTGAGAACATGCATATAAAGAACTAAGCAAAGCAACTGGTACATAACAATAAATTATAGTATCTTTCATCATCATCATCATCATCATTTTCATTATTGTTAGAAATTTAAGTAGGGTTGATATGAAGACTCTGACTTTAAAATCATTCTTAGGGATGATTGATATACATGGAATAGGGGATTTCAAAACAAGTCATAATGTACGGTGAGGATTTAGAAGCATATGAACATGCAGGGATAAGGGCTGGAGAAAATTTAGTTCAAAGGCTCAATCTTCCTGGAAAAGAATTATGAAATTCACAAGGCTATAGGAAATGTGGTGAACTCAAGTTTAGTTTAAATTGCTAATAATAACAATAATAAACTAAACTAATCTTCCAGGTTTAGTCCAAGTTGAGTCGATTTGAAATCAAAAGCTCTCTAAATAACAAGGATAATCCTATTCAGAACCCTATTCAGAACACCTAACTGGCCCCCAACCCCCAGATAAAACGCTATCCTACTGTATTGTAAGGTCAAAAATTTCATGTGCTGCCTTGACATCTTTGAACCTCATGGGGCTTCAAAGACTCAACTGTGAGGCTTAATCCTGCTTTCACCAGATATGCCCCTCACAGAGTTGGAAAACTCTCACCCTGCTAGTCCCCCTATCAGCCAGACTAGCTCTACTCCTCCTGGCACTCAACCTAACAGGTTTCACTTCCCTGCCAGCCCATGAAATTATTCAAACAAACTAATATCATCCTCCTACAGGAACTAGGGTTCACCACACCCTCCATTTATTACAAAAGCCCAGTCAGTGTCCTCTCCAAGGCTGTGAGTGTGTGTGACTAATAAAATTCTGTCAGTTTCATGTTTCCAATATTGGGTCTTGTGTATTTGGCCATTGCCATCATCTCAGAATGGTAAACCCTCCTTCACCAAGGGGGTGAAGAGGAAGTAGATAAAATATCTATCACAGTCAGGCAGATTGAATAAAGAATAGGTTTCCTTTCCAATGGGAGGAGAACATAATCAGAAAACTAAGTTTAGCTGACTTGTAATTCACAGTGAGGGTTTGAAAGGAAGTCTGGATTATTCAATAGGTTTAAGACAAGGACAAGAAGGGGAATGCCAGATCCAGTTCTCTAGAGACTATAAGCCTCCTCGTGTCCTGATTAGAAATGGACTATAGACTATAGCCTTCAAAGGCTTGCTTTGTTCTTATCTGAATCAAAATTGGGCTGTCAGAGCTAAAGGCAACCTCTCAAACCAGTGGTATACCAAAATATATTCTTACCACTAAAAAAAAAAAACAACAAAAAAACCCTTAAAACATAAAAAAAGGGAAAAAAGGAAATTAAATTTTAATTTTATTGCCCATTTACTATTCCCATAAAAATTTTAGTTTTATTGTTCGTACATGACTGCTCCGAAAACATCACCCTTCTGCTCTCAGGAAGTTGGTGAATGAATATTATTTATGGTTACCCACTAGATAAACTCCATTTAGCTTTTAACCTTTCATATATAACCTTGGAGTACAGGGTGGACCGTGAGTAGAGACATAGTATGCGTGGCCCCCAACTACGTTAAGTATTCAACATATTCTATTTCTAAGTGACATTTTGAGCTATCAACAGCATTCAATCTATGTTAACTCTGATCAGCTAAGCTAAAATCCTGACTTTTTAGACCTCTCTACACATTACTTAAAATATAGCTATAACAGATTTAGCTGAGATGATTTTTTCCAACCCATATTTATCTACATCTGTGAAAAATATGAATAGGATAAGACTCCCAACTCTTGACAGATATACTAAAATGTTCCCTTAAAAGCTTTTTAACATCCCAGAAATATTACAAAGATTGGGTTCCAGCTATTCCTGGATGAAATGGCTGCATTGTATATAATAGTTAAAATGTGTAATTATTGATTTGGATACCTCTATTAGCATTATAAAAGTTAAAAAAATAAGCAGATCTGGGTTTGGAAACAGCATAATAAGTAATACAAAAAGATTATTTTATGTGAAGAATGTTTTGGCACCTGGTTTTTAGTAACAATATACAAATCATGACATTCTGTGTGGGTTAACATTAATATAATCAATCTAATGTTTTCTTTATGACTTCTGTCCTCACTAAGGGCTATAATCAGCTTGTCTTAACTGAGTTCCCCTAAAGTGGATGCTGAGATGAAGATATGAGTGCAAGTAGTTTATCTGAGAGTTGATGCCAGGACACCAAGAGGGGAGTGGAGAATGAGACAGGGAAGAGAAGAAATCCAATAAAATGTGCACAATCAAGTGAGTTACTACTCTGGGTAACTGGAGCTTGAAGACTGTGAAGGCTTTGCTTTAAAAATGTCAAAGAAAAGAGTGGAGAATTGCTTTCCCTTATGATTTCAGTGCAACCCAAACTGGGATGGGAAGGTGAATCATATGCCCTCACAAGGTCTCTTCCAATCTTATGATTATATGATTGCTCATTATCAAAAATTGGCTGGTAATTGGTTTGACTCAGAGAGGTCAGGATGTGAAGGGGACTGCACAACCTTTTGATTTTATAGTAAAGAACAATGTAGTCACCCCAGTCATGTTTAAGAAGGATTTTTTTTAATTTCATAAATGTGCCATGATAATCTTCATGGCTGCTAATTACGAAAGATCACCTAGGAATTGGCTACAATTTTGACGGGTAGAGATGGGAGTTTGTCAGTGATGGAAATGAGAGGGATCCATGATAGACTCTAAGTACTGTACATCACGTATAGCATTGCTTTTGTTGTCCATTTGCTTTAAAGTTACCTACGTTGCTGACATATAAACAGATACTGGTTTTAGAAATGGTTTAAGTGAGAAGAAAAAAAACCTGATGCTTCACATCGCTTGCTTTTAATTGGAAAAAAAATCACCCTTTTATAAACAAATGAGAATCTGATTATAATTATGTGATTTTTTGTATATAATTTTATGTAAAATTAGTCACCCAGAATGCATATTTTAAATGCACTGGCTCTAGCTAATTGGCCAACAGTGAATTTTCAAAGTGATCAGTCCAATTACTGACTGCCAAGATGCAGAGATCAAACGTAGTTTTCTCTCTCTCTCTCTTTTTTTTTTTCCAGTCCTAAGGTTTATAGGAAAGGAACATTTATACTCAGAATTTTCATTAATGCAGCAAACTTAATGAAGATCTCATTTTAACTAGGAAGAGGGAAAGAACATAAAAGAAACTATCTGAATAAATAAAATTATCTTTATTTTAATTAATTAATCAATTAATTTTGTTTGTAGGACTCCTTAAATCAAACCTGTTGTAATATAAAATTTTGGAGCTAAAAAAGATCCTACTAACTACACTAGTCCGATCTTTTCATTTTGTAGATAAGACGGTTGAGAGAGATCATGCCATCAGCAATTTGATGGAGCTAAGGATTTTTTATTAGAATTTGAACTCAGGTGTCTCATTTTTTTTAAGTTAATGTTCTTTCTACTACACTAATCAGGGAAACACAACTATTTGTTAGACTATTTCAGGAATATGTCCTAAACCTACCTTAATTTGAAAAACAAGATTGTGTAGTAAGATATGGTGAAATAACATTTTCATATTATGTCCAACTCATGTCCTTCACCTGTAAACATCATTCTGTGAATCTACTGTAGGTAAGCTTCAAGGAAGCAAATATCAAGTTTAGGCTGCTCATTGTTAAATAGAATGGCTGTCCTTTGAGGTAGACACAAAAGGAACATTTTCTGGCAATCTAAATCAAGATTACCTTAGAAATAGATTAAAATAAATTACTCATTTCTACCAAAAGAAGTAAAAATATTTACAACACCAAAAACATTAATAGGTTTTAAATGATCTGGGATTCTCTTTTGGCATTCTTTCTGGATGAAGAAAGGCCTATATCTATTAACATTTGCTTCTAGAAAGAGATGACTAAAGAAAGAGGAAAATAAAGAGCTTTCTAGTATTTCAAAGAAATCTGGAGGACAAACAAGAAAAAGCACTGGCTTGTCCGAAGACAAAAGTTATTTCCTGTCACTATCTCTAAGAAGGCATAAAGAGCTGAAAGCTATGATTTTGTTTTTATTTACATTGTTGTAATTACTTAAGTACTTCAAGTACACTTTTATTAGGCTCTGAGCTTCTTGAAAGCATAAGCTGTATCTTATTAATCTTTATATCTTTAATGTCTAGCCTAATGTCTACTATGTTATAGACAATAAATGTCTCATAAGTAAATGAGTGAGAATCTGGTGTTGCTAGCAGTTATAATAAAACCTATAACCATACAAATAAGAGTAAAAAGATAAGTCCAGGTGCTAAAGGAGAGGGAAGAGAAAAACTATATCAGAAGCAAAGGCTAAGAGAAGATACTGTAAATGAACATAAACCAACTCAGAATTTCCTGAGAGCCAAAGTTAAAACAGAAGTTTGAGAGATCATATGATCTCAACATTTAAATAAAGAGAGAAATAATATCTATTAGAATAATATTTTAGGATATTGTTGTCATAAGAAACCTTAAAAAATAAAAGTCAATAAATATCCATTAAGCACCTACTACTTTAAACCACTCCATTAGGCAATGTGGGGCTATGTGAAGGTTAAGAAAAAAGAGTCATCAGCTTTAAAGAGGTTAATTAATGGATGACACAGAACAACACATATAGCAACATAATTTAGGATAAGATGTAATACACTGTAGAGGATTATAATATGATTCATGGGAGGAAGGAATTCCACATGATTGCAGGGATCACGGAAGCTTTCTTGAAGTTTTGTTTGGGATGGGCCTTGATATTTAGATAGGTTTTTCAAAGTCAGATGCATGAAAGCTAAGAAAGTTTTTTTCCAGACATAAGGACAGCATGTGCTAAAGCACTGAGTTGAGAAAGTATGTTTCATGCTCCTGGGGAAGTGAACAGTCCTTGTAATACAAGTTTAGCTCTCATAAAGGCTTTATGTCAGGAAGTAATAAGAGATAAAGCTGAATTAGTACTTGTAATACCAGTAGAAATCCAGTACCTCCTGAAGAGAAGTAATTTTGCACGAATCAAATTCAGCATCCTTATCTTGATTCAAAGCCTATCTTTAATTTCCACTCAGGTTTGAATCCTTTGGCATATCTAATTTTAATAATTAAAGGACTCTTTGGACTACACAGCATCTAGCATTCTTTTATAATTCATGAACTTGGAAAAGTTTTAATATTGTATGGATATGAATGAGCTTACTAAAACAGGCTAACAAGCCATCTGCTTCATGACACACACTTCCATAAATGTCATGAAACTTTATGTTACAATAAAATGTGGCAACAAGGAAGCACCTTTCTGTGGAAGAGAAGTTCTCTAACAGGCATTTGCAGGATACTATGGTCTTTGCTTGATCTGGCACATTGCAGCTATAACAATAAATGCCCCTAATAGAAACAGAAGAAAAATTGGCTGTAAACTTTCAAAGGAGAAAGCCTGATGTTTTGACCATGGTTTCTATATTCCTGTTCCAACAAAAAAGGCCATTACTATCCAAGTACCTATGCTATTTAGAAGATCCCACAGGTCTTAAATCCTCTTTTTTAGAAGACTAAGATACTATGCCCCACAGAAGAGGATTCATCTATTTTCTTAGTAATATATAAACACTGCATATTTACCACTCCCCTATTCGGGGCAAAAGTGATTTTCTAATGCCTTTCCATAAACCCTGCTGCCATGCTTACTGGATTAACTGAAAGAAATAATCTAGTTCCCAAGGATAAAGTATTTTATTTCTTGCTTATAGGAAGGAACACCCAATGAACTCTCTGTTACAAATATCCAGGTTTTTATCAAAACCATTAAGTGAGGCTACATTCTGCATTAGTTCTTGGTATCAACCATGTCTTTTGAATAAATTACAATTCTATACATAGTTACCAAGGGGTTGACACAGCCACTTCCCCATTACATGTGGCATACACAGACTCTTCAACAAACTTGCAAACACCACAAGTCTATGGACTTGTTGCCATGTGGTTTCAATGTCTTCCCTGCTTACACGTGCACACAAGAGAGAAGCAACCAGTAAACAACAAATATGCCATAGAAAAGCAATTCTTCAATGGTTCAGGTTTTATGTTCTAATAATGCTCAAATCCCAGTTTCCAGGATTCAGTGTACTGTGTCAGCAATAATGAGTAAAACTACTGAAACTCATTAAAGAACTTACTAATCAGTACGTTAATTGAGGCTATCTGCTTCCTATTATATAGAGACAAATTAAGCAGGTTACAATGGTTTCCAGAAAACATCTGTGGAAACATGTCAAAATTAACGATAAATAAAATTGAGCTCCCTTTGTGGTTGATTTTTCACCCAGCTGCATCTAAAAAAGTGCTATCAAAGAAAACAATTCATTGTTTGTCAAATCAGAATAAAATCCCAAAACCACTAACAGCATTTTTTCTTATAATCTTTTAATTAGAGGTGAACAAACCTTAAAATAGCCACCTACTTGTACCCCATAGTATGAGTTTGAAAAAAAAATTGGTTCTGTGGAAACAAATGTGCCAAATATATGTGAAATATACAAAGGCAGATAATAATTTATGAATAATACATTTTAGGGATACCTGGGTGGCACAGTTGGTTAAGCATCTAACTCTTGATTTTGCCTCAGGTCATGATCTCACAGTTCTTGGGTTCAAGCCCTGTATTGGGCTCTACACTGACAGTGTGGAGCCTGCTTGGGATTCTCTCTCTCTGCCTCTTTCTGCCCCTCCCTTGCTCATGCTCTATCAAAACAAATAAATAAACATTAAAAAAGAATAATATTTTATAACATCAATCAAAATTATCTTTTCAAGACATAACTGACTGGGTTATTAGGAACATTTCTTCATCAAAGTTCTACCCTTTAGTGAAGCAGGCAAGCTATTTAGGGCAACAGAGTAAAACATATAGGAACATTAGGAGAATGAAGTAAAGGAAATTCAAGTTGTTAAATTCTGTGCCTGTGTGTGTGTGTGTGTGTGTGTGTGTGTGTGTGTGTGTGTATAGAAATCATACTATGAAATAAAACCACTCCCCATTGTACATATACTAAATGAAATATTACCAAGTTATGTCACCCTCCTGCTTAGAACTCACCAATAGCTTTCCTTTGCTCTTAAAATAAAATTTAAAATTACTGATAGAAGACATAAATTAGCCTTGACTTTCCATAATACCTATGCCTTCCCTCATTCTGACCTTGATGCAGATACTTTATATATGCTTATTTCTGGACTCTAACTGTGCTTCAATTCCAAGTTATTTTTCTATGCTATTCCCTCCTCCTCCTATAGGAGGCCTTCTAGAGGAGTGCTGTTCTCACTTCCCATATCTGGAAGTACCAGTCATTCTTTAGTTATCAACTTAGATGTCATTTCTCTCTTTGAACTCTAACATGTAAATTAGATTTCACTATAATACACTCCTGTTGCACCCCATCTCTTCTATAAAGCTTTTACAAGCTACAGATGAATTTAAGGGATGACTGTGTAGTAGTAAAATTGGTAGGGTTAACAGTTCACTCCGTGTGGGGAATGATGAGAACAAGGTGTTCAAGTTTCTAGACTGGGTAACTGGATGAAGAATGGTGCCATTCATAGGGATAGAGAAGAGAAGAACAAGAACAGAATTAAGGAAAAGGGAGGTAATGAGTTTAATTTGGGGCATGTTTAGACTTACAAGGCTCAAGGACCTCCAAATGGAGATGTCTAGCTCACAGTGGTATGTGAGGTGTATGTAGAGTGAATGCATAAGATATAAAGTAAATACAGATTTGGAAGTTTTCACCCTACCAATGAGAAATAAATAATGAGAATAATTGTGTAGAGAAATAAGATCAGAAAGTACAAAGTATAACACTAAGTTAGGGGCTAGTCTAGAAAAATAAGCAGCAGCCATAATAGCAAAAAAGTGTCAGAAAAGCAGGAGAAATATTCTGCTTCAAGAACAAGGAAGTCAGCAGTGACAAATATGGCTAAAAGGTTCAGGAGGATATGGATTGAACATTTTGATATTCATTAACAATGTTAACCTTGGCGACAGGAGCAAGAGAAAAGAGCTGGAAGAAGAATGAATGACAAGTAAAAAAGTACCATCATCTATGCCAAGAACTTTGTGAATGAGAGAAGAAACTACAGCATCTAGAAAGGCTATGTATGGAGATGTTGTGCTTTGTTTTGGTTTGGTTTTTGGTGTGGTTTGGTTTGGTTTTTGGTTTTTATTTACTAGTGTAGTGACAAAAACATGCTCAACTGTTTATGGAAAGGAATCAGCAGGGAAGCAGAGGTGAGACTATGTGAGGGAGGAAAAAGTAGTAAATCAGGTTTTCTCAGAAGTGTAAAATGAGAGGGAGATGGTTAGAAACATAGAAAGACTGAGAAGCAGTTTTAAATGTACAGTGGAAGCTGTGAACATGCCTTTATATTGAACTAACTGCACTATTCTATGAATTCTTCAGCTATGCAAAGTACCTAAGATATAAAGGCAAGATTATTAATCAAGATGTTTATCCCATGCAGGTTCAACAGCAGAAAAAAGTAACAGAATTGAAAATATTACTAAAAAGAGTCAGGAAGATAATGATAACTTGAAGTCCAATATGAATAAGAAATGAAATAAAGATAGGGGTAAGGTGAGGAGGCTAATAGAGAAAAAGTAAATGGACCAAAGGATTGAATAAATGAGGAGGAAGATTAGCAGTAACAAATTTAAGCTACTTGAAGGTTAGGAAATTAAATCAGGATGTGTGAATTTAGACTTTTAAAACTATAGTACTTCCAGATGACAAACAGGCTCTGAGTTTCATTGTGTGAATGAGGGGATAAAATGGCAAGGAAATAATGATGCCTAAAGATGAGTAAGTCAGGGGCCTGAGAGACCAGAGTGTTCAAATGCTGGTTTCTCAGCCTATTTATTGACATCACCCAAAGTTCATAGGGGTTTTGGAGCAGGGAGTCAACATATGAAATGGCTTTGAAACTCTTTCATGAATGAAGAGGAATAATCCAGTTGTCAGGATATGACATTGAAACGGACAGGTAAATTGTGGAAGGGCCAAATGCCATGGGCTTCAAAGTTACGTGGAAGTAATAGTCTAAATTTACTATTAGCACAGAAGAGAACGAAATCTCTAACCCTGAAGTAAAAAAACTAAGAAGCCAGAGTGTCCATTTCATCCATCTTTCTCTATGCCAAAGCCAAACACAACTTACTGAATCTATGAAAGGGGTAAATAAGCCGCCAAGGAGTGTTGGGATAACTGGATGAAAACTAGGATCCTGTAGTCCAAACGTGGCTCTAAAATGCATTTTGTTTGAATAGTTTTTAAAAAATATAATTTCATAATCTTTACTCAGAGAATACACTTTTTGTTTTACCATAGCACTGACCACTCCCCATTTTCTTACAATTGACAAAATTCTCATGTGCATTACAAGTTTTTCCCCTAACAGACACTTGAACATTCAACATCTTCTCTAGATTCTTTTATATTTTTTTCAGGAAGAAGGAAGGGGAAATATTCCTGTTTTTATTCATCTTCAGTGCTCTAGGAAGTCCCAAATATGGTCTTCAGTGGCCAAAAAAGCTTAAGCATAAAGGCAGATGGGCAGTGACTTATAACTATGTTAGTGACTAATGAAACTAAGGTCAACAGTACTCTGAATTTAAGGCAAATTAGATATCAACTGATACAGAATCTCTAAGCTTGGAGTCAATTAGAAGCTAACTAAGGAAAAGGTTAAATAATTGTGACGTTAAACATAGGACTTCAGGCTTAAAAGGCAGAGGCATAGCTTTCCTATGTAAAGCAACTTGCAACTATTAGTCCCAGGATATATTATATAATAGGAAGGATGGGGAAAAAGCACCATGATGCATAGACATTCTTAGAAAAAAACAGAGACACTAAGTTTACATTGCCTAATGATTTACCAAACCAGATATGGATATTGACCAATGGTTTGTAATGTAAGATGGCATACAAGAGAGCCAGGATGGAGTTAGGGTTAGCACCTGCAAAAATATCAGGACATATCATGTCTTTTTCAAACACATTCACATTACCCATGAGTTGTAAGTATAAAAAGTAAGTCTGTTTATAGGTAGAAAATATATAAAGGTAAAAAAAATATTAAAAAGCAAAATAATAGGGTGGCTCAGCCAGTTAAGTGTTTGACTCTTGATTTTGGCTCAGGACATGATCCCACAGTTTGTGGGTTCGAGCCCTGCATTGGACTCTGCTGACAGTGTGGAGCCTGCTTGGGAGTCTCTGTCTCCCGATCTCTCTGTCCCTCCCCTATGCAGTCTCTCTCTCACTCTGTCTCTCATAAATAAATAAGTAAACTTTTTTAAAAAGGCAGAAGAAGAGCAGGCAACATAGACAATTCTTGTAATTGATTACAAGGCAGAGAAGTTCTATAGAATTCACTTATTTATTCATTCAACAAATATTTATTGAACACTATGCTAAACTTAGTAGTGTGCTAAGCACTGAGGCCTGACGAGCAAAAATAGAAGCTCTTGTTCTCATGGAACTTATAGTCTATCCAGGTACTTGATGTAATGTTTCCAGCAATCTAATTCTTTCATCATCCAAAAGTGAGATAATAACAATCATTAAATAAGGGAAAACAATAAAGTGAGCCCAAACATACCCAGAAACATGCAGAGTAGTAATATTAACATGCTCTATGGTTCATGTTCCTTCAAACACCTAAGCTGAATAGCAAAACCAAAGCTGTGCTTTCTGTAAAAAAAAAAAAAAAAAAAACCAACAAGTGATATAACTTTGAAAGAGATACAGAAAGAAGCTAGAAAACAGAATTGAACTTTATAATATAAAATATTTAAACATTTTGAGGGGAGGAGGCAAGACAGCAGCATAGTGGAAGGACCCTAGGCTTTCCTCTTCCCTCAAACACAGCTAGATAACTATCAAATCATTCTGAATACTCAAGAAATTGACCTGAGGACCAATAGAACAAACTTCACAACTACAGGGAGAGAAGAGCTCACTTTGAGGAAGGCAGGAAGTACAGAGAAATGGTTTAGGGAAGAAATGGATTGCAGGTGCTGTGGAGGGGAGGGAGCTCTTATCATGGAGAAAGATGAGAGAGAATAGAGAACACAGGGATAAGCACTAGGAGAACACTTCCCCAAAGACATTGTCTGGGAAAATGAGAGGGGCTAAATTTTGTGAATTTTTGCAATCAGGTGCAGTTCAAAGATTGGAGTTTCAGATGTCCCCAGGATTGGCTGTGATAGACTGGATGCTGCCTTCCTCCACCAGTGGAGGCAGGCAAACAACATCAGGGCAGTCTGTATAAGCTCAGGTTTGTCTAAGTGGCACAGGGAGAGACTTTTCTTGCTTTTTTGGAGTGCATCTGGGAGATATGGCATTGCCTCTCTGGGGATAAAGGAGCCAGCAGGTGCCATTTCCCTCTCTTTCCCATCAGCAAAGCACAAAGACAACTGCTGAGGGTGGCTAACTGAGACACTGGCTGTTTAGTCAGCTTGCTCCAAATCCCATGCTCCTTTGCCTTGGCACAACTGCACTTCTGGGTCAAACCTGCAATAATCTTAGTGTGGTGAAACCCTTTCCCAAAAGATAAGCACAGATTCCTACCACACCAGGTCCCTCAACTTTGGAATTTTAAAAGGCAGGAGACCTGGCTAGTATAGAGCCCAAGGTACACTCTGCTGTTACAGGCAGGCAAGCAATCCAGAGACAGACAGTATAAATTCAGTGATCTGAAAATACCTGTGATGCACCAGGGGAAATTATTCACTCCTCTGAAAGTGCTTCTGTGAGACCCACAACCAGGGACTCCCCTCTCCAGACACAAAGAAGCAGGCTAGTGTCACTTCCCTTCCCTGCCCCTCAGCATAAACCAACTTCAGTAAACAGAATAGTACCAACAAAGGTGGCCTAACCTGCTTACACCAAGTCCCACCCACTGTGCTCTCCTGGGACTGCTTTTCTAGGGCAAGTGTGCCTAACAACCAGTGCAGAAGGCTCCTCCCCAAGAAGACCAGCACAAACCCCAGAACTCACCAGGTCTACTGACCATAGAATTCTACAAAGATTCAGCTCCAGTAAAAATAGCATCATGTGTCTTCTAGCAAATAGACCAGAGCCCACCTAGCTAGAAATCCGCATACTCTCATCAAGGTCCAAATAGTCCCCACTGCAGGCAAGGAGAAACTGACTGACCTGAGGGATATAGCAGCCACAAAACAGCAGGAGAGTGGATGTAGCACACACCAGAGACACTTCCTAAAGCACCACGCCATGGACATTATACATCTTCTTCATAAAGGCATTACTCTCAGGATCAGGAAATATAACATGCTTTACTAACTCAGAGAAGAAGATAGAAACCTGGACAAAATGCCAAGATGGAGGAATTCATCCCCAAAGAAAGAACAAGCAAAGGCCACAGCCAGGGATCTAATCAAAACAGATATAAGTAATATGCCTGATCCAGAATTTAAAGGAATAATCATAAGAATATTAGCTGGGCTTGAGAAAAAGCATAGAAGACACTAGGGAATCTTTAACATAGAGATAAAAGAGCTAAATACAAGTCAGGCTGAAATGAAAATGCAATAACTGAAATTTAAATCTGAATGGAGGTAATGACCACAAGGATAGAGGAATCAAAGGAAATAATAAGTGATATATAAGACAGAATTATGGAAAATAATAAGCTGAACAAAAGATGGAAAGAAAAACCTTGGATCACAAAGTAGACTTAGGAAACTCAGTGATTCTATCAAATGTAATAACATTTGTATCATAGGAATCCCAGAAGAAGAGGGAAATGGGACAGAAGGCTTACTCGAGAAAATTAGAGCTGAAAACTTCCCTAATCTATGAAAGGAAAAAGACATTCAAGTCCAGGAGGCACAAAGAACTCCCATCAAGAGGCACGTTAAGTGTCAGACTTCGACTCAGGTTATGATCTCGCAGTTCGTGAGTTCAAGCCCCAAGTTGGGCTCTGTGCTGACAGCTCAGAGCTTGGAGTCTGCTTTGGATTCTGTGTCTCCCTCTCTCTCTCTGCCCCTCCCCGACTAGTGCTCTGTGTCTTTCTCAAAAATAAATAAATATACATACATACATATATAGAACTCCCATCAAAATTAACAAAAGAGGGGCGCCTGGGTGGCGCAGTCGGTTAAGCGTCCGACTTCAGCCAGGTCACGATCTCGCGGTCCGTGAGTTCGAGCCCTGTGTCGGGCTCTGGGCTGATGGCTCAGAGCCTGGAGCCTCTTTCCGATTCTGTGTCTCCCTCTCTCTCTGCCCCTCCCCCGTTCATGCTCTGTCTCTCTCTGTCCCAAAAATAAATAAACGTTGAAAAAAAAATTAAAAAAAAAAAAACAACAAAATTAACAAAAGAAAGTCAACACCAAGACATATCACAGGTAAATTTCCAAGACATAGAGATACAGAAACAATCCTAAAAGCAGAAAGACAAAAATTCCTCTCTTACAAGGGAAGACCAATAAGGTTAGCAGCAGACCTCTTTGCAGAAACTTAGCAGGCAGAAGGGAGTGGCATGATATATTCAATTTGCTGAATGGGAAAAATATGCAGCCAAGAATATTTTATCCAGCAAAGCTATCATTCAGAACAGAAGAAAAGATAATTTCCCAGACAAACAAAAACTAAAGGAGTTCATGAACATTGAAGCAGCCCTGCAAGAAATATTATATGGGATTGTTTGAGTGGGAAAGAAAGCCAAAAGTGACAAAGGCTAGAAAGAAACAAAATCTCCAACAACAACAACAAGTAATAAAATGGCACCAAATTCATATCTATTAATAATCACTCTGAATATAAATGGACTAAATGTTCCAATCAAAAGACATATGGTATCAGAATGGATAAAAAAAAAAAAAAACAAGACCCATTTATATGCTGTCTATAAGAGACTCATTTTAGATCTAAAGACGCCTGCAGATTGAAAGTGATGAGATGGAGAAACGTGTATCATGCAAATGGATGTCAAAAGAAAGCTGCAGTAGCAAGACTTCTATCAGACAAACTAGATTTTAAACCAGACTGTAACAACAAATGAAAAAGGGCACTATACCATAATAAAGGGGTCTATCTAACAAGAAGATCTAACAATTATAAATATTTATGCCTCTAACTTGAAAGCACCCAAATATAAAAAAAAACAATTAATAGCAAACATAAAGAACTAATTGATAATATTATAATAACAGTAGGGGACTTTAACACCCACTTAAAACAATGGACTGATCATCTAATAAGAAAATCCATAAGGAAACAATGGCTTTGTATGAAACACTGGACTAGAAGAACTTCACAGATATATTCAGCACATTCCATTCTCGGGGCGCCTGGGTGGCGCAGTCGGTTAAGCGTCTGACTTCAGCCAGGTCACGATCTCGCGGTCCGTGAGTTCGAGCCCCACGTCGGTCTCTGGGCTGATGGCTCAGAGCCTGGAGCCTGTTTCCGATTCTGTGTCTCCCTCTCTCTCTGCCCCTCCCCCGTTCATGCTCTGTCTCTCTCTGTCCCAAAAATAAATAAATGTTGAAAAAAAAATTAAAAAAAAAAAAAGAACATTCCATTCTAAAGCAGTGGAATACATATTCTTTTCGAATGCACATGGAACATTCTCCAGAATAGATCACATACTAAGTCACAAATCAGCCCTCAACAAGTACAAAAGGATTGAGATGATACCATGCATAGTTCTGACACTGTGAAACCTGAAATCAACCACAAGATAAAAGTTGGAAAGACCACAACTACATGGAGGCTAAAGAACATGGTAGTAAAGAATGAATGGGCCAAACAGGAGATCAAAGAAGAAATTTAAAAAAATACATGAAAACAAGTGAAAATGAAAATATGACAGCTCAAAAGTTTTGGGATGCAGCAAAAGCAGACATGAGAGGGAAATATATAGGAATATAGGCCTACCATAAGAAGCAAGAAAAATCTCAAATAACAACATAACCTTACACGTAAAGGAGCTAGAAAGAGAACAAATGAAGCCAAAAGCCAGCAGAAGAAGGGAAATAATAAATATTAGAGCAGAAATAAATGATACAAAAACAACAACAACAACAACAACAACAACAACAACAACAACAAAATAGCAGAACAGAACAACAAAACCAGGAGATGGTTCTTTGAAAAAATTAATAAAGACTTAACAGAAAGGAAAGAGAAAGACCCAAACACATAAAATCACCAATGAGAGAGGAGAAATAATGACCAGCACCCCAGAAATACAATACATATAGTATTATATTATAAAAATTATATGCCAACAAATTGTAAAAAATGGATAAAGTCCCAGAAACATATAAACTACCAAAAGTGAAGTAGGAAGAAATAAAAAACTTGAACAGACCAATAACCAGCAAAGAAATTGAATCATTAATCAAAAATATCCCCAAAAACAACAGATGGCTTCCCAGGGGAATGCTACCAAACATTTAAAGAAGAGTTAATACCTATTTTTCACAAACTGTTCCAAAAAATAGAAAAGGAAAGAAAACTTCCAAACTAATTCTATGAGGCCAGCATTTCCCTGATTCCAATACCAAAGACACCACTAAAAATGAGAACTACAGGCCAAAATCCCTGATGCACATGGATGCAAAACTTCGCAACAAAATACTAGCAAACTGAATCCATAATACATTAAAAAAAAGTCATTCACCATGATCAAGTAGGATTCATTTCTGGGCTGCAAGTGTGGTTTAATATTTGTAAATCAATCAACATAATACACTACATTAATAAGAACAAAATGATCCTCTCAATAGATGCAGAAAAGGCATTTGACTAAAAACAGCATCCATTCTTGATAAAAACCCTCAACAAAGTAGGGATAGGGATAACATGTCAATGTTATAAAAGGCCATATACAAATGACCCACAGCTAATATCATCCTCAATGGGGAAAAACTAAGAGCTTTTCCTCTATGGTCAGGAACAAGATAGGGCTGTCCATTTTCACCACTTTTATTTAGTATAGTACTGGAACTCCTAGATATAGCTATCAGACAACAAAAAGAAATAAAGGCATCCAAATTGGCAAGGAAGAAGTCAAACTTTAACTATTTGGAAATGACATGATATTCTATGTAGAAAACCAGAAAGATTCCACCAAAAATTGCTAGAAATGATGTATGAATTCAGTAAGCTCGCAGTATACAAAATCAATGTACAGAAATCTGTTGCATTTCTATACACTAATAATGAAGCAAAAGAAAGAGATATCAAGGAATCAGTCCCATCTACAATTGCACCAAAAACCATAAGATATCTAGGAATAAATCTAACCAAAGAAGTGAAAGATCTGTACTCTGAAAACTAGAACACCGATGAAAGAATTGAAGAAGACAAAAATAAATGGAAAAACATTCCTTGCTCATGGATTAGAAGAACAAACATTGTTAAAATGTCTATACTACCCAAAGCAATCTATACTTTAAATGTAATCCCTATCAAAATACAACCAGCATTTTTTGCAGAACTGAACAAACAATTCTAAAATTTGTGTGGAACCACAAAAGACCTTGATTAGTCAAAGCAACCCTGCGAAAGAAAAACAAAGCTGCAGGCATCACAATTCTGGACTTCATGTTATATTACAAAGCTGTAGTGAGCAAGATATTATAATACTGGCACAAAAACAGACACATAGATCAATGGACCACAATGGAAACCCAGAAATGGACCCATAACTGTACGGTCAACTCATCTTCAACAAAGCAGGAAAGAATCTCCAATGGAAAAAAGTCTCTTCAACAAATGGTGTTGGGAAAATTGGGCAGCAACATGCAAAAGAATGAAACTGGACCACTTTCTTACATCATACATAAGAATAAATTCAAAATGGGTGAAAGATCTACATGTGAGACAGGAAACTACTGAAATCCTAGAGGGGAACACGGGCAGTGATCTCTTTGACCTTGGCCATAACAAATCCTTACTAGATATTTTCCTGAGGCAAGGGAAACAAAAGCAAAAATTGGACTTCATCAAAATAAAAAGCTTCTGCACAGTAAAGGAAACAATCAACAAAACTAAAAGACAACCTTTGGAATGGGAAAAGGTATTGCAAATGACATATCATATGAAGGGTTGGTATCTAAAATCTATAAAGTACTTATAAAACTGAACATCCAAAAAGCAAATAATCCAGTTAAGAAATGGGCAGAAGACATAAATAGACATTTTTCCAAAGATATCCAGATGGCTAACAGACACATGAAAATATGCTCAACATCACTCATCATCAAATACAAATAAAAACCACAATGAGATAACACCTCACACCTGTCAGAATGGTTAAAATGAACAATTCAGGAAACAACAGATGTTGGCAAGGATGTGGAGAAAAGGGAACACTTCTGCAATGCTGTGAGAATGCAAACTGGTGCAGCCACTCTGGAAAACAGTAACGGAGGTTCCTCAAAAAATTGAAAATAGAACTACCCTATGATGCAGCAATTGTACTACCATGTATTTATCCAAAGGATAAAAATGCTGTTTCGAAGGGGCACATGCACCCCAATGTTTATAGCGGTATTATCAACAATAGTCAAATTATGGAAAGAGTCCAAATGTCCATTGACTGATGAATGGATAAAGAAGTGCTATATATATGTACAATAGAATATTATTCAACCATAATAAGAATGAAATCTTGCTATTTGCAAGGACATGGATGGAGCTACAGAGTACTATGCTAAGTGAAATAAGTCAGTTTAAGAAAGACAGATACTACTGTGGAATTTAAGAAACAAGACAGATGAACATAGGGAGAATAAAAGAGAGACAGAAACCATAAAATAGACTCTTTAAAAAAAACAAACATTTATTTTGATAAAGCAGGAGTAGGGCAGGGGCAGAGAGACAGGAAGAGAGAGAATCTCAAGGAGGCTCTGTACAGTAAGCACAGAACCTGACGTGGGGCTTGATCCCATGAATTGTGAGATCATGACCTGAGCCTAAATCAAGAATTGGATGTTTAACCCACTGAGCTACCCAGGCCCCCTATAAAAGAAACTCTTAACTATAGAAAACAATAGAGGATTGCTAGAGGAGAGGTGGGTGGGGGGTGGGTTAAGTCGGTGATGGGGATTAAGGATGGCACTTGTGATGAGCAGTGGGTGTTATATGTAAGTGATGAATAGCTAAATTCTACACATCAAACTAATATTACATTGTATGTTAACTAACTGGAATTTAAATAAAAACTTGGAAAAAAAGGAAACAAAATTTATAACCATTGCCCAATTAGGATAACAGCAAAATGTGTAATCAAGTCTCATTATAAGCAGGTAAACCTAATGTTAAAAATGGGGATTAGAATGGACTTGCAGAATTAAAATAGGATGAGATTACACATCTAATATGAGATGATACATTTCATTGAGAAGGTTTTAGTGTAACTTGTAGTGAACACTACAATGGGGTCCAGGGAAATAATCCCTTTAGACTCCCTGTGGAGTCCCTAGCAGGTTCTTAGATACAGAAAAATGACCTTGTGTCAGACATGGTGATGAGCAGCTTTTGAGCAAACAAAAGGGTCCCTCTGACTTCAGGGAGTGTGCCATTGTCCCCCATGCCCATCCTCCGATCCTGCTGCAGTGTTTTCCCACCTAGATAGATGGTACATGGCAAAAGGCCCAGTCTATTCATGTGCTTGATGGACTACTAAATTGTTCACTAATATTTTTGACACTGGCTCTATAAGGCTGTCATGGCAGCCATTTCTGTTACAGATTCTCTCTTTGCACAGCATCCCCTTTGACAGCGAGTAGCATAAAAGGGCATTGAAATCAAGACTCACAAACCCCTTCTGCCAAATAAAGGAACTTCCTGGGGGCACTTCAAGCACTGTGTTACACAGCTGAATGAGATGAAAGGAAGCAAATCTTGTTGGTGGTCACTCAGAAGCAGGCAGATTGCTCTGCTGTGTGCCTTCCCCGTAGATAGTCAGTTTAGCACCATTGTTTAATTTTCACAGACAGCACCAAATGTAGTGCACAAGGGCCCTCTGAGCAGTCATTGTCAAGAGCCGATATGCAAGAGAGATATGTGAGAGAACCCCTTCCTAGGAGGTATGTTTGTATTTGCCTAACCACTTGTTTTGTTTGTTAGCTGGTTTTATGTTATTCATAAAGAAATGTGAGGAAAGCAATTATTCTCACTGAGGACCACCAGCAGCCCAGAAGCATGACTCACTCATCACTAAAGGAGAGGGCCTAATGTAGACAAGACGTACAAATAAAGCTTGATGACTAGAGTCAGTGTTTCTTTCAATCAACTGCTTAAATATTGATTAGGTATAATAAAGAGTGTGACCCCATTTTTGCTACTTGATTACTGACAGATTTCAAACCCCGCCGTTCTCTCTTCCCCTTCTGCCCCATGAATGTGAGCGAGCTGATAAGAAGTCAGGTGTTCCAACCTTTGGCAGTGGTGGGATGGTGAAACCATGCAAACCTCAGCCTCTGTGTGGGGACCCTCATCCCATGTCCACCTCCTAGCCACCATAAAACCTAAGTCTCTCTCTCTCTCTCAAAAATAAATAAACATTTGGGGCACCTGGGTGGCTCAGTAGGTTAAGCAGCCAACTTCAGCTCAGGTCATGATCTCACGGTTCGTGAGTTCGAGCCTCGCGTCAGGCTCTGTGCTGACAGCTTGGAGCCTGGAGCCTGCTTCAGATTCTGTGTCTCCCTCTCCCTCTGTTCCTCCCCTGCTCACACTCCCTCTCTCAAAAATAAATAAAGATTTTTAAAAAATTAAAAAAATAAACATTAGAAAATTATCAGGAGAATTACATTAATTTTAACATAGTGACTAACAACCATAACTTATAACTAGCCTCTCAGCTCCCTATTTTCCAAAGCTAAGTACTGTCTTATCCTAGACATATTTAGACTGAAGAGAAAGAGGGGGTTGGAATAGGACCCAGATTACTCCACATGGCAAGGGGAAGATGGAAGCCTTGTTTTTAATTGTAAGTAGAGTTTTCTCTGGGAGACTATTGCCTCAGTTTATCCTTTGAAATTTCACAGAGTGGGCAAAAACATGTCAATAATTAAAGCAAATACACCTTTTGATGGTTTCCTGTCTCACATTCAGGTCCTTTATCCATTTTGAGTTTATTTTTGTGAATGGTGTGAGAAAGTGGTCTAGTTTCAACCTTCTGCATGTTGCTGTCCAGTTCTGGCCAACCAACAGGCACATGAAAAGATGTTCAGCGTCGCTCCTTATCAGGGAAATACAAATCAAAACCACACTCAGATATCACCTCACGCCAGTCAGAGTGGCCAAAATGAACAAATCAGGAGACTATAGATGCTGGAGAGGATGTGGAGAAACGGGAACCCTCTTGCACTGTTGGTGGGAATGCAAATTGGTGCAGCCGCTCTGGAAAGTAGTGTGGAGGTTCCTCAGAAAATTAAAAATAGACCTACCCTATGACCCAGCAATAGCACTGCTAGGAATTTATCCAAGGGACACAGGAGTACTGATGCATAGGGGCACTTGTACCCCAATGTTCATAGCAGCACTCTCAACAATAGCCAAATTATGGAAAGAGCCTAAATGTCCATCAACTGATGAATGGATAAAGAAATTGTGGTTTATATACACTATGGAATACTACGTGGCAATGAGAAAAAATGAAATATGGCCTTTTGTAGCAACGTGGATGGAACTGGAGAGTGTGATGCTAAGTGAAATAAGCCATACAGAGAAAGACAGATACCATATGGTTTCACTCTTATGTGGATCCTGAGAAACTCAACAGGAACCCATGGGGGAGGGGAAGGAAAAAAAAAAAAAAAAAGAGGTTAGAGTGGGAGAGAGCCAAAGCATAAGAGACTGTTGAGAACTGAGAGCAAACTGAGGGTTGATGGGGGGTGGGAGGGAGGAGAGGGTGGGTGATGGGTATTGAGGAGGGCACCTTTTGGGATGAGCACTGGGTATTGTATGGAAACCAATTTGACAATAAATTTCATATATAAATAAAAAAAAAATTAAAAAAAAAAATAATAAAGCAAATACACCTTAACCTCAAAGAGGTTTCCATAAATGTATTAAGAAACAGAATTCAAACAGAGGCAAAATTTAATTGAAATTGGGTTCAGCTTAGCTGGCTGACTCTCATTGGACCTTCCCATATTAGGATAAAATATAGTTGATCTAGCGAGAATTCAAACATCATGATACTTCAGATCCCCTAAATACTGACCACAGCAGCTAGGAACGAAAGAAACAACAGATGTTGAATAAGACAGGTTTCAGTTTCAACTCTGCCAATGACGATCTACCTGACTCACTTTGGTCAATTCATTTAACTGAACCTCAGTTTTCCCTCCTGTAAAATGGGGATAATATTCCTGTCCTGGATAATTCAGAGATATTTTGAGTAACAAAATAGCACAACAGACACAGAAGTTCTTGGTAAAGTGCCACATAGCACACAAATGTAACCTAGTTTAAAACCTTTGCCCCATACTCCTGAGAGAATTCAGGACTCTGTAGGTATTATGGAGATACTATTAATTTTAATTTACAAGCAATTACAGCAAACTTGCTAATCTGATTCTTAAGTCTTTAGCAGTTTAAAGGTAGAAAATTGGAATGAGGCAGAGCTACTTGATTTTCCATAACACAATAACTATCATGTATTCAGTCTTACTATATACTTCAATTGTAGCATAATTTTACATAAGCACAGGGCCAGTAAGACAAAGGGACACCTGATAGCCTAACAGGAAACAAGGAAACAAGCTGTACTCATCAGCTACAAGATTTAAAAAGTCCAGAAGACTGACAAATGAGCTATTTGTACCCTGATTGGTTTTGTTTAATCACAGCAAGATACAGATGATCCTGGAGAAAAGATAAGTTTTATAAATGTTTAGTGTATTTATTTAAGAAGGTAGAAAGCATTGTAACACTGATTTAGGGAAGTCTCCGTTAAAAAATGGCAAATAAATCCTTTGGTGCTTAAAGTGATTAAAAATAAAACCATCCTGCCATTAATATCAGGAAAAGATAAGCCTACTTTATTCAGATGTGCTTGGTAACATAAAATGCCTGATTGCCAGGATTGCTTTGTACTTCTTTCAGTGCTTATTGTATTCAGTTTATAGAGCGACTCCATCTCTAGTAATTTCAGTCAGCAATCCACTAATCTTATGTTACTTACATACATATCTGTGACAACCTTCCTACATGTATTAATCTTTATGACAAAACAGTATAAAAATTTTTTAAATTGTGTATTGAGAATAACACTGCTATAAAATGATAGCATAATATTTCAAAAAGCCACCCATAATTTTGTTCATATCTTCCACCCTTCATTATTCTATCTCTATATAGTGCCACTATGTCCATGATTCCGTTTCAACTCCTCTAGAACAAAAGAGCAAATGACCTCAAATCCTCCCTCCTCTCTCTTTCTCCACAAACTCGCAGGGTTAAGAATAGTCTATTCTTCCTGCAGAAGGAAGGGTCAGGAACTGAATCTTGTTGAGGATACCCTTTGAGACAGATTTATACAGATGAATATGAGCTAGCCAGGTTGAAGAGAAGGGAAATGATATGACTTTGATTCTTAATAATCCCTAGATATCTACTCATGCATGTGTTATGAGCATTTTATGAATTGCCTGCTCCAGACTGACTGGTCAAGCAGGACAACCTTGGTCTTGGCTACTTGAAGTTGTAATACCAGCTTGCCTGAGAGTGGGTGTGACACAGAGCAGGGTGGATGGAAGGAAAAATACATAGCTTTTGTTTATCTGCCACTAAGATACAACACTGATTCATATACAAATATATTATATATATGCATATATACACACATATACATATATATTATATTATTATTAAGAATCGGGACCATTCCCTAGTTACAAAGACAGAGTGGTATGTCATCTACACTGATACTGAGAATCCCCTCCTATCAGAACAGCCCCCTGATTTTCCTCTGAGAATTCTCCTTTGCTCTCTTTGCCCACATGTTTTTGAGGGCGTTAACCCTTGAGGCATATAAGTATGTGGCCCAAGGCTTCCTACTGACAGCATTTCATACTCCAGGACAGTAAAATATTTTCTGGAATGGAGCTGTGTGGAAAGGAGCTCTCTTTTTCCTATTATCTGTAGCTTCTTGTGGCCATCTTGCTCTACGTAGCTGGGATCTGTCTGAATCAGATAAGCAAGACAGATCAGAGGCAGCTGAAGCCAAGATTTGAAGAAAGATAGATTTGACTACATAATTGAAGCATCTGTCTTCCCTGAAAATGGATGTGGACTATTAGTTATTTGAGCCAAATCATTTCCTTTGATTCATAAGCCTATTTGAAAAAAAAAATGTTTATTTATTTTGAAGGACAGAGAGACAGAGCGTGAGTAGGGGAGGGGCAAAGAGAGAAGGAGACAGAATCTGAAGTGGACTCTAGGCTCTGAGCTGTCAGCACAGAGCCCAATGTGGGGCTTGAACTCATGAGCTATGAGATCACAACCTGAGCCAAAGTAGGATGCTTAACTGACTGAGCCACCCAAGCCTATTTGAACTGGGCTGTGGTCACTTGACATCAAACATCCATCTTTAATGCCTTTGTTTTCATGTCGTTTTCTCCTTTGAGCTGTAAACACTTCAAAGTCAAGGATTATATCTTAAAAAACTTTCTATATTCATTAAAAATGTATTAATCTATATTAATCTCCAGTCTAATAGTCAACAAATGCTTTTAAATGGAAGACTAGAGAAAAAATATGTAGACACGTACACACAGAAACTGGATGTTGTTGAAAGACCCATATGGCAGCAATATAGATTTGACACTATCTTGACTTTTCAAAACTTGAAGTAAAAATTTTAAGAAATATAAGTATATTCTTATGGAATTCAACAAACATCATTTGTGATTCCTGGGATATGAAGCTTTCAAAATTTCTCTTTTCCTTTTCTTCTTCTCCTTATTCATCAATTACTAATTAATTAATTAACTTATGTGGAGGTGTTAGAAAGTATACAAAAGTGTTTTAATTATTATTACATATCTGACATAGAAAACTTAATGGCAAATCAATTGATAAGGAAAAGGTGCAGGTTAATTAAGTGTCACTTTCGGTAGTTATTGGCCCATTTACTTAGAGAATATAGATTATGCACAATAAGGCATATATAAGATTCCAAACTAAAGAAACAGATTGTTCAACTCCATTTATTGAAATTTTATTACCAGAGTGTACTTGTTTGCAGGTTTTTTTTCTCTTCAAAACCAACCATATTGTAGTAAAGGGATAGTTTATCATGCCATTTTGAACCTCTTCCACAGCCAAACATCCAGAATGATGTCAACTTTAACAGATGTCAACCACTAGTTCAACAAAACAACTACAAGTAAATTGACAAAATATGAAAGTAAATTGAATAATAAAATACATTTACTTGAATCTATGTTTATACTTTCCTGTAACCATATAGAAATATTTTTATTTGGCCACTTTTTTACATCAATACATAAGTCCCTTTTAGTTTTTGTGGGTCTGTCATGAGGCTAGATCATTTCAGAGATGATAGTACCGAGAATTTCTAGTGAACATGAAGAAGAAGGTACTTGTTTAAGATGTTTCTTGTCCAATGAACTATGTAACTAAACCATAACTCCACCATATTGTTCTTTTCTATATTTTCTGAGTCTAGGGAATGAGAAAAGATGATTGTTGTTAAATCTTTAGTTTGTCACATCTCCCTACAAAACATGGCCACAGACACGCTATGGCATCGCTCCATAGCTCTCAGTAGAGAGAGAAACACATACATTAAGATAAGAATGAGATTAAGGAGTTTCTTGTGGGAAATAATTTTCTAATTTATTTTACGAGGGAGTACAGTTATCGTGTTAGGAAATTCAATAGATTATGAAGTGTGAACTCTTGTAACTAAACACTAAAAATGTTTATTCATTGAAATACCAGTAATTTATATAATTTTCTGAAATTTTAATACATTAAATTCACGAGTATAAAATTAAAATATGGTATAAGGGAGTGATTTGTGTGACTTTTATTTCTTTGTTCTTTTCAAAAAGGACAGTATTCAAAATTGCTATCTTCTGCTTCATTGAAAGTTGTCTTAGGGAATTCTTTCATGCAAAGTCTCATATATAGTCTCAGCTTTCTTTTTTAAAATTTTTTTCTTCAACGTTTATTTATTTTTGGGACAGAGAGAGACAGAGCATGAACGGGGGAGGGGCAGAGAGAGAGGGAGACACAGAATCAGAAACAGGCTCCAGGCTCCGAACCATCAGCCCAGAGCCTGACGCGGGGCTCGAACTCACGGACTGCGAGATCGTGACCTGGCTAAAGTCGGACGCTTAACCGACTGCGCCACCCAGGCGCCCCTATAGTCTCAGCTTTCTAAGCCTACATGTGTTGAGGAAATTAGGAAATAAACAGAATATCACAGCGCAAATAAAAAATCTGACTATTTTATGTCAAAATTGTGAAATCACACAAAACTGTATAAAACAATGGAATATATTAGTCAATATCCTTTTTCTCATGTCCCTGATATTTTTCCAGTAAGGAAGTTAACTGAACCCTGTCAGACCCCAGGTGCTATGAGAGACATTTTCACATATGTTTAGGTACTGCCCCTGCTTAGCAAACCCAAGAGAGAGCATTTTCTTCTCTCTACATGAAAAGAGAATGAGACTCAACCAAAGAATAAATAAACAGCTTTTTACAAGATCACAAATATATTAAGCAACTGCAGAGGGACTTAAACCCAGTTCTGCTAACTTTAAAACCTATTACTTAAGGATTTGCTTTTGGTTGACTAGTTTTTCAAGTAAAAATACTACCTCTACATGCCAGAAACCAGAACTCTGCTGTCAGAAGTCTCTTACAAATGAAAAATGCCATCATTCTTTCCCTTCCTCTTTTAATAGGTCATGTAATTTACCTACTGATATATACTAATCGATATTTATATGTATCAGTATATAAATATATAAAATAAAATGCTTCTATGCATCTTTTATTCTTTTAACTATATCTCTATGTGTTCCAATAATAATAATAATAATAATAATAATAATAATAATAATAGATATTTATGTTTCAACCAGACAAATAATAAACAGAGTTTAGGTTAAAAATCATCAAGCATTAATTACTTAAGTACATATTGAGGGCCCAGGAAAAAGTCCCAGTGCTCTGGGTCATTAGAAAGTATCCTCTGGTCCAGTCCCTGTTTTGAGTATCACTGCATAAACAACTGAAACATGCAGTGTATAATTAAGTGATGAAACATATGGTATGAGTTATAAAAGCTTTAGGGATTCAGAGAGATCAAGCAATGAACTTTCCCAGTATAAAGGTAAGGAAGTGAAGCATCTCTTAGATTTGGTGGTCTTAATACCGTACTATGGAACATTATTCTTCTCTAGGGTGTACTAGAATTTCTTATTTTAAGAAAAGCAAAATTTTCAGTAGGGGGAAAATTCAACGGGAGACAATATCATTGTGATGACTGTTAAAATAAGCATGAAGTCATAAACTGAAGTACAGAAACCACCAGTTTCCTTTATTAAAATTAAGGAAGAATAAAGAAAGGCAATATCTCTGTTGGTCTCCTGTGCTTGCACTGGATCAAATCTAGCAAGGGCACCATATGAAAAATGGCCACAGCGTACGTAATTACCTTTCATAATTACTTGGAGATCTGCAGCAACAAGAGAATCTCGCATGGGTCCATTTGATTTCTGCTCCACAATTAGGTGTGCAATCAAGATTTCCCTTAGAAAACAAACAAGCAGAACTGTAACTAACAGACAACAAAGGTAGTCACTTCTATGGCCCAAAGCCTTGCATCCAGAAAGACTATTCGTTAAGGAAACTAGTTCCAGACTTTCGTGTCCACAAGAAGTTCTCCTCAGAGTCCCCCAGTTTAAGCACATGTGTGGTCTAGGAGAAAGGATGCCTCTGTTCCTCTAACTCTAATCAACAAGATCAAGGATATAGCCACACACCATGTGACTTCCCAGGCTGTTGCTAGTTGGTACCAGGAAAAAGTTAATTACAATCAGTGAAACAATGTGGCATTTCATTTTGCAATCATGAATCATTCTCTGTCTGGTCTAGACTCCTGAGATTCATTTTCATAGTAAACTGATCTTTAGAGTGTCAGACTGTGATTAGTGATAGTGACACATTTTACAGATTGGGTCCTCAGAGCTGTGCCTACCCTGTTGCTATGGAAAGTTTGGTAGAGATCTTGGTGATAATAATCTTGACATTAGAAAAACTGGCATAAAAAATTAAATATGTACCTCCTTATAAAAAAATTTGACCAAGATTTCAATCTAGAATAGCTAAATGCTTCTTAGCAACCTATATAATTGAATTATAATAAATTATATATAGATGGGACCTACAGGTTTGTGAATTTATACTTGTGTGTTTGTGAGTTAATTACATTTACAGTTTACAGTAATATTTGAAAGGTCACACTCTAAAAAATAGTTATTGACTTGTTAGGTGTACATACCAAATATTCTGAATATTCCTAATGTGTTCTTACCTGTAAAAATGCAACATACTTAGAAATTTTTTTAATGTTTATTAATTTTTGAGACAGAGAGAGACAGAGTGAGTGCAGGGGAGGGGCAGAGAGACAGAGAGAGAGAGAGACACAGAATCCGAAGCAGGCTCCAGGCTCTGAGCTGTCAGCACAAAGCCCAATGCAGGACTCAAACCCACAGACAGTGAGATCATGACCTGAGCCAAAGTAGGGCATTTAACCAACTGAGCCACCCAGGTGCCCCACTGCAACATATTTTTACAGAAAAGCATTATAGATAAAAGGAGATTGTGAGGAAGAATTTGTAAGATTTACGATACTGTGGAGAATGCCATGGGTGAACCAAGGCAAGTGCCATTATAATAAATCCCTTTGCATCTCTTAAGAATGTTCATGGTTTCTGTGTTTGACAGGGTATTCATAGTCTTCCTGTAACTTATTAGAAGGATATTTAAATTCCACTCTGCTACTATGAAGAACAAGCTATTGAAGATGAACTCCTGCTGGTCTTCTTTTAGACATCAAGTTTTGTTCATCACACAAGAAAGAAAACTCACATTGCAGGGGGAAGAAAGAAATGAGTCCTTCAAGTCATAAGGAGAAAAACACTTGAAGGAAGTAGTTCTTACCTCTTTCCTCAAACATATAAACACAGTTATGGGACCAGGGCATTTACTCTCCAAGTATATGGTTAGAAAATGGGATTTAATGTGTGGGGGAAGGTTGGGGGAGGGATGCAGTTATATTAACTTCTTTTTGCAAATGTGTATTCTTAGGAAGAAGCCTGTAGATCAGAATTGTGTGCAAATTTTTTCTATCAAGAATGAAAAGCTCCTAAAGAGTTTTCCTATGTACCTTTGTGCATTGCACTTAGGATAAGAGCTGCTGTCCACGACAAAGACTCAGACTTGGAGACTTCAAGTCTCATGCCAGACATTAACGTTAAAAATATAAAACAGGGGCTCCTGGGTGGTGCAGTCGGTTAGGCGTCCGACTTCAGCCAGGTCACGATCTCGCGGTCCGTGAGTTCGAGCCCCGCGTCGGGCTCTGGGCTGATGGCTCAGAGCCTGGACCCTGTTTCTGATTCTGTGTCTCCCTCTCTCTCTGCCCCTCCCCCGTTCATGCTCTGTCTCTCTCTGTCCCAAAAAAATAAATAAACGTTAAAAAAAAATTAAAATATATATATATATAAAACATAGGAATTTTAGCACATGACCATTGAAAGAAAACGGTGCATGCCATTTGAAGATAGCTGAGGCTTTACGTAGCACCAAGTTACGTGCAAAAATAAGTCAGTCTTATGGTGCTGACACCAATCCTCTGGAAAACCTGAAGATGTGAACGTTGAGGAGTAAATTACAGCACTAGTAAAGTTAACCTGGTAGAGTCCAGAATGGCATATGCAGCAGAGAAAAAAGCAAACAGAAACAGTTCATGCTGTTATAATTGCTACAATTTCACTGACAATTTAAATAAAATAATTCAAATTGCTGCAATTAACACACACATAGAATTTAAAAGATGGTGGGTGACCTCGCACAAAACATACTGTGGAGTCAGCCCTCCTCCAAAGAATTAACCTTCATAAATCATTTGCATCCAAAGGACGCCTGGCTTTATGCTCTGCAAAATTTATCGGCACAGGAAAAGCAAAGCCCCTAAATGAGAATGCCATCAACAGCAAGCACTGTCTCCTGGTTTATTTCATCCATATGAATACACAGAGACTGGATGTGTTACATTCACACACTCCCCAGCTGAAAGTGGGATTTTGCTTTTTCTGCATGAGTGCCCCGCACAAACCTTTAGCTGTATTGCTGAGAAGTGAGTCTGATTCACGTTGACAGAGATTCCACTTTTACATGACTTCAGGGGCACAATACCATCTTGTCTGTGGTTTAGGTCTGGATAAAGGGCTCTTTCCATCAACACATTAGAGCACAGTAGCCACAAATTGTTATTTGAGATATGGAGGATATGAGTTCAATGTTTCTCCAGTCACCTGAAACCACATTTGAGACATACTATCTGGGACACATTGGAAGCCTTTTCTCTTATTAGGTCCGATTTATGCAAGCACAGAATGGGCAGTCCAAAGAATGATGATTTATGATCAAAAATTTAAAAAAAGTAACAGCTGGTTGAGTCTAATATGAGTGAACGATGACCTCTACTACCCTTGGCTCTGAGGTGTAGGTCTAGGAAATAAGGTAAGCCAGGTCTAGGAAATAATGTAAGCCATTTGAACTACTGCCTAATGTACAGGGCTCAAAAGCACTTTTAACATCTAAAATGTGTATTTTTTTTTACCCCTTTAAAAATAATCTCCACTCTGGAAGGTACTATTTCAAGATCATAAAACTCTTCTGACATTTTTTTCAAATACCAATTCTTTATACTACAAAGACAAAGGGAGTTCCATTCACCATTCACATTTTCCTTCAAAATTATCGCACTAGTTCTATGCTTATGGCTTGTATAATTTATATTGGTACATGTTTAGTCAAAATAATATTTAAACAGTAATGTCATGCTACATCCCATTTATGTGATTGTTATCATACCATTGCAATAGGAGAGTAAAAGCATAGCTAATAAAAGGACATAATTCAAGTCAGTTTGAAGGCGAAAGTAAAATTGTACCAGCTGTGGAAACAATAACTGAATTGGGAGGAAATTGTACCTCTGTGCAAGTTTTTCACTAAGTGATACTCTCAAATGGGGACAGCAATAAATGAAAGCATTACTTAAATTAGCATCCCCTCTCCAAAGAGAATGGGAGCCAGCCTATCAGGGACATTCTGTGAATAACCACAACTGGATCCAGAAGTCTCTGGCAGAACAAAATGGGAGGAGATATAAAATAAAGCCAGAGGAGCTGCCAGAGGCAGGTACCTTGTTTATAAAAAGTTCAAGTCCAACTGGGGGGGGGGGGGGGCGGGGAAGGGTGTTGGCAAACTGAAAGAAAATAGAATGCAAAACTAGAAACAATATCAGAATTACTGAATACCAAAACTTCATATGCAAATAAGTAGAAATTAAAGCATGTTCTTTTTGAAATAAGTACTCCTTAAAAGGCTGCCAAAGTCAGATTCTTAAATGGCTATCTGAATGTTAGTTGAAACTGCTTAAATGGTGAATGCTCAGGAAAAAAAAAAAAATTAGTAATTTATTCCCAAAGTGACCTTTTCCAGGCCATAATAAATCATCCATATATACTGTCTTTTTTCATGAACCTTCCGTTTAAAGAAGGCAAAAATGGAAGTACTGCTGAGAGCACAAGGCAGTCACGGACTCCAATAGGAAGCACATAAGCACTAATCTAACTTCTTGGCTGAAATTCATCATCGAAAGAAGTGCATGTCTTGTGATTACCTGCCCCAACTCATTCCTTCCTCATGCCTCACATTTCTGTTACCTTTAAGGAGTGGTGGGGGAGGGGGATAGAAGAGTCACTGTTCTTGACATTTGCATTTGAATCTTGAGTAAGAAAAGAGGTTTTTTTGTTTGTTTGTTTGTTTGATTTTTTTTTTCAACGTTTATTTATTTTTGGGACAGAGAGAGACAGAGCATGAACGGGGGAGGGGGCAGAGAGAGAGGGAGACACAGAATCAGAAACAGGGTCCAGGCTCTGAGCCATCAGCCCAGAGCCCGACGCGGGGCTCGAACTCCCGGACCGCGAGATCGTGACCTGGCTGAAGTCGGACGCTTAACCGACTGCGCCACCCAGGCGCCCCTAGAAAAGAGGTTTTAAATAAATAAACAAAATGATGATTGAAAACTGCATTTGTCCCATTGAAACAGAAGCCAAGGAATTAACTTTTGAATTGGAGTTTTGAGACTCAAAATATTCAATATTACTCTTACTGGAAAGTGAACTGCTTAAAAACACAGTTATTCTGGCAGTAATAGTAATGAAGACTTTTCATCTTTTATCACCTTGCTCCTTTAACTAAAGTGTGAACCTAAGAGCCCCAGGCTCCTCTAAATTCAAGGTTTAAATTTTAAAGAAAAACATCTTTGGGAATATCTACAACTCCATTATAGCATTTCATGCAATTCAATCCAACACACTCTGCATTGTTGTTTACAAATTATGTGATCCTCAGCTACATTTATAAGACTGAATAGTCAGCCTTTGAATCAAAAAGCACAGACATGAGAGTAGGATTATATAAGTATATTAATACACTTAATATATATTTTTTTGTTTTAAAAATTAGGCCAGTCACAGCCAAAACACAGCAATGTAAAAATTCTCATACCCAATAGAGAGTTTAAACAAAAGATAAAACCACATTTCACATTTTTTATGAATGACTGAATTTTAAATTTTAAGTGAATGGTACTTAAAATTCCCAGAATGGAAATGGGTTACCCACAAGCCACTGTCTACCATCATTCTATAATTACAAAACAAAATACCACAAAGTAAATGAGGTTGATAATTTGTTATAGTATTATAGCATCATAAGTATATTGACAATTTGATGTTATACTCCGTGTTAAAATATGTAGATATAGTAGAGTCTAAACACAATTTAAACAAACTTATATGTAATATTCAGCTTTAAAGGGTGTTTTTGCTAAAGGAATATAGATCAGCAAATAAGCAACAAAAACAGTAAAAAGTCTGAAACTAAAATATAGATTTGAGTCATCTTCAGAATGCATTGTTGATTTCACACTATCCCATGAGAAGAAGTACCCAGATCACAACAGATCTCATAACCCTGTGCAGCCACTAATGGACAATTTATTGACATGAATTTCTGTGACAGCATGCAGTGTTGGAAAGGGAAGAATGAGCTGAGGTCCATGACTCTCACTGGAAGTGAGTCTTTGCCTTGATTGAGCATATTGTACGCGGTCAACCAAAGCGCAAAATATTTCTCGAAATGCATTTATGACAAACTGAATACAGAGGAAATGGGGAAAAAATCCAAGAATCTATATGAACTAGCGGTACTAGCAGAAATAGACGGTGAGGAGGAAATTTTTCAATTTGACCAGAAAAACTACTGCCCAGAGAGAACGGTTAAGAAAACTAGAAGCACAAAGGTGTCAAAGTGGAAAAAGTAACCTTTAAATAGCGCTGGAGAGAAATATCAGAGGACTTAGAATAAAAGTATTCAGTAACCCACTACATTTCTTGTTAATATTTTATTTTCTTTAAGGAATATACTTCAGAAATCCCTTACATGAAATGACAAAAGTATGTCTGCTCTTTTTGAACAATGTGTCTCTCAAAGCATTATTTATGAATTATTTAATTTTTCTTATGTGTTCATATAGTGAATAATGATTAGGCAATAACTTAAAAGGAAGAGTTGAAGTCCAATAAATTGTTCCATCCTTCACTTATTAATATACATCTTAGGAACAAATAGCTCGCTTCAGTTCAAAAACTGTTGTAAGGTGTGGGTCCAATACCTGCACACTGCAAGGACTTTGTTCTCCCTTAAGGAGTATATTTGCAGTGGTAGCTTACCTTTATTTTAACCACTTTAATCTGATTCCTTCTACCACAGGGCAACAAGCAGAAGCCTTTTTATGCAAATGATTGGGACAAAGCTGTGATGAAAAGTCTGCATGTAGGAGTAAAATTGTAGATTTTTACCGACTGGATTTTTGTGCCTGGTGAAACCATTGCAGTTCTATTGATCACTTTCTCTGCATGCACCAGGATGGCAAGCTGCACCAGATCTTTGGGATCTGTTGTGATCACGGATTGTGATCAGGGGGCATTTCCATAGCACTTGTACACATCTCACTTTAAAAAAACTCTGTGATGTTGATCACTGTACAATGTAAATGATGAAAGGAGTAAAAACTGAGTCAAAGAGCAGTGAAATGAGTCATTCCAGTTAAAGCAGAATACAAAGTTTGATTCCCAGACACCTGCTGAGGCAACTCTGACTCAAAGGTAACAACTTTTCAAATGAAATTTCACTAGCTATTCATTATATATGGTGAACAAGGGGTAATTGATTAAGCAGACTCTTTGGTGTCAAGCAGTGGGAAGCAAGATGTTTGTGACTAAGGAAGAAAATGCAGAAGGAGAGAAGAGTCAGGTCATATGCATTTTTTTAAACATGTATTCTATTTTTGAGAGAGAGCACGGGTGGGGGAGGGGCATAGAAGGAGGGAGACAGAGGATCCGAAGTGGGCTCCATGCTGACAGCAGCAAGCCTGATGTGGGGCTAGAACTCACAAAGCCTGAGATCATGACCTGAGCCATAGTGAGACACTTAACTGACCCAGGTGCCCCTGCATTTTTAACTGTTGTAAGTCACACAGCAAAAAATGTCTATTTGTGTATAATCATACTGGGGATATAGGGACCACACTGCATCTACCAACAAGAAACTAGTTTGCTTAATATAGCCTAACAAGTCCTAATTGGAACAGGCAGAAGAAATATGTGCGTACAATACTGTTTTCCTAATGATAGAAATGCAACTGGCTATTAGCCAGATTGTTACTGTTTCCTTTACTGAAGCTTGTAATCCCCTGAAAGAAAATGGATTTAGCACTTAGTATTATACCAGGCATTATTTCCCAGGAACACAATCTTCACTAGCTTGCCTCTAAACTTAGAACTCCCACGTATCTCTATTCACTTCTCACCATTCCTACTGGCACCACCACAGGCCAGTATCCTCGCAATGCTCACCAAGACTTTTTCAATAGACTAGTAACTAGGCCCCTGGAAGAGGTTCTGCAGCATTTGGATCCAGTCTTCACACTACAACCAGATTTAGTTTTTTTTTTTTTTTTAAATATTTATTTATTTAAATAATCTCTACCCCCAATGTGGGGCTTGAACTCATGACAACGAGGTTGAGATTTGCATGTTCTACTGACTGAGCCAGCCAGGTACTCCCAGTTAACTTTTTCAAATATCAATCTGATAGCCTCCAACAAACCCCACTATTAACCTTCAATAGCTACTTTGCTCATAAGATTAACCTGACCTGTAAACCTCTTGATAGCCTGGTCAACCATGTACACCTCAATATGCATAGCTCTTGCACTTCTCCATGCTCCAGGCACACTGGGCTTATTCAGTTCTGTGAATGTCTATGCTGTCTCCCACTACTGGGCCCTCTTCCACACGCTTTTCCTCAGACTGGGATATTATCCATTATATCCACTTTCCAGCCTTACTTATGTTGTATTCTCCCTTCCAAGCTTACATTCAAGGTTTACTTCCTTTAGTTGTTAGGTTTTATCATAGTATGATATTGCTTTCCTCCAAAGCACCAATCTTAGAAGATACTTATATGTGCTTTTGTCTGAGTAGATCTTTGGAAAATGTTTTTCTCGTGAAATATGAAACAACACAGAAATGCACACAAAGCAGAAATGGACAGTTTATCACTCATGTACCCACCACATAAGACGTAGAATTTTGCATGCAGAAACTCATGCCCTTATCCAATTAGTGTATACTCTTACCACTCCTCCAAAGGAAAGCACTGATATGACTTATATAATGAATACTGTGAAAATTTTCACTACCTAAGCATGCATCTTTAAACAGTGAGTGTAAATTTGCCTATTTTTTGAGCATTCTAGAAATAATCATATGATAATTATTCTTTGTGTCTTCATGGCTGATAATGCAAGCCTTAGCTTTCCTATTCTTACTCAAAGTTGACTTCATAATATGTGGTTGCTGGTATTTCAGTGTAAACTTTCACCACATTTGCAACTTTCAACAACAACAACAACAAGAAAACACTTCATTGGAATGCCATTAAATCTGTTGATAAATTTGGGGAGAATTGACATTTTGACAATATTGAAGTTTCCAATCCATTAATATGGTATATTCCTCCATTTACTAAGCTTTTCTTTAATTTATCATATTAATGTCTTATAGTTTTCAGTACAGAAAACTTTGACTTTTTTTGTTAGATTTATTCCTACGTGGGTTTTTTAATGCTATTGTAAATTATATCTGTTTTAAAATTTCAGTTTCTATTAATCTGTATAGAAATATAGTTAATTTGGGGTATTTACTTGTATCTAGGACCTTAATAAATTCAGTTATTGGTTTTAGTAGTTTTTTGTAGAGGCTTTTGGATTTTCCACATAAACGATGTTGCCTGTAAATAATGACAAAATTAATTACTTCCTTTCAATAATTATAATTCTATTTTTATTTTCCTGATTTATTGGTACAGCTAGGACACCAAATACAACGTTGTATGGATAAGAAAATAACAGACATCTACATTTTGTTCCAATCTCAAAGAAAAAGCTTTCAATAATTCAAAATTAGGTATAATGTTTACTGTAGGGTTCTAGTGATACCTTTTATCTAATTAACAGTTTCCTTCTGTGTCTAGTATGTTAATCATAGACAAGTATTAAATTTTATTTTTTCAACTATTAGACTGATTACATTAGTTGTATCCATTATTTTGTTAATATTTTGTATAGTATTGATATATATTCAAATGTTAAATCAATTTGCTTTTCTATCCTTCTTTTGGCACTGACACTATTATTCTTTTTATATAATAACCACATTTGGTTTGCCACTAATTTATTTAGATTCCTTAAAAATCTATGTTTATTAATAATATTGTTCTATAATTTTTCTTTGTTGTAGTGTCACTATTATTATTGTTACTGTGGTTATTCTGATCTCATAAAATAATTGGGAGTCTTTTTCTCTATTTCCATTTTCTGAAAGTATTTAGTTTCATCTGTCAGCGGATTAATCTGGGACTTAAGTTTTCCTTGTGATAATTTTCTAGTGCTTTAATTATAAATTTAATTTCTTAAATTTTCCATTTCTTACCATAGCAGTTGTCTTTTAGGAATTTTTCAATTTTATCTAAAAATTTAAACATACATCATAAGTGTTCTTGTTATTTATCATTTTAATATCATTAGAATCTATAATAATGTTACATTTTTTAATCCTTATATTGTGTATGTATGTGTGTATTTTTAATTTTTAAAAAATGTTTATTTATTTATTTATTTTGAGAGAAAGAGAGAGCATGAGCTGGGGAGGGGCAGAAAGGCAGGGAGAGAGAGAATCTCAAGGAGACTCCATGCAAAGACTGATGCGGGGCTCAATCCCACAAACCATGAGATCTTGACCTGAGCCAAAATCAAGAGTTGGACGCTGAACCAACTGAGCCACCCAAGTGCACCATGTGTGTGTATTTATTGCTTTTTATTAGCCTCACCAGAGTTTGTCAGTGTTATTAGTCCTTTCAAAAAAGCTCTGGGATTTGTTGATCCCTTTACATGTTTATTTTCTAAGTTGTTAATGTCTATGCTCAGCTTTATTATTTTCTTTTTTCTATATTCTGAAATATTATATTTTTCTAAAATATTTGTATTATTAGATCATTGATTTTGAATGATCTCAATTAGTCTAATTTCATAAGTTTTAATGTACGTTAATTTTATTATTCTGCTAAAAATATTTCATTACTTCCTTGACTATAGACATATTTCTTATATTATTTTTTTATTGATTTCTAGATTAATTGACTTTTGAACAAAGTATACACTCAGATTAATTTTTGAAATTTATGGATATTTGTTACTTTTTGTAAAGGTTTCATATACATTTGAAAAGAATGTATATTCTTCAGTTCTCAAGTACTTTATGCTTTGTACATTAGGTCAAGTTTATAAATTATGTTGTGAAAATCTTCTATATCCACACTGTTTATTCTATTAGTTACAAATAAAGAATGTTAAAATATCCTATCACAATTGTAGACTTACCTAATTTTTCCATGTTTTCATGAATCATTGTGTCACATATTTTATTTATCCATTTTTTATTATCCATTTATACTTTTTATTTTATACAGTTTTCTTTACCCATTAATCAGTTTTCTTTATCCATTAATGTCCATCCATTGATGGACATTAGGGCTCTTTCCATAATTTGACTATTGTTGATAGTGATGCTATAAACACTGGGGTGCTTATACCCCTTCATATCAGTATTTTTGTATCCTTTGGATAAATACCTAATAGTGAAATTACTGGGTCATAGGGTAGCTCTATTTTTAATTTTTTGAGGAACCTCCATACTGCTTTCCAGAGTGGCTGCACCAGTTTGGATTCCCACCAGCAGTGAAAAAGGGTTCACTTTTCTTTGCATCCTTGCCAACATCTGTTATTTCCTGAGTTGTTCATTTTAGCCACTCTGGCAGGTGTGGGGCCATATCTCGTTGTGATTGATTTGTTTTTCCCTGATGTTGAGTGATGTTGAGCATCTTTTCATGTGTCTGTTAGCCATTTGGATACATTCTTTGGAAAAGTGTCTTTTGCCCATTTCTTCGTTGGATTACTTGTTGTTTGGATGTTGAGTTTGATTAGTTCTTTATAGATTTTGGATACTAACCCTTTACCTGATATCCTTTGTAAATATCTTCTCTCATTCCATTGTTTGCCTTTTAGTTTTGTTGATCATTTCCTTTGCAGTGCATAAGGTTTTTATCTTGATGAGGTCCCAATAGTTCATTTTTGCTTTTGTTTCCCTTGACTCTAGAGACCTGTTTAGTAAGAAGTTGCTGCAGCTGAGGTTAAAGAGGTTTTTACCTGTTTTCTAGGATTTTGATTTGGTCCTGTCTTACATTTAGGTCTTTCATCCATTTTGAGTTTATTTTTGTGTATGGTATAAGAAATTGGTCCAGGCTCATTCTTCTGCATGTTGCTGTCTAGTTTTTCCAACACCATTTGCTGAAGAGAGTTTTTTCCATTGGATATTCTTTCTTCGATACATTTTTTTCTGTATTTTACTTTGATCTTTTAGAACCTCCTGCAAACAGGATTTAAAAAAATTTTTGTCTGCCAATCTTTGCATTTTAAGTGAAATTAATCAATTTACATTTAACATAATTACTATGAGTATTTAAATCTATCATCTTACTGTTTCTATTTGATTTATGTGTTCTATATTTTTTGTCTCCTCTCGAGTTTTTGCTTGAGTTAGCATTACTTATCATTGTACTTCCTCCATCTATTTCTTGAAAGTTATATATTTCTTTACTATTCTCTTAATGATTAATCTGGAAAATAAAACAAATTTTGAATTATCAAAGCCCAACATTGTCATTCATACCTTTTTTCTAGACAATTCAAAGACCTTTGAACACTATAATTTCATTTATTTCTTACTGGACTTTTATGCCATTGGTATCATGTATTTTAATTCTACACATATTGTAGAACACTGAAACCACAGTTATTCTTTTTTTTTTTAAGATTTTATTTTGTAATGTTTATTTGGTGGGGGGGGGGGGGGAATGGAGCATGAGCAGGGGAGGGACAGAGAGAGAGGGAGACACAGAATCTGAAGCAGGCTCCAGTCTCCAAGCTGTCAGCACAGAGCCTGATGAGAGGCTTGAATTCACAAACCGTGAGATTGTGACCTGAGCTGAAGTTGGAAGGTTAACCAACTGAGCCACCGAGGTGCCCCCATTATTATTCTTTTATAAGGTCAATAACTATATATTTAAACTTTTCATAATTCATTTTGCCCACATTTTTATCTTCCATCTTATTATAGATTGAATGTTTATGTCCCCCCAGGATTAACTTGTTGAAGTCCTAATCTCCAATTTGATGATATTTGGAGTTGAGGCCTTTGGGAGGTACCTAGAGTTAGATGAGGTCATGAGGGTGGAGCCCTCATGAGGGGATTAGTGTCCTAAGAGACACCAGAGAGCTCTCCCTCTCTCCACACACACTCACTGAAGAAAGACTATGTGAATATACAGGGAGAAAGCACTGGGTACAAGCCAGGAAGAAAACTCTCACCAGAAACTGAATTGGCCAGCACTTTGACCTTAGACTTCTTAAGGCTGTAGAATTGTGAAAAATAAATTTCTGCTTTTTAAGCCACCCTGTCTTAAGGTATTTTGTTTTGGCAGTGCAAGCTAACTAATACATGTTTGGACTAATTTCCTGTCTGAAGCACATTTTCTATTATTTCCTTAAATGTGAGTCTGTTAGTAATTAATTTTCTCAGCTTTTGTTTTCCTGTAATGTCTTTTTTCATCCTCATTCTTAGAAGGTATTTCTATTTTAAAAGTTTTGGTTAGCAGCCATTATCCTTCAGATATTTATAATTGATATTCCTTTGTGTTCTACTTTCTTTTTTTCCTATTGCTAAATCAGCTCTTAGCATAATTGCTGTTTCTATAAAAACATGTCTTTTTTTTTTTTCTTCTGGCTGTTTTAAAGTTTTATCTTTGTTTTTGTTTTGAAACTAATTTACTATGTTTCACCCAGGTGAGAATTTATTTTTATTCCTTGGAGTTCATAGGGTTTCTTCAATTAATGACTTGATGTCTTTCATCAACTTGAGAAAATTCTTAGCCATTATCTCTTGTTTCCTATAACATATTATAAACTTCATGAAAGCAAGATCTATGTCTGCTTTTTTAGTCACTATTATATCATAGGACCAAAAGTGTTTCATAAGTGTTGATTTATCAAAAATTCTTCTGGGACTACATCTCAATACATTCTTCCCTAATTCTTTCTATTCTAATTTCAATATTTCTCCTCTGTGCCTGTCAGTATCATGTCCTTAAATACATTATACTTATTACACTGAGACCACAGTGTTTCTAAATCAAGGCACACATCTGTGGGTATATTCAGTTATACCTTGGGGGTAAACAAAGCTATGAAATAAATGTGGCTCAACTTTCAAAGCTCTTTGGGGTAGATATATTTTTTAAATAGTTAAGCAATCACCTAGGTAATTTGAAATATTTTTTATACATAACACAGATGGGATGGAATCAGGATGGTGCTAAGGAGTTTCTGTCTGCAACAGAGAACTTCTCTGGAGGGAGTGACTGGGCATATTCTTATGCATCTTATGTTTTACCTATTGACTTTGGATTGGATTTTCTTTTGAAAAAGGACTAAAATGCAAACTATGCATTCTTTTTAAAATTAAGGGGCATTTGGGTGCTCAGTTAGTTAAGCATCCAACTCTTGATTTTGACTCAGGTCATGGTCTCATGGATTCATGAGAATGAACCCCATATGGTGCCTTGCACTGACAACACAGAGTCTACTTGGGATTCTCACTCTCTCCTTCTCTCTCTCTCTCTCTCTCTCTCTCTCTCTGCCCGTCCCCCACTTGTTCACACACACTCTCTCTCTCACTCAAACAAATAAATAAACCTAAATTTTTTTTATTTATATATGAAATTTATTGTCAAATTGGTTTCCATATAACACCCAGTGCTCATCCCAAAAGGTGCCCTCCTCAATACCCATCACCCACCCTCTCCTCCCTCCCACCCCCCATCAACCCTCAGTTTGCTCTCAGTTCTCAACAGTCTCTTATGCTTTGGCTCTCTCCCACTCTAACCTCTTTTTTTTTTTTTCCTTCCCCTCCCCCATGGGTTCCTGTTAAGTTTCTCAGGATCCACATAAGAGTGAAACCATATGGTATCTGTCTTTCTCTGTATGGCTTATTTCACTTAGCATCACACTCTCCAGTTCCATCCACGTTGCTACAAAAGGCCATATTTCATTTTTTCTCATTGCCACGTAGTATTCCATAGTGTATATAAACCACAATTTCTTTATCCATTCATCAGTTGATGGACATTTAGGCTCTTTCCATAATTTGGCTATTGTTGAGAGTGCTGCTATGAACATTGGGGTACAAGTGCCCCTATGCATCAGTACTCCTGTGTCCCTTGGATAAATTCCTAGCAGTGCTATTGCTGGGTCATAGGGTAGGTCTATTTTTAATTTTCTGAGGAACCTCCACACTACTTTCCAGAGCGGCTGCACCAATTTGCATTCCCACCAACAGTGCAAGAGGGTTCCCGTTTCTCCACATCCTCTCCAGCATCTAGAGTCTCCTGATTTGTTCATTTTGGCCACTCTGACTGGCGTGAGGTGATATCTGAGTGTGGTTTTGATTTGTATTTCCCTGATAAGGAGTGACGCTGAACATCTTTTCATGTGCCTGTTGGCCATCCGGATGTCTTCTTTAGAGAAGTGTCTATTCATGTTTTCTGCCCATTTCTTCACTGGGTTATTTGCTTTTTGGGTGTGGAGTTTGGTGAGCTCTTTATAGATTTTGGAGACTAGCCCTTTGTCCGATATGTCATTTGCAAATATCTTTTCCCATTCCGTTGGTTGCCTTTTAGTTTTGTTGGTTGTTTCCTTTGCTGTGCAGAAGCTTTTTATCTTCATAAGGTCCCAGTAATTCACTTTTGCTTTTAATTCCCTTGCCTTTGGGGATGTGTCGAGTAAGACATTGCTACGGCTGAGGTCAATAAACCTAAATTTTTAAAAAAATAGTATAAATGTCAAAGTATTCAGACCATGTTCCCAGGTTATCATTCTCTCTTCATTAGAGATATTTCAGAAACACTGTATATTCTCTATACAGAGTTTATTTGTAAATGTCTGCAAGACATGAGGTATTGGAATGGCATAACTTTTTCTCTTAATCATCTTTACATGCCCAGAGCCTAGCACAATTTAAAAGAAAAAAAAAAAAGTGTAAGCAATGAACGATACTGTGTATTGCAGTCACTTCATGTCTCTCAGAATAACTTCTTTGGGAAAAAGTAGTGGGTAGCAATGACAAACCCTGGAAAAGTCTTAAGAAAAGCCATTAAAAAAATTACTCAATAAAAGGATATAAAACCTTTACTCATAAAAGGTAAGCACATCTGACACAATCTGTTTCAGCAATATTAGTAAAGCTAAACTGGAATAACTGACATTCTATATAATCATGTGAGTTAATATATTCACTCTAACACATTTTGCATCTATTTGTTTATCTCTGTATAAACAGCAGTGAAAGATCTTCTGTTTGCTAGCTGCTTAACTTTTGTGAGTGTAGCATAATTATAAGTGAGTTGATAAGTAATGAAAACATTAAGTGTTGTGTAAAGATTATGACTCCAGTGCCTAGTAGGCCAATTAAATTTGATGTTTGTTACTCTGTCTCAAAGTAAATAGTGATACGTTTTCCCTTGTGCCTATGTAAATAGCTGATTGATAACAATACAGAAGTGGTTATGAAGGCCAATTCTACTCATTAGATATATGACTAAGCAACTCATTTTACAGTTAAGGTGACTGGTAGTGCACACTGTGATACCATACCGATGAAATCAATGTTGGACCTTAATGAGTGCAACATAGTAAAGAGCTATATGTTTGTTTTTTTTTTAATTTATTGAACTGTGTAGGAACAAGAAACCAATGTCATGAAGAATTAGTATTTGTAAGCCATGACCTGATTGCCAACGCATTTGCCTGAAACCAAAAAATAACAACATGAAGTATAACAAAACTTATAGAAAGTGAAATTATATGAGGCCCAGGACATTACACACTATATAGATTCAGTGAATATATGTTAACTTTAAGTTATTTTTCTTGTTTTTTTTTTTTGTTGTTCTTAACTTTCCTTGTAGCAATAAATAGTATGACAGATGAATAGTCCCTTTAAAATAAATTTTGTCAAACATTTTAAAGTTTAAGGTCTGCTATTATTTTTACATTTGACTCCAGAGTGGCAAAGTGACAATCATTAGTAGATATAAAAATAAAGCCATTGAATAATGGCAAACTTTCTGAAAGCTAAAAGCAAAAAACAATAAGAAAATTTTAAAAACAGAGGGAAAAAAGACCTATTTTCATAGAAGCAATAATTAGACCACAGAACCTTTGGATTGTATCTGAACTTTTTAATAGGCAGATCAGAAATCTAAGGGAATGAGCAAAGTAGGTTTCCAAAATTATTTCTTCGAAAGATTTTATATCTTGTAAAAGGCATAGACTAGTTATGACAAGAAATATCAAGATTGTGTTGGATGGTCTTAAACTTATTTGATAATTTTATATTGATGTTTTAATTTTTTAATTACACCAGACTGAGTGAGGGCTGGGAGGTAACATAAACTAGTTGGTAATATAGAAGTGTCAATAAAGCCCTACACTTTGGTAAAAATAAAGAGCTGCCTTGGATTCTGAAGAATAAGATAAAATTCCACACATTAAAATGATGAAATTGTACCTGGATTACATATTATGAACACGAATTCCAATTTCACAAGGTTGATAGAAGTGTTTATTGGGGTTTGGACACCTACCACCTTTGTTTCAGAGCCAGACGCTTTGATAGAAGTAAAGAATAGGAGACAAATTTGGAAGATGTCTGATGGGTCATATTAAATCATCCTGATCCTTGAAACAAAATTTGGCCCACCATTGTAAAGAAAACCAAACTGTTTAAAATTACATTGCACTGTTTATTTTATTGGAGCCTAGCCTTTTTGAATCATCCTCGCTCCATATTTTTATAATAACTTCATTAAAGTCAGAAATAGATTTCTAAAGTTACAAGGTGAAAATTATCATTTAAAAGATAAATTAGTAATTCCGGAAAATGTTTTACTATCAAAAGACAATATTTACAATAACTGCAAATCTCCTTTGCTTGCCACAATTAACCATCTGGCAAATGGGATATAATTAGGTCATCATTTGGCAATGTGATTTCAATAGACAGGCAGAATACTAATAACACAATGAGCCAAGTTCCATAATCTAATCTAATTCATTATCATTTCTCCAGCACTTCATTTTTGTTTTAAATGACTCTATTTGTTAATCATTCAACATCTCTTTGCTGAAGATAAATAATACAGCACATTCCCAATTGATAGACATGAAAACTGAAAATAAACAGGGTAATTTATCCTTGGTCATACTGCCAATTTTTAAAAAGGCCACGTTATTAATTCAGCCTCTGATACCTTCTGATACATTTCACTCAAGAAATATTTACTAAGACACCTACCATGTGTTAGCACCGTATAGGCCACTACAAAATCAAAGACCATATAAGCCCTGGCATAAATGAGCTTAGAGAAACAAGTAAGAAAAAATTGCACATGCAATTTTTAAAGTAAAGCGATAATACACAGTTCAGAATGACCAGATTTTCTGGAGATTAGGAGTAACCAGGAAATTCTTCATGAAATGGGTCATGAGCATGTGTTTCAATAAGTTTGACAGGTGAAGAGATGGCTATGGGAGTTGAAGAAAATAGAAGCCTAGAATGATCTTCTCTCTCTTCTCTCTTCTCTCTTTTCTTCATTATTCTCTCTTCTCTCTCTTCTTTCTTCTTCCTCTCTCTCTTCTTTCTCTTCTTTCCCTCTACTCTCTCTTCTCTTTTTTTCTTTCTGCTCTCTTTCTTTCTTCTCTTATTCTCTCTTTCTTTCTTATTGAACTGACAGTATAGGTGGTAGCCTCAACCAGTTTGGGTGATTAATGTGGAGTAGCAGCAGATTGAGGAGATAAAGTAATGAGCTCAATTTTTACATGACTGATGTTGAGGCTTGATGTATAAAATCTAAGAATTTTTTGTTCTACTTCTGGAGCTATTGATAAAGGCACAATTAATACAGTTGAAATGCTGGGAATAAAAAAGGGTGGCCAACAAGAATTTACTGAGTAAAAATAGACAAGGCTGAGAATAGAGTTCTGGGACAACATTTTTATTTAAGCGATGAGTCGAGAGGTCACCAAAATATTTTAAGTAGGAACTGTCAGGAATAGAAAGAGAAGCAGAATATAGTGTCATAGAAACAACAAACAAAAAATCAGAAGGGTGAACCGGTCAGTTTTTTTCTTTCTGTGTTGATGCTGTATAAAAAAAAACTTATAAAATATTAGCACTTATAACAAAACATCTGTTTTTCTTGCATATGGATCTATGGGTCAGCACAAGCAGTTCTGTTTCATGTTTTCACCTGGTTTCAGGTACAAGTTCAGTTCAGGGTCCCCCCATGTGACCTAAGTCATACATTTTGCTGATCAGACCATCCATTAAGTGACCATGTTCTTCTCATAGCATATGGAAAAAGCATGAGAAGTCAAGCATATTTGAAATCCTTGATCACCTCATGTCTATCATTCTATTGTCCAAAGAAAGACATATATCAAAGAATCAGAGATACATATTCCACTTGCTCTGGTAATAGAGGCTTTCCAAAGTCATCTAGAAAGGGTATCATGAATTTATAATTCTGTAACATGAACCAAGTAAAGAATTGAAAACTCTAATTTAACCCAGTCTAATCTATGACTAAAGATCATGATCAATTGTCAGAGACCAAATAGGAAAAGAGCTAGCCTGAGAAGAGTTTATTGTGATATGTACTTACAGACTCACTTCCAAGTACACAGAGTAGAAGAAAATGAGAATATTCTATAGCACTGATTTTTATTTTGTAGAGTAGTAGAAATGTCTAGTGAGTTTTTTTTGTTTTGTTTTTTTTTTTGAAACATCTCTATATGAAACCAGATCAAATAAAAAATTTCTGAGGCTGAAATGTTGATACATTTTACTTTTTTTTTTCCTTACAGTTCCTAGGGTGATTCTAATATACAGGAGAATTTTACAGTAAACATTCTCCACTTTGCAAAGGAAATTAAACATAAAAATAAGCCTAATGTCACTTTACAATACAGTTCAAATTTTATATGGCACAGAATGTGTGTAGGTGTGTATGCAAAAAAAAAAAAAAAAAGGAGGAAGGACACAAACATCATGGTCATTTCTGGATTGGCAGATTGTAAGTCTTTCTTATTTTACTCTTTGTTATTTTTTTATCTTCAATTTATTTAAATTCAAGTTAGTTAACATACAGTGTAGCTTTGGTTTCCAACTCCTTGTATTTTTTTGTATTTTCTAAATTTCCTTCAGTGAAATGTACTGGTAAAATCTGAGACAATAAATAAACGTTGGTAAATAGAAATTCAGACTAAAGTAGATGCCCAGAGAAGAAACTGCAGCATATTAGAATTCATGAAAACAGAGAATAATCTTCTAGAAAGAAGGTAAAATTGGTGTGTTTTGGAAACCTGAAGGAAAAGAAGAAAAAGAGCCAACTATTTTCGATATGTGGTCAGCATGCTGTAAAAAAGATGATAAGGAGGGCTAAAATGTAGTGATATACCTTCTTTTGAATATAAACGATTTCAAGATCTCAACCCAGAACTTTGTCATAAGGGTCTGACTATACTCTGAAATATCAGGTGAAAATAAGATTGAGAATAAGTTAGTGACAGTTCAGTATCCAAGACACATTTTTCTCCTCTGCCTTTCATGAAACTTGATATGTTAAAATTGATCTTTTCATACTATGAAATGGGATAATTTTTCATCTCAGTTTGATCTGATCAGGCATCCTGTACCTCTCCACTTGATGACAAAAATAAAACATACCACTCCAATAGAAAAAATAATGAAGAAAACTGGAATAAAATGGAGATGAGAAAAAGTAGCAATTGCCAAAAGTTTGGATATATAAATATGCAAATGTAACACATCCCAGGCTTTAATTCAGTTGATTTGTTGAACCTTCACAAAAGATATGGGCAAATTTATGGCCCATTTTCTCCCGTCTTTCTAAAAAATTATTTTGTTTCTGAGCACTGAAAGGGGAAGACTGCCTGCATTTTTGTAAATAAATGTTCCTGTGGTTTGTGAGATCTAGGCACATATGTTTCAAGCATAAATGTTTTCTACTGGGAACTCTATAGAAAACCTATTATCGAGAATTAGATGATTTCATGCCTCATAAGTTTAATACTAACTGGCAGAAGTCAAAAGGAATTAACTTTTTTGCAACTGTGTCACAACTCCAAACATTATGCCAAACATCCTGGGTTTTCAAAATTGGATGGGATAGTCCATTTATAGTTAGTATTTGTACTGAATTCCCAACTAATCATGACTGTTACTTTTATTATTGCTGTTACTGTTGTTCTTTTTATTATTAAATGTGAACCAAACGCATGCCCTTTGACTGCAAAAGATAATCCACACCTCCAAAATTACTCTCATGGCTTTACATAAAATTAGTGTTGCAACAATAGCTTTTTAAACTCTATCTTATACTATTCCCATATTAATATTACATTACTGAAGAAAATACAAAGGTTGTGACTACAAAGCCATGATCACAAAATAATATTTTAAATAATATATATTTTCTTTCATTAAAAAAGACTCTGAATATTTACAGTCTAATTAAGCAAAGTTCAGTAAATGGCCTAAGCATGGTAAAGACAGAAGTGAAGTGTTGAACTCCCAACACCACATCCCAACCATGTAACTGTACTCTACATCTTTCCTTTATCCAGAGGCAACATTCAGGGAACAACAGAGCCACACACATTTCCCTTTGACACCACAAATGACTGTTGCTCAGTAGAGGAACAACTCTTCCCTTATACAAAACCCATCAACCTGAAGAAGACAAAACACTCCCATACCCAAAATGGGCTTTAAGTTCTGCCCTAAGATCCCTCCAACCACTATTCACCTGAAGCGGGGAGAGCCACAGCAAATGTGCTCACCATGCAGTACTCCAGCACGGGTCATGTAGCAGAACAACCCTCCTCCCAGTTAAAAACTCGAAGGCCAGGTTCTTGTTACATTACAACAGTGAAAGCAATAGTATAGGTAGGGTAGCACCACTTTCGGAAAAGAGGAGAGAAAGGTTCCCAGAAACATAAGAACTAGGTTCATTCTCACTCCTAAGAAACTATTAACATGTTAAGAGTTGTTCCCTTTAGCACAGGGGTATGCATTTACCATTATTTTAGATTAGTACCACCTACCAAGGCAGGGTATATTTACCTAAAGTACAAGATTACAGTTAGAGTTTATCTATAAAAAGAACAAACAATAAAGGGTCAGTAACAAGATTCAGAATAAAATAGTGTCATGAGCTTTGTTAAGTATGAAGAAAACCAGAAAATATCAAGCATCCAAACATTATTTCAAACAGCAGAAGTGCTTCTCCTCTCATGGTGCCCATGGGAACTGCTTTTGCTTATTAACCACACTGGAAAAGATCAATTGCAACCTGTCACCTTGATAGAAAAAATAACTGTTCATTTTACTAAAGCAAGTTTCTTCTTTTTAAAAAATTCTGAATAGAAATACCACACACCAGCATGGCATTTGAAACACTGTATTTATTTTTAGTACATTGATTTTGAGAATAGCTATTTAATGATATCTAATGAATTGTAATCATTACTATAGATATAATCTTATAAAATAGCATCTGTTTTGGGCTCCAGAATAGAAGGAAGTGTTTGTACAAAGATTTTTTTTTCTTATAATAGAAATGTTATTTACCTCTTCCTAATAGAGTGAGCTGTCCTTATGGAATGATATTTAAAGGTACTGCTGGATTTTCATTTGCTCTATTCTGGCTGTGAATATCTCTTGATGCTCCCCCCTTCTTTTTTTTTTTTTTTTTTTAGATGTCATGAAAGGACAAACTCAAATATCCAGTGTTTTCATATGAAATGCCACTCATCACATGGCTCTACCCATCCATTTACTGTAAATCATTATTGAGAGAGGTCTAACAAGAAAAACCTTGAGAATACTTCATATGTGACATTAAGTCTAAAAGAAATCCAACATGCAACGTGCATAAAGTCAGAGACACTACTTACACTAAGCATAATTTACAATACATCATTCATTTTTCTTTGTCTACATCTGTGCTTAGATTCTCAAATAAGTTAGAACATTTACTTAAAAAAAAATCTATTCCTTTAAATTTCCATGGTGAAGACCAATTGACAGCTTTCCAGGAGGCAATAGATCACATTTGGACAGACCAATTTGATGCTAGCCATTTGATCTCTGAGTGGCATATATTCCAGAAGGAGATTTAATTATACATCTGACTCCCACTCACCCATTTGGCAGAGTTTCATTTGATGTTTATTAAACACAAGACTTGAAAACATGATATATAGCTTTATCTTTCATTCTTTTTTATCCAACAAGAAAGTAGTTTGGAAACTGAGTTCAAGTTCTTATAGCTTTAATTTCTTGTTCCTTCTTGTTTTAGAATGGATAATTTCATTCCAAAAGGGAAAACAGACTTTTCTTCTGAGATTTCAGATTAGGTAACTTTACTAGGACTCTATCCCACTTCATCCCTCAGGTCATAGAGGGACAAGAGACTCTCTCATTACTAAGAACCTTCCCAACATTCCCCATTAAATGCACAACTTAATACACTCTTGGGAAGTGGTAATTTTAGGTGTAAAGATATATGGAAATGAGATCTATAGTGCATGGACCCCAGCTCTTTCTGACACTCAGAGTTGAATTATTCATTAAATAATAATTTGAATATGTCAAAGTGGTTGAGAATATCCTACGACTTTCTGAAAGATTTGAAATCTAGTGCTTATTTTGTTGCTCTCTATGTGTGTGACATTGGGAAAATCACTCATGCTCTTTCAGCCTCAGGTGTCTTATCTTTAAAATGGATATAATAGCAATTTCTTTCCAAGTTTACTGTGAGAATCAAATGAATTCATGCACATGAAATACTTGGTTGGCCCAGTGCCAGACACACAGTAAGAAGAGGATAAGTATTTACTCTACAAACGATCCAGATGCTATACTCCTCTCTGGGAATTTGACAATGAACAAGTTGGTGCTTCAAAAGGTTCATAGTCTGGGGCACCTAGGTGGCTCAGCTGGTCAAGTGTCTGACTTTTGGTTTCAGCTCAGGTCATGATCTCACAGTTTCACGAGTTCTAGCCCCATGTTGGGCTCTCTGCCCCACCCCCACTCATGCTGTCTCTCTCTAAAAATAAATAAACTTAAAAAAAAAAAGGTTCATAGTCTGGTATGGTACAAGCAAGAAAATGGAGTGTGAAAAGTGATGCAGAGTAAGGAGATTTCTGCAGGAACACAGACAAGGGGAAAAAACTCCAGTCTAGAAAAAAGGAAGAAGAGGGTAATATATGATATCTAAATAGAGGCATGAAATGTGGGGAGGATTTAGACTATTTAAATGAAGAGGATTATTAAAAATAATAGAGCGAAAAGGACTCCTATAATCCAATGTGTCCCAAGGATCCTTCTTGATTCATAAGTCCCTGATAAACTAAGGCCTAGGCATTAGCAGGTTTCCTTGCATATTTTATCCCTTCAAGAACAGAGGGAGACATTGCCTTCCCTCCTGAACCAAACACAATAATTCCATGGAAACCATACAGGTTAGAGCTTTGTGCTTCCTTCTGAGTCTCACCAAATTTCCTGTCCCCTTTAAAGAGTGTCAGGGGAAAGGAGTAGCTCTTTATTATCCTTATAGAATACAATAAGAAAAAAATACAAATTTACTACCAATACTCTAAGGTAACAGCTACAAAAAATAACCTTAAACATTCATTGTATCCTAAGTATAACTTATTACCATGAAGTTCTTATGGTACCCACTGCCCTGTTAAGAGGCTGTACATTTAATCTGCTCCTTAGATTCTTGATTCCAATAAGCCCCATTCCTCATTTAGGTAAACTTTTGGATGTTTTTGGAATGTATTAACTTTGCTGTCATGTCTCAATGTGCTTTGTCTCTCTTCCTTACATCAATGACAAACCCTTTATTATTAGTTATTTATTCTTGATTCAAATTTTATATTAGCTTAGATAATATTGAACAAATTCATCTTTTGTTTTATGAAATACATCTATTTTCTTAAAAGTCATGTGGATCTAGTCTGGTAGTACATTTTCTTCTAGAAATCACTATTCAGACACTAGAAGTTTAGCCTTCAACTATCACTCTTACTTCTAAAAAATATACCTTTATAAAAAATGACCCCTCACCTTTCATCCTTTCCACACCCACATATACATATGCATACACTAGAATAAAACACTAAAGTTGTAATTATTTTTTCATTGAAATGTTAATTTGTGTGATTTAAGTGCATTTAAAATTTTTACATAGACTTTATAATCATAGATCATATACACACAAATCAAAATTCAATTGCATGCCAAAGTTTCTCAGGACAGTCTTAGAAAGGTTGTGATGAGAACAGACCCATGAACCTCTCCCAGATATGTCCTGTGGCCATTCATACTTCCAGTTATAAAGGGTCTTGGAGAGGCACCTGGGCGGTTCAGTCAGTTAAATGTCCAACTCTTGGTTTTGGCTCAGGTCATGATCTCATGATTCTGGAATTTGAGCCTTACTTTGGGCTCTGTGCTAACAGTGTGGACCCAGCTTGGGATTCTCTCTCTCCTCTCTCTGTCCCTCCCCTCCTTGCATTCAGTCTCTCTCTCAAAAATAAAATAAACATTTTTTTAAAAAGAATCTTTGAATGTTTTTCCCTATTGACTCCCACAGAAACTTTCAATTTTTTTTCAAATCCCTCCACTCTGAACTCCCCAGATAATAAAATTAATAATAATATTTAGTAATGTTAATGCCTTAGCAACTATACAATTTCCTTCACCCTGACAAATCAAAAGCTCCTCTCTAAATCTAAAACAAGTTTATCTCAGTATAGAAGGGCTATAAGTAATTCTCCAGTCTACCTTGAATCAAAGCCATTAAGAATAAAGCCTCACTAAGAACCTCAAGAGTAATCTTATTTAGGCTCTGATCTCTGGTTTGTATATAGCCCATTTGTTTATTTGATCATCAAACATTTATAGAAGTGCTGGGAATACATCTGTGAGAAAACAAATACCCCCAGCTTCTTAATCCTTATGTTCTAGTGGAAGAAAAAGATTACAATAAGTAATACAAATTGGTAAACTATGTAGTATGTTATATAGGAAAAGGAATAAGAAGTGTTGAGGAAATTGCCTCAATGCAGAGGTAACATTTTAGTAAAGAGCTGAAGGAGGTAAAAAATGGAGAACCATATGGGGACCTGGTAGAAGATCTTTCCAGGAAGAGGAACAGCAAATGCAAAGAATGAAAGAGGAGTAGAGGAGATTGAGCTGAGAATTAGATAAGTAATGGGGATGCAAAGGCCTTTGCAGGGACATTTACTTTATGTGAGAAGGGAAGCTAACTGGAATGTTTAGAGATAATACAATCTTACAGTTCAATACGACTTCTAGGGTTGCTCCGAATATGATGAATCGGGAAAAGAACTTAAAATGCTTTATGATACCAATACGGTATATCATCAGCATATAATGGAAACTTAGAGCCATGATACCACTAAAAGGCTGAGTAGAGACAGAAAAAACATTAAAGGACTGAGAATCCTAATGTGAAGAGGACAAAGAGATGAAAGGAAACAGCAAAGTATTTACTGAAAGAGGGAGTGATCAGTTGTGCCGAATACTGTTAATGAATTAAGTTGAATGAGGACTAACCACCAGGTTTAGAAATATGGATACCATTGATGACCTTGACTACTTTCAGTGGAGGGACAGAATTAAAAGCCTTATTGAAGTGGGGTCAATTCACAAAGGTTGGGAAGTAACTGGAGAGAGTGAGTACATACAACTCGTATGAATGATTCTGCTATAAAAGAAAATAGAGAGCTGGAGAAGTAGCTGGAAATTAAAAGAGGTTAAAGAAGAAAGTTTGGAAAAATAACAGACTATTTGTCAATATAAGAACTAATCTGGTAAAGCTGGGGTGGGAGGAGGTGAGGTGATATGAATATTCAGAAGAGAGGGAAATACTGAAGCAATATCCTGGAGATAATCTACCCTATAGGTAGAGGGGTTGGCCTTTCCTCAGACCACAGGCCCTTCAACCAAGTAATAGAAAGTTGATACAGATGGATGGTTAGATGTGGTGGTAGGAGTTTGTTGAATATCCGTTAAAGAACGGATATTAAGGATGAAAGAGTGTGTGTTGTATTAATGGTTTCAGAAGAGATTATATGAGAATTGAAGGGTGAGTAAACTAGAAAAATCTAGTATAATTGTTAGATGGCATTAAGAGTGTGCTTTACGTTAGGGATCCTGAATTTAAAGTAATACCATTTCAGCATGTTTGTATTTTTCTCCAGCAACATTCAGTTACAGGATAGCAATTTGCAATTAATATAATTTTGATAAGTGAATATGATGAAGCTAGAAAGGGGCAAGAGATTTAGAAGTATATACAAGAGAATGATGATGGTAATTGTTCATGGTATTTAAACCCAAAAAAGAGCCCCGTTGAAACATAAGGGAATACAGTGCAGAGAAAAGATAATAAAATCAACTAATTGAATGTTTCTGTAGTATAAAACTGCTGCTGTAGTTGGGGTACTAGAAGGAATTGGTTGAAAGGAGGAGATAATGGACAGAGAATCAAATGATTGAAACTGAGGTCATGTTATGTCAATGTCTAGGTTCTGGCCCATGGGAGTGAGTAGCTAAGGTAAGTAAAAATTAAGATAATTAGAGAAGAAAAGTTTAAGGAAATGAAAGTTCAAAGTACTGAAAGGATAATCTACATGGATGATGATGATATCCTCCAAAATTCTGATAATAGTGTTATTGAAGAAAGTAATTGTGACTCTAATGTCTTCAAGGAAGAGGATTAGAAGATATCCACAAGAAGGTGTTTGGGTTGGCATAGTTTTATGACACGAGATTTTGAAAGCTGGAGGGCTAAGGTAAGAGAGTAGGGTAATAAACTAAAAGCAGTTAGGAGCAAAAGGAGGACAACCATACTCTTTGCCCTCCTCCAGCCCGATCAGTGAATGAGAGTGGAAAAGATAACAGCCACCACCTGAAATGGCTTCAAGGGAAGTAGTGCCCCAAGGTAAAAGGTAATTTTCTGACAGAGCAAAAGGGTGAAGCAGAAGATATTTCTTTAAAGATCACTGTGAGTTACAGATGGCAAATCATGAAGGTTTTAGGAGTTGGAAAAGAATGTCCTCAAAAATGGAAATGTACAGTCTTTAGGAGATTAGAATCTAGAGGAAGATGGAAAATGACAGATTTGACCTTCTTGTGCTAACTAAAACAAAGAGGCCATCTAAATTGGATAGGTGTCAAACATATTCTTAAAGGGCAGGGATCAACTGAGTCCAGGCATTAGACACTATTAAAGTGAACCTGGCTCTTGGGGATTTTATGTTTCATAAGTGGGGATAACCAGTTCCTCTTTTGTCATGATCAGGAGCTGGAATCCAAACCTTATAGGGCAGAATATATATGAAAGGGCAGAATTTGATTTTCTACTCCACCCTGCTACATAGATTAATTGTTAGATGAGGACCAGCCTTTCCCCTAACATTACCAAGGGATTTAAGAGGATTCCCCTTCAGCAACAGAAAAACTGTACAGCATACCAGTGGCTTCCAGCTCTACTCACCACCTCCACCAAGAAAGAATTGATTATTTTATCGTTTGGTTTTGCAGAAGGCCATCTTCCTCTGTAGGAGGCCCGATTAAGGAAGATTGGACTTGCACAAAATTACCCTTATGTTTCAGGTTATACTCATGTATTATACATCATTCTCTCAGCCACTGATACAATTTTGTCAACTGGGTCTGTGATGCTAGCTCCTGACTAGCATGCTTACAAGATTTCTGAAGTCAGTCAAGCCAAAGAACAAGAAAAGCAATAATGTGAATAATACCTATGGCTCTCTATTAATCCAGAAGCCAAGGGAAACTAGACTAAGACAATAGAAGAGATCCCAGGTGCTTACTTGGGCACCCAATCATTCCACCATATATGGGAAGTGATGGATCTTACTTCTCACTGGTATTGATCTATCTATACGGTGACTATATAATTTATTGTCCAAACCATGTCCCATTTAAGAGTCAAAGAAAGTGCTTATTCAGAATTATACTCCTGTCCAACTGGTATAAACCATACTGTTCTAGGAAAACAAGAATGAATTTTTACTCTATTTATGTGTTTAGTCAAGGAGCAGACCACCTGTTGGTGGGCCAACAAGTATTCAAAAAGCAATTTAATTATCTAAAATTATGCTGGCCAACAAGTCAATGCTAATAATCTGTTGCCTCTAAAGCTCAGGTCTCTGGCTATTTGGCCTGTTATAGCTGACAGATTCTTTATTGCATTTACTTCCTTACACCCTACCTAGCGATTACCCACAAACAGTGTTGTGGAGTTCTGTTACACCTATACATCCTCTGCTGGCCAGAGATTAGCCATGGGTCCTGGAAGGGAGCCCTAGAAAACTTTGAAAAGTTAGGATAAAAGTTTCCAGATCTCAGCTCTCATGGATCCAAGGCTGCCAGGATAAAGATACCTGTACACAGAGGAAAAACAGACTGAGAGAGTCTTAGTATAGAAGGGATAGTGAGTTGTTAAACGGGTCAACCAATTAGAGGCTGTTCTTCCCATAATGGACACAAGCATTGCACGTAGTTGAACAAGGCTGGTATTCATGGCTGCACGAGTCATAGTAATGCTGAGTAAGAGTGGAATACATAAGAAAATGTGGTGGGCCAAAGGAGAAACTGATCAATTCCAATGAAGTAAAGGTGCTTTAGATAGTTCTTAAAGGACAAGTTGAAAATTCATAAATATGGGAGATAGATAAGTAGAGAAGGGCATTGTAGGCAAAAGGGAAAAAATGTGGAAAAGTATATAGGAAGCAACATCAAATTTCAGGAAACTGCACACAATTCAATGTCTATCAATAATAACGATTACTACCATTTATCAAGTGCCTGCTTTATGCCAGGAATTGTATTAAATTCTCTTCAACAATTCAACGTGGTCCAGACTCTATACCACATCCATTTCTAAGAAATAACAGTCTGACTCCAGAAGTTTTGGAGAATGATGCAGATCTTTCCTGAAAGTATCTTTAAAGGAGAGACATGAGAGTTTTACATAGCACCTTATAGAGGGAACTTTTTCATTAAATCCTTTTAAATGGTTCTCTTATTCCACAGATCCCCAAACTAGGAAGCTACTAAATTTTCCTCATTCCCTCTCTGCTGCTGTCTCCCTACTATGCTGTCCTGGCCTCCATTTCCTGTCTCCCTGTGTCATTCTGGACACAGGCTGTCTCTGATGAGTGTAGCGACCTGGACTCCTGCCATCTTCTGTCTGCTGATCCAGATACCCCCAGAAGCACTGCAGGATCTCATGATTCCACATTCCCTGTGGACAATGGCTTTTTCTTGCTGAGAAAGCAAGCTGAACCCTCACTCAGTTCTTCTGAGGGGAATCAGTCTATCACCCAGAATCTGCACAGCAAGAATGAGCTCCAGAGTTTCCACAATATGCAGAAGACTTATTCCTTTGAAGGTATAGTGGGTGTAGGTTCAGAGAAGAGAGGTAGTGATAATTTAAAAATATTTAATATATTATTTAAAAATAATATATTTATTTCGATTATAAGTTACAGTAGAGGTAATGATAGATTACACCTATCACCTATTGAATGTTATATGCTGAGCATCCGTCTCAGTATCTCAGCTCCATGAATTAATTCAGTTCTAACAAAAGTCCCGTGAGGTAGGTTCTATCCCCTTCTACATATGAGGAACCTGAGGCATAGCAAAGTTAAGTAATTTTCCCAAGGTCATACAACTCATGAGTGGCAAAGCTAGAATACAACCAAGCCAGCCTTGGTTCAGATTCTTTCCTCTTAGATATTCTGGTACCTCATTTAATCCTTACAGGAAACCCTGGAGGTTAGTACTATTATCCCCATTTTCATTTTACAAATAAGAAAACTGAGCCTTCTTGAGATTCATCAACAGGGCCCACAATTAGTGAATGGCTAGGATTCAAGGTCATATTTTTCCCTTTGCAAAGCCCACACATCTCTGATCAGTTTGAGGGCATATGATGCTAACCTGAGAACCATCCTGAGTTTAGGCTCAATGAGGAGTGGTATTACATATTATTAACGTCTTCCAGGCATGGCAGAAGAAGAACAAGAATTATGATGCATAGACTAGGTAAAGTATGATGAGGGAAGAGTGTGAAGAAATGGGCAAGCTACAGATTTTAATTATCTTATCCATCATATTAAGGAGTTTTTGTTTGATTTAAATGCAATGTTGAACTCATTAAAAGGGTTTTATCTGGGGATTAAAGGTGTAGGTTATGTTTTAGAAAAATCCCGCAGGAGTAGGTTGATGTACTCACTTAGGTGTGTGCTGCCTTGTTACATTTGTGGATGAGCAAGCCCAATAGTTCCTAGACCTGAAATAACTTGGAATTTTGCTGAGGTATGAACTTAAATCCAATACCATATGAAACTGAAATGGAAGTAACCAATAAGAAAGCCTGGAGTATATGAGTGCTGATTTACTGATCCTACCCACTATACTCACCTCAAGGATCTACACCCCCAGTCTTAGTACACACCCAAATCGTGTCATACCTGTAATAATGCAGTACTTTTGCTGATGTTTTTCCTAGTTCCAATAGCTCTTTGAGCCCATCCTACATTCCACAGTCAGATTAGTCTTCCTGTAACTGTATTTAACTTAGAATAATAAGGCCGTAATTTTCATTGCAGCTCACAATTTTCAAATAATTCATACTTTCATTGTATGATTTTTGCCATATAACAATCCTGAGACACTCAGAAATAGTACATGGTTTAGTAAAAGTTTAGAAATGTTAGGTGACAAATGGATCAAATAGCTAAATTGTGATGGAGTCAAATAGAATCTATAGTTTATCTTGTAGGCATAGCATAATGATGGAAATATTCCATATCTTTATTGGTGTGCTACTTCCTCAAGCATGTAGATCTGTTGAAAGTCATTGCATTGTATTCTTTAAACAGATATACTCTATCAAACATAAATTTGAATATCTCAATGAATTTCATTTTCAAAAGCAGATCCATGTTTTTTTTTTTTAACCTTAATCTGAAACTGTTTGGATTAAAATCTATTCTATCTTGGAATTTACTTACCAAAAATGAAACAAAATTAAAACACTTGCAAAGTTCTGCATTTTCTATAGCATTAAATTTAAAATTAAATGTTCTTCATATCTAGTCCCATATTACTTTTTCAGTCTAACTCCAACCTGTCCATCCTCTTCCACTCCCTATTTCTACCCCCATTACTCTCCTGCATAAACATTCTGCTGTATATAGCCAAGCTACTCCACTAGTCATTCTCCAAATCAAAATGAGTTCTCTGTGCCTTGGTCAGGTCAGGCTCTGCCTAGAGGAACTCCGCTCTCCCCTTCTTACACACTCAGATTGTTTATATACTATTTTCTTATTCCTATCCCTCATGATTCTTCTGATAGCCTTGCTTTAGTGATTATTCTTTCCATGAATCCATATAGTATTTATTGCCTTTTGCTAATTTGGCACTTAGCTCATTTCTTTGGCCATACATTTATTGAAAGCCTCCTATATATCAAGAAGTTTGTAAACATATACGTTTGCCCTTCCTTTTCCTGTCAATATAATTAGATCATAACTTCTTCAGTCATATGAACAATGATATTCTTGGTATCCCCAATATATGTTAAACAATGGGTACCTACTTAACAGTGTATAAAATGGTGTGGAGAACATTGGACAGGGAACCAGAAAACCTATATTCTGGGCTCCAGTGGACTAGATGTGTGACTTGAGATATTTGTCAAACTTTCAAAAGTTGAATTTCCACATTTGTAAATGGGAAAAATATATTAACTATGCTACTCAGTTCTGAGAATCTAATGAAGTAATATATATGTAAGTGTGCTATAAATCATTGTGGACTTTATGAGTTAATGCAATTTTTAAATGATTCTTGGATATATTGTTGATGCTTTCTTTTTTAATAGTGGAATAGCTCATCCTCCATCTGGCTGTGTGTTCATTTGTGCAGTCTGTGGTGTAATCCTGTGTCAATCCTTTCTTCAACTTTACTGCTTCTTTAGATGTTCAATAGATCAGTCATATGTTAAAGATAATTCACACATATTTATACACTGACTCATACATAATTTATCCCACAAAGCTGATATCCTATTATGCTCAATAACTTAATTTATGTAGTACATTTATGAATCCCCTTACCTCACCGATTCTAATTGATAGGAACGATCCTCCTAAGAATATTGCAAGGAATAGGGCAAAATTTAGATAACTGAGCACTTCTGCTTTCCAGTGGTAAAACTGCAATCTTCAAAGAAATTCAAAGAAGTTACCTAGGCCTAGCTAGCTCTGACCAAAGCTTCAGCAATACCACTATATATATATATATATATATATATATAATTAATGAAAATGTTGACAAAATGGATGGGGTCCTCTTATGATTCTTTCTAATATGCATTTGTTTAATATAGATAATGGAATAAATATAGTAGTTTGTGAGTTTTGCTGAAAATAATTTTAACTTTTTTAGATTAAATATATTCTCATTTCATTTTAAAGCATAAAGTTATTGTATTCTACTCCTGAAACCAGTATTGCACTATGTTAATGAACTAGAATTTAAATAAAATTTTAAAAATAAAAAAATTAAAATAAGTATAAAGTTATTATAGACTTTACTAATGTGTACTAATTTTCAGGATACTCCAGGACGTGTTATTTTCTTAGCTAAATTTCTGCTCTCAATCTATTTCTATTAACTTTCTCTTTTAAAAACACAGCATACATATTTGAATTTACAGAGTTCAGTTACCTGTGCCACTCTTCTCCAATAGTGGTATGCAATAGTATGTGATACCACTACACATAGCACTCTAAGCTTAGCAGGTTATTCCACAACTTCATTCATTTGGTCCAGGTGAGTCAAACAAGTGGTCATTTGCTTGAAAAGATTCAAGTGACGGTGGGATGAAATAAAATCGTTTCACTGATGTGAACTGTTGACCAAGTAAAACCATCAAAGTGGTAGTCCTATGAATTGCCACATAAGACCAAGCAACACAGCCATACTTGCTAAAGAAACATGCTTCCCAAGAAGAACAGTAAGAAAATCCTCTCTATGCAGTCACAGGTCAGATACGGGACAATTCACTCTGCTCAATAAATCTGTGTGGGCTACAGAGAGGGCTTTCCTAGATAGGGAACACACTGGACCTGCAAAGAATACTTGTAGGGGGATGAAGTGTAACAGAGAAAAGAGAAAATACAGTACTCCACCAGTCAGGAGACCAGAATTGGATACTGACATGGCTGTTGACCAGTGGTGAGAATATGAGCAGTCCAATTGTCTCAGTTTTCTCACCCCCCACTTAAGAGTAATCACACTTGCCCTTCCCATCTCAGGGGCTGCTCTGACCCTCAAACGTGGTCATACACGTGAGAGAATGTTGAAAAATATAAAATACTATAAAGTTACAAAAAACATAATTTTCTGTTTCTGTCCCCTCACATAAATAGTGGATGGCATTGAGAACAAAGGATGTGCAAGAGCTGCTGAGCTCCTGGCACTTCAGATAAAAGATTTTTTGAGGGAGAAGAGACTTAAAATTTAGTTATAACTCCTCTTAAATTTAAACGTGTATTGAACAACTATATGTGCGCGTAGAACATTATGAAGACTGTTACAAGGAATAGAGGATGTAAAGGTGATTAGGTAGACCTCCTGTATTCAAACAAGCTTACAAACTAAGTGAAAGAAACACTGTGGATCTGGAGAATTGCAAGTAAATTCTCTGAGACATTAGCACATGTATGGGAAAGAAGACTTTTTGAGCAGTCTGAAGGATGAATAAGAGTTGGAGAAGTGGAAAAGGAACAAAGGAAATGATCATACTAAATAAAGGAACAGCATAAGCACAGGGATAGAAAGGTGAGTGGAAAGTTCACTGGAAGGATGACAAAGACAATGCTGAGACCTCAGATGCAAAGAGGAACTGTACAGAGAAATTCAGGACATTGGGGTGAGATTGGAGGCTCCTAAATACTTTCTTGTGTGCACTTGCCAATCAAACAAGCAAAACACCAATACTTTGGTCCAGATATTCTAATTCTAGAGTCCAGTTTTTCCACATTAAATCCTGCTGATGGAGCTACACATCTGACAGCTCTGGGGATGTCTGGCACCTCCCCACTTCCTAGGAAATGTTCAGAGCCAATGCATCCAAATTAGATATTACTTTCATCAAACTGCCATTAAGCTCAATAAAAGGTTGCCTTCAAGCTCTGTCATCCAACAAAACAAGTATCAAGCCAAAAATTACTTGTGAAGAGAATGTGAAAGAACTGGACTTGAAAACAATTTCCAAAAGCTTATTGCCTAAAAGCATTGAAGAAATCCTTGGAAATTTTCTGAGAAGGCATTGTTTCCATACACATGTGATTGAATATCATGTGCATGCTGAAATTATGCAATAGAGACATGCTGATGAAACGTAAAATTGAGATACTTATTACCACTGTCAAATGGTTGCTGAGAATGTTTCACTTTACATTGACAAGCAACTTCAGATTTTTCTTCATAAACTTGGTTTAGTCCAAGTCTCTAAAACTAAAAATGGGTGAATCTCATTATATTTAAAATCAGTGTCACTTTTATTAAAGATATATGATTTGACCAGACCTCCATACATAGATCACTTCAACTTACTCAAAACTACTCATTTCCACCAAAAAACCTGCCTCTGCAACGTTCTTGCAGTATCAGTCATTTCTTCTCCAAACTGTATTTGTGAAAATTGTAAAACTATATTTATTCTTGAAAAGTTGTTTTTTTGCACCAGTAGTGTTACCCTACCAAACATGTTATCTATCATATGAACTAATATATTTCCAGCTTTGACCTATGTTCTTAAGTGTATTCATTTGTATACAAGGATTATATTTCTTAAAACTTGATAGAAAGGAAATGATCCTCCTGAATCAAATCTATTGAAATTTCTTCAAAGCATAAAAGCCAATACTTCAACCACTTTTGACCTCAGTTCTAAGCTGCAAAACTATCTTCCTCATAAGTCTCAAAATGTCAGGATTTTCTAAAAATACTAAGTGTATAAACATCTAAACTTGAATTTTTCTTCACATATTAAATTTAGATACAGCTGACTCTTGAACAATATGGGGATTAGGGGAGCCAAACCTCCATGGAGTCTAACTTTTGACTCCCCCAAAATTTAACTACTAATAGCTTACTGTTGAGAGAAAGCCTAACCAGTAATAATTAACATATATTTTGCATGTTATATTTATTATATCCTGTATTCTTACAATAAAATAAGCTAGAGAAAAGAAAACATTATTAAGAGAATCATTTAAAATATTGTAAAAAATCTGTGAATACACTACACCCAGCAGTACCCAATCTGTCTTTTGCTTCAAAAATGGACAGAATGGACCCAGGGGCACCACTTCTTCCAAATTCTAACCACTGTCCAACCTATTTTGTAGTGGCAAACTTTGGAACCATCTTATCAGCAATCCTCTGCCTCCAGGACCAGCAACACCATTTTATAAGTTTCGCTCCTTATTGCTGATCAACCATGAGTTGCAGATTGGTCAGAATTATTCCACCAAAGTGGAGGTACCAGTCAACCACCTGATCTGTGGGCCTCCTACACCTACCTCTCTTTGGGCTCCTATTTTCACCATGGGGGTATGGCTCTGGAGGCGTGGGCTGCTTCTTTCCTGAGTCAGCCAAAGAGAAGCAGGAGGGCACCAAATGCTTCTTGAAGATACAAAACCAGCCGGGCAGTCATGCCCTCTTTCAGGATGTGCAGAAGCTGTCCCTGGAGAAGAACCCAAACCGAGCCCTTTGTATCTGCAGGCCCTGGGTTATGACTGCGCAGACTTCCCCTTCTCTGTGACATCCGGGAAAGCCACTTCCTAGATGAGCAAGTGAAACTCATCAAGAATATAAGCAATTGCTTGACTAACCTCCACAGCCTGGCTGGCCACCTGTGTCAGGCTGGGTGAGGATCTCTTCAAAGCCTCACTCTTAAGCACAGCTGGAGCCTGCAGAAACCAGAGGCCCTTAAGCGGACCGTCTTCTTCCCCCTGGTATCAGGACTTCTGCCTGAGCCTTTCCCTGCTGTCAGTAGGCAGCTCTGTCACCCCCAAGAGCCCTCTCCCAAGTGGTAGACCAAACGGAAACAATAAAGTGTTTTGCAGAAAAAAAAAAAATCTGTGGGTAAGTGGACATGAACAGATCCAGCGGTGTTGTTCAAACATCATCTGTAATTAAGAGATTTGATGTAGATTCTTATTCTTATCAGACCAAAAGGAGCATAGACATAGAACAAAGACAAATGGAAAAACAATGGTAAAATCAGAAATTTATACTGGTTCGCTGAGTTAAGGTCAACTAGGGTGTGATTGATAGGTAGTGAAAGGTCAGTTTAATCTGAAAATAGTTTTGAGTGTTTTTCCAACACACTCAAAAATTTATTTCTCAAAATTTATTAAGTGCCTTCTTTTTTATCAGACTCTCAAGATAGAGAATATCAGAGATGGTCACTGCTTCAAGGAAAATAGTCCCTGGAGTGGAAAGAGTAGCAGCCATGTTAATACATATGCTCACAGAGTATCAGAGATGATGAGGTGGAAGAATGGCTAGCAATGGAATAGTCAATTCTACCTGAGCAGTCGGAAAAGGCTTCATTGAAAGGCAACATAAAAGCATTCTTGGGACACCTGGGTGGCTCAGTCAGTTGAGCATCCGACTTTGGCTCAGGTCATGATCTCACAGCTCGTGAGTTCAAGCCCTGCGTGGGGCTCTGTGCTGACAGCTCAGAGCCTGGAGCCTGCTTTGGATTCTGTGTCTCCCTCTCTCTCTGCCCCTAACCCACTAGCATTCTGTCTCCTTCTCTCTCAAAAATAAATAAACATTAAAAAAATTTTTTTAAACATACTTAAAGGATTAATAGGTGTTCATACTTTGAAAACTTTGAACTCTAGTGGAAATAGGACTATTAATTGTCCTGTTGCACAGAGCTAATTGTGTGCTTGTATAATTAAAATGGAATTTAATAAAAATCTCTATTTTTAGATATTTCACTATGCCACATTTCAAGTTCAAATTACTTTGTTGTATTCAAAAAGAAACTTAAGTTTAAACATTGATTCATAATTTAAACTGGTTTGGCTGTAGGAAAAAGACTGGAAACATGATGTCAAGATTTCAGACCATAAACCATAAAATTTAGTTATTGATCCTTTACTACCAACTGAAATATTCCCCCAGTTCTTCTTACCTGCAAAGAACCACTGTGGGTCCCTTTATTGGACTGGACAAGCAGACTGAGGCCAGAGTTTACATTCTAGAGGGTTAAAGCTGGACTCATTGGTCCTGAGGGAGATGGCCAAGCATGAAGTGAATCATAGTCTTAACTAAAGTGTACACATACCATGAAGCCTAAGCCAGAAAACCAGGAGCTGTCAACAAGTTAAAAAGGACAGGCTCAGGATCAAAAGCAGTATACTAAGATAGTAGTAAATCGCCAGTTGTTTTGGACTGCCTTAAATGGAGCTGAAATGTCATCAATATTGTGCTTATTGTTAGAGTGTGTTGAACTAGTTTAAGATTAGAGAATTTGGTTGAACAGTTTTCTATAACATTTGTTTATCTAGTAAGGATTTTTTTTATTTCAATAACAACAACAACAACCACCACCTGTGGTATATAAGGCAAACAAAAATAGAATTTATTGAAAGAATGGTAGAGTAGCTATTTTTGTTTTCCTGTTTTATGTTTTTATTGTGGTTATAGGCTTTGATCAGCAAAACAGATATCTATAGTCACCATATTCTTGTTTGGTGACTTACACTAGGCTCTCTATGCATTTGCTTGTTGCTGTTTTTCTTGTTGCTTTTAATAAAGAATTAGCACTGAGACTCATTTACTTATCACAGTATCACAGTAAGCACTTAGCAAGATCAGTTATGACTATGATTATGATTTGAAAGTTTTCTCACACACAGAAAGCCAAACAGTGAGGTTTTGAATAGTATGCAGAATTCTAGAGAGAGAATCAAAATTAGGTCCTATTTCAGGTTTTCAGTGCTGAGATCAACAAGCTTTGTAATGTACCTACTATATGTCAAGCATTGTGCTAGATATTTTTCTATGCCATTAATATCCATATTTTAATAATTAATTTACTCCTTACATGAAAATAACATAGGGATGATTAACAACTCAGTAAGTTGAAAAGAAAACACCTGGGAGAGGGGATAAAGTATTGATCATCATTTCTTTTTTTTTTTTTAATTTTTTTTTCAACATTTATTTATTTTTGGGACAGAGAGAGACAGAGCATGAATGGGGGAGGGGCAGAGAGAGAGGGAGACACAGAACCCGAAACAGGCTCCAGGCTCTGAGCCATCAGCCCAGAGCCCGACGCGGGGCTCGAACTCACGGACCGCGAGATCGTGACCTGGCTGAAGTCGGACGCTTAACCGACTGCGCCACCCAGGCACCCCTTGATCATCATTTCTTGAATGACCAACTAACTGAATAAACATAGGACTGTGTATAGCTGTGCTCATTTACTTACACAACACACATTTAAAAAGCACCAATAATGCACTTTCCTAACCATGCTGCATAAATAAACCCTATCTCTCTCTCCCTTATCCTACTTTACTTTTTCTTCTTAGCACTCATTATCACCTGCCATATTGCATACTTATTTCTTATTGTGTCTTCCCTCACAAGACTGTAAGTTCCATGAGAGCCCAATCACCATTGGTTGTTTCCCCTGCACCAGGTACATAGTAAATGCTCAGTAAATTTTTTTTAATTTATTTTTATTCAATTTATTTAAACTTAAAAAAGTTTACCCATTTTTCCCGTCCCCCATCCCCCTTTTCTTGCATCCACTGATCTGTTTTCTGTATCTATGAGCTGGGGTTTTTGTTTTCTGTTTTTTCTTTTCTCTTCTTTTTTTGTTTTGTTTTGTTTTTTATCTCACATATACATGAAATCATACAATATTTGTCTATCCTGTCAGACTTATTTCATTTGGCATAATGTTTTTGAGGTCCATCCATGTTGTTGTTCATTCTTGTTTATGACTGAATAATATTCCACTGTGCATGTATACCACAATTTCTTTATCTATTTATCCACCAATGGACACCTAGGTTGTTTCCATATCTTGACTGTTGTAAATAATGCTGCAATACAAAGTACAGATATCTTTTCAAATTAGTGTTTTTGGGTTTTGTTTTAAATTTACATCCAAAATAGTTAGCATATAGTGCAACAATCATTTCAGGAGTAGATATCTTAGTGCCCCTTACCCATTTAGTCCATCCCCCCTCCCACACTCCCTCCAGGAACCCTCTGTTTGTTCTCCATATTTATGAGTATCTTCTGTTTTTATATTACTTTTGTTTCCTTTCCCTTATGTTCATTTGTTTTGTCTCTTAAAGTCCTCATATGAGTGAAGTCATATGATATTTGTCTTTCTCTGACTAATTTCACTTAGCATAATACCCTCCAGTTCCATCCACATAGTTGCAAATGGCAAGATTCCATTCTTTTTGATTGCCAAGTAATACTCTGTTGTGTATATATATATATATATATATATATATATATATATATACACAAATCTTTAACCATTCATCCGTTGGTGGACATTGGGGTTCTTTCCATACTTTGGCTATTGTTGATTGAGTTGCTATAAACATTGGGGGGGTGTGTCCCTTCAACACAGCATACCTGAATCTCTTGGATAAATACCTAGTAGTGCAATTGCTGGTCATAGGTTTAGTTTTTTGAGGAACCTCCATACTGTTTTCCAGAGTGGCTGCACCAGCTTGCATTCCCTTTTGGGTTTTTTTCATAAACATTTAGAAGTGGAACTGCTGGATCATAAGGTAATTCTATTTTTAAGTTTTTGAAGAACCTCCATACTGTTTTCCACCATAGTGGCTACACCAATTTACATTCCTACCAATGACGTTCACATCCTCACCAACACTTGTTATTTCTTGTCTTTTTGATACTAGTCATTCTAACAAGTATAAGGTGATATCTCATTATGGATTTGGGATTTTCATTTCCCTGATGATTAATGATACTGAGCACTTTTTAAGGTATCTGTTGGCTATCTGTGTGTCTGTTTTGGAAAAATGTCTATTCAGATCTTCAGCCTATTTTTCAATCGTTTGATTTTTTGTTGTTAAGTTATATGAGATCTTTATGTATTTTAGATATTAGCCCTTATCAGACATGTGATTTTCAAATATTTTCTCCCATTTAGTAGGTTGCCTTTTCATTTTGTTGATGGTGTCCTTTGCTATATAGAATCTGTCTAGCTTAATATAGTCCCACTTGTTTATTTTTGCCTTTGGTGCTTTTGGTGTCAGATTCAAAAACATCATTGCCAAGACCTGTGTCAAGGAGCTTACTGCCCATGTTTTCTTCTAGGAGCTTATGGTTTCAGAGCTTGCATTCAAGTCTTTAATCAATTTTGAGTTAATGTTTGTGTACAGTATAAGATAGTGGTTTAGTTTTGTTCTTCTGTATGTGGTTGTCCAATTTTCCCAGCAGCATTTATTGAAGAGACTGTCCTTTTTCCATTGTATATTCTTGACTCTTTTGTCATAAATTAATTGACCATGTATATGTGGGCTTATATTTGGGCTCTCTATTCTGTTTCACTGATCTATGTGCCAATACCATACTGTTTAATTACTAGAGCTTTGTAATATACTTTTAAAATCAGGGAGTCTGGGGCGCCTGGGTGGCGCAGTCGGTTAAGCGTCCGACTTCAGCCAGGTCACGATCTCGCGTTTCGTGAGTTCGAGCCCCGTGTCGGGCTCTGGGCTGGTGGCTCAGAGCCTGGAGCCTGTTTCCGATTCTGTGTCTCCCTCCCTCTCTGCCCCTCCCCCATTCATGCTGTGTCTCTCTCTGTCCCAAAAATAAATAAACATTGAAAAAAAAAATTTAAAAAAAATAAAAAAATAAAAAAATAAAATCAGGGAGTCTGATATTCCCAGCTTTGTTCTTTCTCAAGACAGTTTTGCTTATTTTGGGTATTTTATGGTTCCATAAATATTTTAGGAGTTTATTTTGTTTTTGTGAAAAATGCCAGTGGTACTTAGAAGAGATTGCGTCGAATCTCGGGGCGCCTGGGTGGCGCAGTCGGTTAAGCGTCTGACTTCAGCCAGGTCACGATCTCGCGCTCCGTGAGTTCGAGCCCCGCGTCAGGCTCTGGGCTGATGGCTCAGAACCTGGAGCCTGTTTCCGATTCTGTGTCTCCCTCTCTCTGCCCCTCCCCCGTTCATGCTCTGTCTCTCTCTGTCCCAAAAATAAAATAAACGTTGAAAAAAAAAATTAAAAAAAAAAAAAAAAAGAAGAA
>NW_024412388.1:62103015-62162435 GCF_014898765.1 Herpailurus yagouaroundi
AAAAAAAAAAATTTAAAAAAAAAAAAAAAAAAAAAAAGAAGAGATTGCGTCGAATCTATATATTGCTTTGGGTAGTATGGACACATTAACAATATTAAGTCTTCTAATCCATGAACACGGTATATCTTTCCATTTATTTGTGCCTTCTTCAATTTTTTTTATTAATGTCTTGTAGTTTTCAATATATATTCAATATATACTATTAATAATATAACATTTTAGTAATGTTACAATAAAAGGAAGAGCTGAATAACTAAGATTCATTATAAAGAGGCAACATATAGGTCTAGGCACCATGATAGAAAGGATACATGAACTTGTGTTCTAGGTCTAAAGCACTCCTATCACCTTGATACAGTTCCACAGGTCAAGTGTCTTCTGCATCAGTAAACTGTGGCCAGTAGGTCAGAGTCATGTATCCAAAAGGAGAATGGATATGGGCTAAATAACCCTAAAAGGTGGCTACCATGTCTTCTCATAGCTAGTGATTGAATATAGATGTGAAGGTAACATTTTGTTATAGAGAAAAAGCCACATCCAAGCTCAAAATCAAGCAAATGAAGTAAATACTGTATAACACAGAACCTCTCAGATGATGAAGTTAAGCCAGTAGATTTCCCTTATCACTCTGCTTTTTTGAGGTCAGTATTTGCTTTAATGACTCCCTAAAACAAGCCAGTCTATAGCATTAGTTTAAGCTATGTATGCAGTAGCATTATGAAGTCAGAAAATGGCATTGAGAGATACCTGGTTTTTCTGGATTCAAGTACCCAGAACAGTGCCTGCACAGAGAGGCACTTAGTATTTGTTGGATAACTTCAAAAAAAAAAAAAAAAAAAAAAACACTTTCTCTGGCAATTTATAACTTTCAGAGATTCCTAGAACACAACAGCCTTTTGATTGGACATTATTAGTAGTGAATACAACTATCTCAGACAACCTTGCAATGGCTGGTACAAAATCAAATAAAGCTTATGATTGTCTACAGGAGTCTAAGCGTTCCTGGATGAGAAGCATATCAACTAAGAGGAAGCCAGGATATCTTCCAAGATCCAATAGAACCCCTAAGTCATAGGTTAAGATACTGCTCTATAGAGCAAGGAATCACTATAAAGTCAATTGCATGACAGTTTTATCCCTTATTATTATATTTCCCTTTGCCTAGGGCTTTATTCTAAAGGCATTCTTTTAGAAAATCCAATAAGATTATTAGTTCTATTTACTTCCCTTACTTGGCTGTAATACATATTTGGCTTTGTTCCTGTACTTTATCAGCAACTGGCCCTCGGGCACAAGAACTTGTATAGCATAATACAATAAATAGTGACCAGAATAAGCCAGGGCCTATAGGGCACAGCCAGTAAAAACTTAATAAACATCGAATTTTTGCTTCTGGACAGCCTCTCTTACAATGCCACAATTTAACTCTTAGTATATTCTAAATAGAGAAAAATCCTCACTATTCTACAGAAAATTTGTTAGGATACAAAAGAAGCTAAAGAAATTAAGCCACTTTTTCTGCTATAAAAGAATAACAGCATCAAAATCAAAGGGAGCTATAGTAAGAGCTCAAAGCTTGAGCATTTACCAATATAAGCTTGAGCACATAAACCTTTTTTTCACCCAAGGTCAAATTTTTCCATTTGGAGAATCTCTTCTAGTTAAACTACTTTCAAAAATTGACTTAAGTAAAATAACATACCTCTAGGGAAAAACTCTTTCATTTTGAACCCATGGTGTTTACCCAGAGGGAAGACAGTAATCAATTAGTCAATTTGTTAAATTGCTTCCATATCCTCACTACTGCTCTTTTGAGTGCCCTCAAAGTTATTCTCCCAAAAGGCGTAGGTGACTAGATAACTGTGGAACAGCATAGAATAGAACACTTTCCCCATGAGATATTTCTTAAAGGGGTTTTATGGTCATCTTCTTTATAATATGGGAATTCTAAAAACTCAAAAATGGAAGAAATGCTTTGACTATTAAAAGCCTTAATAAGTCATACATTAAATAAACTCATTTGACCCAGCATTTTCCAAAGACATTGACTATGGAATTGTTTCTTATAGAGCATGTCCTGAGGAACATGGTGCATCCTTTGGAAAATGCCACTGTGGAGGACTGGGAGTACCTATTGGATGGCATACAGGTGGTGCTCTCCCTTAAATACATTGAGTGACAGTTTATCAACGAGTTACTTTTTAAAGCTATTGTCATGAATATGACTCCCTCTATCCCCATCCCACCAGGTCTGTTAGCATATCATGACTTAGAAATCAGCAAAATTTCAATTGGACAGTTGTAGTTTCTAGTGAAACTAAAACAGTTTCAATAGCATGTCCCCTCCTGAGAGATGCAGAATGTATATGGAGCTAGAAATCCCTTGTGATAACAGAAATATATGATTTGCTTCTTAGGAAAGTAAAAGAGACCAAGAGGATGTACAATCAATTTAATCAACTATACCCCACAGTTGGGGCCTATCAAGCACATTAGCAAAAAGCATAATTTAGAAAGTGAACAAAGAGGAGGAAGGGACGGAGGAAGAAAGGGAGAAGGGAAATGAGAAGGAGATTTTAAAAAAGAAGTTGAAGAGAAAAGAAAAAGATCATTCCAAAGAAACCCATTGAGAAAACTTTTATTGGCTTGAATTTAGAAGAGTACATGTTTTGGCAATTGAGCATTTGGGACATTAAAAAGAGAGAGAGAGAGAGAAAGGTTTCATTCCCCAGGATTGAGAGAGTTATGGGTCCTTTCACCCTGGGAGACCTCAGTCCTGAAGTTCATTAACATTATGGAGGCTTTGGAACACTATTGAGGCTGAAGGAAACATTTCTACCCTGCAGTGATAATTACCCAATAAGGAGGTTAATTTACAGGAGGGATCAGACTAACAATGATAGCTTGAAGAAGGCTTCTAGTCAGAGTTATACATTTCTAACAAGTTCTGTACAGACTTTTGTGGGTTGCCCATCTGCAGAGTTACATGTCCCATATACATCTGAGTAACACCAAAACATTACACAACTATCCTAAATCACTTAGAGTCAAATAGAATCTTGCCCACTCCCACAACCCACATTCTATGTGGTAATCAGAAATAAAAGGGTATTTTTGGAGCACACAGTCTGAGAAATGATTTTGGTTGTGACTTGCATTCTGCTCCTTTCATTCAAGATCCTGAGCCTTGACTTTAGGCACTTAGGGATGATTTCATGGGAATTCCCCAGACACAAGGCCACTAGGAGTTAGATTCCTGTGTGCTCACTCTGACAGCATCTACAAAAATGTGTTTTTTATAACAATATACTTTATTATACCCATAATGACTTTTAATTCATGATCCAATCCATCAGCAATTTCTATTAGTTTTACCTTTAAAATATATTGTGTATCTAAATGCCTCCTACCATTCTAGTCTATATCACTATCATCTGTCCAGCAGACATCTACAATAACTTTCACTGATTTCTCTCATTCAGTTTTCCCACCATTCTTAGCCCACAGTCTATTTGTTGAATCATAAACTGGCCCCCATACATGGAGGACAAGGAGAGATCAAAGAAAGAGTAGACCACTCGGGATTGGTAGGTAGCAGGCTTAATGAATAGGTTGTTAAAAATAAAACAACAGGAATGTGAGGGTGCTCTGGCTGTGACATCTGTCACCCCATTGATCACCAGGGTTGATTTTCAGCTGATCTGGCTGGCTGGGCAGGTGTTGCCTTCCTCCCTAACAGCTCCATGTCTGTCCCTCCAGAAGCTGCATGCTCACTTAAAGATGATGACCTTATAGAGGAGGACCCATTCTTCCATCAAGTGTATGTGAGTAGCTGTACACCCCTGTTAGAATCTCCAAACAAGCTCTCAAGGTCCATTTGTAGGAGAATATAGGGTAGTCAAACTTCCAAGATTCCAGACATATCCAAATGAGGTGCTGCATGTGGCAGTCTGCATTTGTTAAACAACAACAATGAAAACCAAAAAAAGAAAGAAAGAAAAGAAAGAAAGAAAGAAAGAAAGAAAGAAAGAAAGAAAGGAAAGAAAGAAAAGAGGAAAAGAAAAGAAAAGAAAAGAAAAGAAAAGAAAAGAAAAGAAAAATAAACAAGCCCAAAATGGAGTCATTTGCTCTGCCATGACAGCAAACCAATACTTAATCACAGTTTCAACCTCTCCTAGATGTGAACAGGAATGTGAACATTTAACAGTCAATCTGAAATTTCCCAATGAACACTAGCGAGGTAATTTGTGTGATAAAAGCCCTAGCTTTCCCAGAAACAGATGCTCAGGTCTGAAACAATCCTTTCTTTTCTTGTGCTAATAACTTCTTTGGCCCACCCTCCTTCCCATAAAACCTTCCATTTCAGTACATTGCCTTGGAACATCTCTCTACTTGCTGGATGGGATGCTACCAGGTTCATGAATTGTTTGAAAAAAACCCATTAGATATTTAAATTTACTCAGTTGAATTTTGCTTTTAACAAAGGGAATTTAGGAGGCTTGCTTGGATAGCCTCAAGATGAGTAGATTTCTATACCCACCCACCAAAATTTTTAAAGGTTTTATAGAAGTTTTAACTTGGTTCAGTCACATATGCCATCCAGATATTCTCAATAACACATTGTTCTCTCAAGGCTGTGTTTTGAAAATGGCTCTGACTGTGGGAATGGCGGCCGGAAAGTACATTCCAAAGACAAGTCTTCACAAACACTGAATTAGCAAATACTGAACCGCTGTTCCTAGAGGAAAACAGGGTTAGGGTCTTGTGAGGACATGTGGACAAATGGTGGCCACAAGTACATTCCAAAGACAAGTACATTCCGGGAAGCCTCTCATTGTCCAGATCCAGCTCAAGGTCAACCAGTGGTCATGTCCTCTAGATGACCTCCTCCAACACCATTCTCCAGAAAACAAACCAAATGGAGTTTTTATGTCCTATCTTCACTTTCTTTCAATGGTTTCCTATTACAATTAGAGTTAAACAAAACTGGAGTTTTTATGTCCTATCTCCTCACTTTCTTTCAATGCCTTCCTATTGCAATTAGAGTAAAACAAAATGCATTTTCATAGCCTGGAATATCCTAGCTCCTGCCTATTTCTTTGAATTAAACTCCTACACTGTCTCCCTTGCTCACTTCACTCTAGCTACACTGGTCTTCACCTTATCTCTGTAGTACACCAAATTGATTCTCCTCCAAGATGTTTGCCCCAGTTGATCCCTCTGCCTGAATTACTCCTGTGTGCAGGTCTCCTTATAACTGCCTTCTTCTCATTTTTCATGTTCAAGTTCAAACTCATTTTCTCAGAGAAGCCTTCCCTGATTGTCACCACATCCACCCCTAGTCATCACTCTTATTTACCTTGTTACGTGTGTATTTTCAGACTGCTCAATTGGAATGTAAGCTTCATGCATACAGGAATCTGGTCAGCTTATGCACTGATGTATTTCAACAGTGTTTGACCCAAAAAATCAGTGTTTTCAACAGTGATTGACCCAAAGTAGGTCCTTTAAAAAAAGTTTTCTTATATAGATGAATGAATGAAAAGATGCAATCTCTCTCCTTGCCCCCTCCTTATATGTGATTGACAGGGTTCTCAGCAATAATGAAGACTTCATGGAAGCCTATGAGTCAATAATGTGGTCTTGGGTATCAAAGTGAAGGGACTGTTCTGGGGAAAAAGGAGTAGTCACTGAAGGCAAACACAGAATGGATCCCAAGGATACTTTAGGTTATATATGTATTTAGTCTCTATAAGGTTTGCTCTATCGTGCTGGATTCTGTTCCATCCTCTTCTCTGCCGGTGGCATAATACATCACAACCACAACCAATCCTCTCTCCTTACATATTTGTGCAAATAGCACTACTTCTATTGTCATTATTTACTGAGTCATATGATATTATGTGCTGGAAACCATGCAAGGGGCATCAGGTACAAGTTTTATTCAATGCTCATAACCCTATAAGATAATACTAGTGTTGTCCACATTTTACAGATGAGGAAACTGAGACTCTGAGACTTAAGTAATCTGTCTGAGGTCACATAATTTAAGATTCAAATCCAGGTCTTCCTGATTCTAGAACCTGAGCTCTTAATTGCTACACTTATTCCCTTCACAGCAATAAATATTCTTAAGTGATTACTTAAATAATAATTTGATACAAAAAAGAAAAAAAATAAAGTTTTATTTGACTGAGTTCCTTCTTTATGTTCACCAGTGGACTAGGTGGTGGAAATAAAAGGATGAATTGTCATGGTTCTTGCCATAAGTTATTTATGGTTTAAATAAAGAATCAGGCATATACACAAGAAGTATTTTACAGCATAGTACATGTCATAATAGTGGTAAGATGCCTACAACCAAATTATAGTAGTCCAGATTTAAAAGTTGCTTGGCATGATTAATGCTTGTGCAAAGTTTTTAAGCTGAATCTATCTTAAAACATGAACAAGTTTCATAGTGGTTAAGAGTCCAGACATAGGGAAAAGACAGATTGGTGTTGCTACAAATGTCAGCCAAGTAACATCTAATGACATATATTTCAAACCCCCATTAGACATCTTGCAGAAGACCACATGCTTTTCAAAATATCTGTGAACTTCTGGGAGCTTTACATGGTCAACCTCCAGCTCAGAATTTCTGCTCCTCTTAATTCTCTGTCTTCTTTCTTGAGCCTATTCCTTTATCTTAGTTTGGACACTTGCCCAAATCTAAAACTCTGCCTTGTCCCCACCCTCCTTTTCTACCCCTCAGAACAAAATAAACCATGAAAACAATTTTATTGATGAAGTTTTGTGAATCATGGTGAAGAAGTTATACCATCACATTATACTGCAAACGAATTTAAATCGTATAGAGTTGATTCTCATTGTTTGCAGTAGTTATATTCTACAAAGTCTCCACAAACAATAAATTAGCAAGTACTGAACCACTGCTTCTATGGGAAAACAGGGTTAGGCCCTATGTTTGAGTCTTTGGTTATAACATTTTCATCAACCAATCAATACTTACTCTGTTTTATGTGTGTTCTGTTGAAAGTCACCTTATTTAATATTATATTGCTGATTCATTAACATTGAACTCACAACTAACAACTCTATAACTCCTGCCTGAAAGCTTATCTAGCACATGTATTTTTTTTCCATAAGGCATTATCACAGCCTTTTTGCACTTAGGAACACCAGATAGCACTTCAGCACTGGTGCTTGGGGCCCCTTTTAAACAGCAGAATTACAAACAAAAATGTAAAGAACATGACGCTAAAAATACTGCACAAAAAACACTTGTTTACCGTATGAGAGCTAGAACAAGGCAGCTGAGTAGCTCCTTGTTCATTGACCTCAGCTAGGAATATGCTAGTTCAATGATTCCATTTTTTTGCTACCCTGGAATGTATGGGAATTACTGAAAAAGCACCACAAGTATTGATTTGGGGCTTACAAATAAATTTTACCAAGTAGGCAAGTTCACAAACACAGAATCTGCAAATAATTAATATCAACTGTATGAGACACTTCCTTACTAAAATGGCCACTAGCACTCTGTTGCTGGCTTTCTCCCCACACATATCCCTGACTGCCTCCACCTCTTACCATCTTCCTGATTGATTTCACTCCCTTCAATTTCCCATCTTATTTTCTCATCCAGTTCCCCCACATGACCACTTTGGATCTAAATTCTTGTCATTCGACTATGAGAAGTGGTATGTCCAAAGCTATCTTTGAAGACATACATCTAACAAATGATTACACGGAGCCAGCAATGACTCTGATATTATAGTCTTTCCTATAATGTATCGTATCAGTTTGCTAGGGCTGCCGTAACAAAGTACCACAAACTAGGTGGCTTAGGAAAACATAAATTTGTGTCTCACAGTTCTGGAGTCTAGAAGCCCACAATCAAGGTGCTGGCAGGGCCAGACTCCCTCTGAAACCTGGGAGAAAGAATCTTTCCTTGCATCTTTCTAGCTCCTGGCGATTTGCCAGCAATTCTTGTCATTCTTTGGCTGGCAGCTTCAGCACATCAACCTCTGCCTCCATCATCAACTGGCATTTTCCCCACATGTGTCTGTGTCTCTGTATCTCTGGCAACTTTCCTTTAGAGTGGTTTTTGACTGAGTGAAGGGAGGCCAGTGAGACTAGTAGACTTTTGCAAGCTGGGGAATATTTTATCAAATTTCTGTAGTGACTGTGTATAGACAGTCAGGAGGCATTATACATTCCCCATACATTTTCAAGTATTATACATTCAGGATTAGTTTACTACTTTCTGCTCCATTGTCCCACTTGAGAATTGTTTTTCTATCCGACGGTGGGCCCTCATCAGAAGGTGAACGGGAGTAGAAAATATTTGTTAGAATCTCTCTTCAGCATGTGACCTATCCACTTCACTAAGAACTCTACTTCTCTCCAAAGGAGGGAGACTTGACAGCCAAATTTACAGTAACTGACACTCCTTGACCATATTTTATTGGACGAGGTGTGCACTAAGCAGGACCATTAACATTATCTTTCCCAGAAATTTGTTTTAATGAGATATAGATGCTGGTTTCTGCTAGTTAGTTAAATTAAGAACAGCTAAATTTGGCAGCTGTAAGGAAATTATATCCCCAGAGGACCAGAAATTGAAAAATCAAACAGACTTGAAAGAAGAAGCCAAGATGAGAGACCATGAATTCAACAAAAAGAAAGGTCAAGGCAGTGGCTACCCCTAATATAATACTGCATGTTAACTAACTGGAATTAAAATAAAAACTTTAAAAAAAAAGATAATGGCTATCTTGGAAGCTGCCAATTCATATTTCCATCCTACTGGAGTCTAAAGTGCACTCTCTACCACGTGTTCCATGGAACACAACTATGTACAAGTAACAAGCATTTTCTCCTGCTTTTTTGCACTAGCTTATGTCAACTAGTGCAAAAACTATTTTTTGCAATTAAGTAGCTTTCATTAAAATGAAATTCAGTTAGACTTTTCCATCACTTGTTGGGCTCCTGTTAAAGACAGTCGAGCTAACATGAAGGTGGCAGGAGAGAATTTTTAAATCTCAAGAAAAGTTATCTGGCCAGCAATGGTGATACATAAATGACTGAACTGCAATATTTTAAACATGTGAGAAATGAGATTATTCCTAACCATACATGATCAAACTGGCATAGGTACCTATCCATTTTTAGTGAAATATACACTCCTTGTTCAATAGCATTAATAAATTCAGGGTCAACTCTACATTTTAGTACACTGCAGATGGCGGGGTTAAGATGGCAGAGGAATAGGGAGACCCGAGGCTCGTCTGGAAAGAGCTGAAGAAAAAACCACCATATCGTGGAAGTTAGGGACAGCAGGGAGTTGATTTAGGGTGCTGCTGATCGTGGAGAAAATGAGAAAGAGTGAAAGTGCAGGAATTGTAGTACTCTGTAATTAAAACTGATTCCTATGTGCCTGTGATACATTTGTATGTTTTTTCCCACAGTCTACCAACTTTTTACCTCCTACCAGAGGCTAGAATACCTTAAAACTCTTAACACAGAACCAGTTTAATAGTTCCATCCCAAGTTCTATAATTTCACACCGGCATTGAGCTTAATCTGTTTCACTTGTCATCACGTTTTGTTAAACACAAACTTTGTGTTCCATTTATCATTGCCTTTTTTTTTTTATATATATAGTGACATTTTTAAGGTTTTCTTAAATTTTATGACAGATACGACACAGTTGCTCTGGAGCATTTTACCTTCGTAACACTCAGGTGCTGACAACTAAAATGCTGTAATCATGTTCCACAACAAAGATATTCATTTGTTCATTTACACTCCAAATGTTGTTAAACATTTGCCAAAGGCAAAGTCTTTGTGAGACCATTGGTTATGCTCCAAGAATCTTACAAATTAGGGGGTGTCTGGGTGTCTCGGTTAAGTGTCTGACCCTTGTTTTAGGCTCAGGTCATGATGTTCAGGTTTGTGAGATCCAACCCCATGTTGGGCTCTGCACTGACAGCATGGAGCCTGCTTGGGATTCTCTCTCCCTCTCTCTCTGCCCCTCCCCCACTTGTGCTGGCTCACTCTCTCTCAAAATAAATAAATAAACATGAAGAAATTAAAAAAGAATCTTACAACTTAGTAGGAAAGTTAAGAAATAAACACAAATTAATATAGTTGAGCTAGAATACATAAGTAACTTAAGAGAGAACATTTAGAAATAAAGATAGTATTACTTCTGGATAAGTAGAAATTCTTTTGTGAAAGAATACAATTGGAAATATGAGAAATTGAGAAAAGATAAAACAAGATATCTGGAAACAAGATAAACACTGGGGGAAAAAGTAGTAGAGATTTATTTTCTTGACACTTTAAAAATTAAAATAGGGGCGCCTGGGTGGCGCAGTCGGTTAAGCGTCCGACTTCAGCCAGGTCACGATCTCGCGGTCCGGGAGTTCGAGCCCCGCGTCAGACTCTGGGCTGATGGCTCAGAGCCTGGAGCCTGTTTCCGATTCTGTGTCTCCCTCTCTCTCTCTGCCCGTCCCCCGTTCATGCTCTGTCTCTCTCTGTCCCAAAAATAAATAAACGTTGAAAAAAAAAATTAAAAAAAAAAATTAAAATAAATATTTTCTTTTAAACACAGTTAAATATATATATTTACAGATCGCTTCAGTACTTTTAGTAATCCATCATTAAACAGAAAATTCCATGTTATTTTCACCTGAACTCAAGGTCTTCTCTAATGTAATCAAAAGTCTTCCCATCATCATAAGGCAATGCAGCTTCTTCATAGTCAACATATCCCTTTATTAGGGTTTGATGAACCTTTTGCTAGGCCTTGCAATTCCGTGACAATTTTGCAAAGCAAACAGCTACCTATCCTTTGTATGTCCTAGTCATGAATGAACCCCAGTGAATAGAATCCAGCATGAATCAAAATGTATTTATCAAAATAAAGTCTCATGGAAGACAGTTATGCATTCCAATGAAAGACATTTGTTTTTACCCAAAGTATTGGGGAAAATCATTTAAGCTCAGGTAAGAATTCAATCAACATATCATTTCATGTGTATGTTATTTTCACATGACAAAGAATGATCTCACTTAATATTTTATAAGTCTGAACTGAATACTAGCAGAAAATCCAAGAAAGAGGATGGCTTAATCCCCAAATTTAAGATACATGAAATTAAACATTTTTTGCCTCATAAAATCTGCAATATTTGAGGGACCAAAAGAATGGTGTTCTCTGCATACTGAAACAAAGTCTGCCTTGATTTATAGGTAAACTCATGCAATAGATAAGCTATCCAATTATCTATCCAAGTAGGAGAAATGTAAAAAACTGATATTTAATCCACATTTTTCTTTTTTTCTGTTATCCTGTTTGAAGGAGAATCATCATGCATTGTGCATGCACTTTTTTGGTAGCTGGAGAGTCTTCCCTCATCAACACTCAATCCCCAACCTTTTCATTCAAGGCAGAAATATAAAAGAGCCTCCTTCACTATTGTGAACTTTCAGTAAATATACTGATGGAAATATACAAACTAATTATACAGATATCAAAAGAGAAGAATAAATCTGATCACCTGAAGGTTTCTCTTTGTGGCACTAGAGAAGGCCAGATCACCCTTACCTTGGCAGTTCAGCTCACAAAACCTGAGATGCTCTGGAACTTAAACACCTTTGTTTCAGCAAGACTGGGGCTGTGATCCAGACCTGCAATGTAGGATTTTGCCATTGTTAACTGCACAAAGGCATCCAACTAAGAGGACAAGAGGGGGCTAACATTCAGCCTACAGGGCAGGTTCCTGACATGCTTCTGCAAAAAGCAACATGTTTTTCCAATTCACACAAAAGCATTTTCCTCTTATAAACCATGGCCCTAAAGGACTTCACCCACTCTAATGGAATGTTTTCCTAATTCCCATAGAGGCATGATATGGTCTCATATTGGCTTGGAAACAAATACCAGAGTAAAGTTATTTAAGGGATAATTTATTCCTACTAAGTGATAAAATATACTAAATATGAAGTGCTAATAATATAATGTCTAAAACATTTACTATGCACCTGGTACTCTACTAGTTGTTTTTATGCAATCTCATTAAACCCTTTCACAAATTTCATAAGGTAGATGTTATTCAAAGAACCCTCTTAAACATCTTTCACCTAAAGGACTCCCTACATTAATAGACATTCTCCACCCTCTCAAGAAAACATAATGAGCAATGCTCATCATATGCTGAAGACTTATATTTACCAGGCTATTCTTTAATACTAAAGATTACTGAAGAGTGTTCATTTCTTCATCCAAAGTTTGAGTTCCATGCTATGAAGAATCAATTGAGTTGGATCCTGAAACTTTTAAGGTCAGTTGTCATTATTTTGAAATTACGTTATTTAAATAATTTGTAAACCAAAAAGTTAGAAGTTCCTAAAGAAATAAAGTTGTTCTCTAGATTTTCTATAAACATTAAGTTAAATATTTGGGGAGCCAAATAAAATGAATTAGTAAAAAGAACTGCTGTTGAATTGTGTTTACACAGTCACTGTTAAGTGCTAGGAACAATAAAAATTGAGAAAGACTGTGCTTCAAGTATCTAAGTTCTCACTAATTTTAAAGAAATTAGTGTGGTTTTAAAGAAATGGTGTGGTTTATGTCAGACCATACCAGTCTGATCAACAGATTTATACTAAAAGAATTTTTTTTATTCTTCAACAAACTTTGGCAAATGAGTATTTGTTTAAGTTATAATTAAAAGCTTAAGATTCGTATATAATACTTTTTATGATTAGCTTTTTAAGAGAGTTTCTACTGTATTATTAACAGTTCAGAGATTATGGCAATGAGTCAGCTTGTTATATAAGTTGCAAAAAATGAAAATAAGAAATCACAACCAAAAGATGGACTGAAATCTTAGTCTCTACTTTTACTGAGTCTATATCCAGCCCTGAGACATATCTTAAGCTCTTGATGATTTGACCTCTGCTCAGATCTGCAGACTCATCTTTGCTAGCACCCCACTCATGTTCTAAACTGTAGCCTTGATAAATTGCCTTGTGTTTCCCAAATGCCCTATGTTCTATTATTCACTCTGACTTCTAAGCCTTTCACTTATCCTCCTATCTTAACTAGAGCATATGTTCTTTAAGCTCAAGTTCTCAAGTTCATCCTTGATATATAGTACCAAAACTAGTGCCTGGCATGTAATTGATGATCAGTATATATTTTCAGAAGGAAATCAGATACTCTGAGGGCATCTTAATTAATCTTTTCAAAAGATAGGAAAATCAGAGTGTCACCCATCAGATTATGAACTACAAGAATGCCAGGCTGGTAGCAAAACATAGTGCTAGATATCCATGATCTTATCTTGAAGATTTGCTGTATTTAAAGATCAATTGATATTCACATTTTAAAAATCTTTTTTTATCATTCTATGATTAATACATTTAAAATTTTAAAAGAAACATGCTGAAAAATGAGCTAAGACACTCAGAGAACAGCTTTTATATACTAAGCATTTTAAGATTTCAGTTTTACTACGAGTCACATTATTTCAGACTCTACTAATTTAAAATGTATAATTATTCAGTCATAGACTAGGGTAAAATTTACCTTATAAATTTCAAGGATAAAAAAAATCAAGTTTCAAAACCAAAGAAGAGTATGGAAGAGAATAGCAGGGGAAATATTTATCTAATTTAAAAGAATTACTTAAAGCTCATTAGAAGCATTTATCTGCATAAAAGTAAATCAATAGTATAATTGCAATTCATTGTCTTCTGTTCTTTAAAGCTGTTTCTTTAGCAGGTTTTTTATGCAATTCTTTTTTAACCTAGATTAGGTAACTAAAAGTAATGAAGTTCATTTTTAAAAGCATAATTTTATCTTTTGATCAATTCAAACTATCCTTCTATCTATTTCAAGCAGTTCTCAATCTTTTTTTTCAAAATAAATATAAGGGACAATCATTTATCTAATGATTTATTTATTCAATGAGCATTTATTAAGAGGATACTATTCTCCAAGTTCTTTCCTAAACACTGTGAATATAGCAAAGGATAAACAGATATGATTCATCTTCTCATGGTACTTATATGACCCTGGAAACACAGAAAATAAACAAATATTTGAAGAAGAGACAAGTGCTCTATGATGAAAATAAAAGAGTGTGATGTGACATGCAGTTATTTCAAATTGAATAATCAGAAAACATTTTTCAGAGGAGATATTTAAACTAAGACTGAGTATTGAGGAGAAACCAACCATTCAAAAAATCTATGAAAAGCATTATAGGCAGAGAAAATAGCTAGTCCAAGGTCCTGGACAGTGAGTAGAAAGGAGCTAAGATGAGATAAGATCAGAGTTAGCAGGCATTGGATCACGTAGGGCTTTATAAGCTAAGAGTGTAGATTTTCTTATAAGAGTAATTGTGTATCACTGGATATTTTTAAGGAGATAAAAGATAGAATGTGATCATGAAGGTTTTGTACATACTATGTAGAGATTGGTTTAGCAGAAGCACAGGTTGGATGGAGAGGAACAGAGTGGAAACAATGAAATTAGTTAAGAATCTATTCCAGTTGTCAACATGAGACAAAATAATAGCATTAGAGACCGAAAAGGGTAGGCGATTTTTGGACATTCTTAATGAAGAATCTATAGAACTTAAATATATTCATCAGAACTGAGGGAAAGAGAGGAACAAAGTTTGATTCTTATGTTTTTGGGTTGAGATAATGAATGGTAATGGCATTCAGCCAGGTGGGAAAGACTGAGAACAAATAAGCTGGGATGGAAGATCAAGACCTTTGTTTTGAACACTTAATAAGTGAGATAGTTTATTAAATATCCAAATGGATAAGGTACAAAGAGTTGGTCCATGAGCCTAGATTTTAGAGAAGAGATGGAGGTGAAAATAATTGAGTTAGGATTCGCCAGCAGAGAGAACGAATTTAAAGCCATAAAACTGGATGATATTACCAAAGAAAAGAGTAAAGATTAAAAAACAAAAAACAAAAGAAGGAACAAAGAAAGCTTAAACAACAAGATATATAGCATGCCAGTATTTAAAGATTGTGCAAAGGCATTGAAAACAGCAAAAGAGATGCACAAGTAGTTAGGGAAAATGAAAGGCAACAAGATTTAGTACCACAGAGGTCAGAAGAAAAAAAAGTTTCAAGAGGAAGAAGTCATCTGCTCTATCAAATTTTTTTTGAAATCTAGTACAATAAAGTGAGAAGGGTGGACTGGACCACTGACTTTGGTAAAATTTTGGTTGTGAGAGACCATATGAAGAACTGTTTGAGTAGAGGGGTAGCCATGGAAATCTGATTATCCTAATTTGAGGGAAGGATGCAAGTGGAGAAATACAGAGTATATAAATGGATAACTTTGGAAATTTTTATATAGAAATAAAAACAACAAGATGAGACTACAGTTGAAATGTGATATGACCTCAAAAAAGCATTAAAATTGGTAATATTAAGGCATGTTTGGATACCAATGGTAATGTTCCAGTTAAAGACAGGTATCAACAATACAGAGAAGAATTAATTTAAAGACTAAAATTCTGGAAAATATCTGAGACTACCCAGAGCACATGTAAAAGAGGTAGCTTTAGATTACAGCAGGGGTACTTCATACATTGTTACAGAAGGGAAGGAGAGGGTATGGATCAGACACAGATAACTTGGTAAGACTGGTACTGAGGATAAAAGAGTTCCTTCCCAATTGTTTTTATTGCTGGTTTTTTTTTTTCATGAAGTATGAGGCAGAATCATTTCTTAAGACTGGAGGAAGGGCGTGGGGTATTTGAGGAAATGAGCTAAAGCTATAGAATGGTCACCTGAAGAGATGAAAATAGATTGCATTAGGGATACCAAGCAATATCAGGTGTCTACTTGGTTTTTGTGAACATGAATTTAAAGTTAAATATTGTGACACCTAGGCCACTCAGTTCAGCTAGACATCCAACTCTTGATTTCAGCTCAGGCGATGATCTCACAGTTTGTGGGATCGAACCCCGTGTCAGGTTCTGCAGACAGTGAGGGACATGCTTCGGATTATCTTTCTCCCTCTATCTCTCTGCCCCTCCTCTACTCATATGCCCTCTCTCTCTCTCTCTCTCTCTCTCTCTCTCTCTCTCAAAATAAATAAACATTTTTTAAATGAATAAAATGAAATGTTTACAATCAATGCCGTAGAAATTTAAAAAAGATCATAAGTGACTATTATGAACAATTATATGCCACACCAGGGGCCACACCAGTACACTGTGAGTCCTGCCCCTGGGAGAAGGGAAGATAAGGTACACACCAGTCTGACTGTGGCCCCAGTGGTGGGCTGGGGACAGACATGGGGTCTGACTGCGGCCCCGCCCACCAACACAAGTTACTCCAGACAGCACAGGGGAAGTGCCCTGCAATTCTGCGCCACTCCAGAGACTATCCAATATGACAAACGGAAGAATTCTCCTCAAAAGAAACTCCAGGAAGTAGCGACAGCTAATGAATTGATCAAAAACAATTTAAGCAATATAACGGACCATGAATTTAGAATAATAGTCACAAAATTAATCACTGGGCTTGAAAAAAGTATAGAGGACAGCAGAGAATCTATTGCTACAGAGAACAAGGGACTAAGAAACAGTCATGAGGAGCTAAAAAGTGCTATAAATGAGGTGCAAAATAAAATGGAGGCAACCACAGCTCAGATTGAAGAGGCAGAGGAGAGAATAGGTGAATTAGAAGATAAAATTATGGAAAAAGGGGAAGCTGAGAAAAAAGAGAGATAAAAAATCCAGGAGTATGAGGGGAGAATTAGAGAACTAAGTGATGCAATCAAGCACAACAATATCTGTATAATAGGAATTCAAGAAGAGGAAGAGAGAGAAAGGGGCTGAAGGTGTACTTGAACAAATCATAGCTGAGAACTTCCCTGATCTGGGGAAGGAAAAAGGCATTGAAATCCAAGAGGCACAGAGAACTCCCTTCAGAGGTAACTTGAATCGATCTTGTGCACGACATATCATAGTGAAACTGGCAAAATACAAGAATAAAGAGAAAATTCTGAAAGCAGCTAGGAATAAATAAGCTCTAACATATAAAGTGAGACCGATAAGACTAGTGACAGATCTATCTACTGAAACTTGGCAGGCCAGAAAGGAATGGCAGGAAATCTTCAATGTGACGAACAAGAAAAATATGCAGCCGAGAATCCTTTTACCCAGCAAGTCTGTCATTCAGAATAGAAGGACAGATAAAGGTTTTCCCAACAAACAAAAATGGAAGGAATTCATCACCACTAAACCAGCCCTACAAGAGATCCTAAGGGGGATTCTGTGAGTGAAATGTTGCAAGGACCACAAAGTACCAGAGACATCACTACAAGCATGAAACCTACAGACATCACAATGACTCTAAACCCATATGTTTCTATAATAACACTGAATGTAAATGGATTAAATGCGCCAACCAAAAGACATAGGGTATCAGAATGGATAAAAAAATAAGACCCATCTATTTGCTGTCTACAAGAGACTCATTTTAGACCTGAGGACACCTTCAGATTGAGAGTGAGGGGATGGAAAACTATTTATCATGCCACTGGAAGTCAAAAGAAAGCTGGAGTAGCCATACTTATATCAGACAAACTAGACTGTAAATTAAAGGCTGTAACAAGAGATGAAGAAGGGCATTATATAATAATTACAGGGTCTATCCATCAGGAAGAGCTAATTATAAATGTCTATGCACTGAATACGGAAGCCCCAGAATATATAAAACAATTAATCACAAACATAAGCAACCTTATTGATAAGAATGTGGTTATTGCAGGGGACTTTTATACCCCACTTACAACAATGGATAGATCATCTAGATACACGGTCAATAAAGAAACAAGGCCCTTGACTGATACATTGGACCAGATGGACTTGACAGATATATTTAGAACTTTGCATCCCAAAGCAACATAATATACTTTCTTCTCAAGTGCACATGGAACATTCTCCAAGATAGATCACATACTGGGTCACAAAACAGCCCTTCCTAAGTATACAAGAATTGAGATCATACCATGCATGCTTTCAGACCACAATGCTTTGAAGCTTGAAATCAACCACAGAAAAAGTCTGGAAAATCTCCAAAAGCATGGAGGTTAAAGAATACCCTACTAAAGAATGAATGGGTCAACCAGGCAATTAGAGAAGAAATTAAAAAATATATGGAAACAAATGAAAATGAAAATACAACAATCCAAATGCTTTGGGATGCAGCAAAGGCAGTCCTGAAAGGAAAATACATTGCAATCCAGGCCTATCTCAAGATACAAGAAAAATCCCAAATACCAAATCTAACAACACACCTAAAGAAAATAGAAGCAGAACAGCAAAGACACCCCAAACCCAGCAGAAGAGAAATAATAAAGATCAGAGCAGAAATAAACAATATAGAATCTAAAAAAACTGTAGAGCAGATCAACAAAACCAAGAGTTGGTTTTTTGAAAAAATAAACAAAATTGATAAACCTCTAGCCAGGCTTCTCAAAAAGAAAAGGGAGATGGCCCAAATAGATAAAATCATGAATGAAAATGGAATTATGACAACCAATCCTTCAGAAATACAAGCAACTATTAGGAAATACTATGAAATATTATATGCCAACAAAGAGGACAACCTGGAAGAAATGGACAAATTCCTAAGCACCCACACACTTAAAAAACTCAAACAGAAAGAAATAGAAAACTTGAACAGACCCATAACCAGTGAAGAAATGGAATCAGTCATCAAAAATCTCCCAACAAATAAGAGTCCAGGACCAGATGGCTTCCCTGGGGAATTCTACCAGACATTTAAAGCAGAGATAATACCTATCCTTTTCTAGCTGTTTCAAAAAACAGAAAGGGAAGGAAAACTTCCAGACTCATTCTATGAAGCCAGCATTCCTTTGATTCCCAAACCAGACAGAGACCCAGCAAAAAAAGATAACAATAGGCCAATATCCCTGATGAATATGGATGCAAAAATTCTGAGAGCTTTCCCCCTTAGATCTGAAACATGACAGGGATGTCCACTCTCACCACTGTTTTTTAACATAGTGTTGGAACTGCTAGCATCAGCAATCAGACAACACAAGGAAATCAAAGGCATCAAAATTGGCAATGATGATGTCAAGCTTTCACTTTTTGCAGATGACATGATATTATACATGGAAAATCCAATAGACTCCACCAAAAGTCTACTAGAACTGATACATGAATTCAGCAAAGTTGCCGAATACAAAATCAGTGTACAGAAATCAGTTGCATTCTTATACACTAATAATGAAGCAACAGAAAGACAAATAAAGAAACTGATCCCATTCACAATTGCACCAAGCATAAAATACCTAGGAATAAATCTAACCAAAGATGTAAAAGATCTGTATGCTGAAAACTATAGAAAGCTTATGAATGAAATTGAAGAAGATATAAAGAAATGGAGAGACATTCCGTGCTCATGGATTAGAAGAATAAATATTGTTAAAATGTCAATACTTCCCAAAGCTATCTACACATTCAATGAAATCCCAATCAAAATTGCACCAGCATTCATCTTGAAGCTAGAACAAGCAATCCTAAAATTTGTATGGAACCACGAAAGACCCTGAATAGCCAAAGTAATTTTGAAGACCAAAGCAGGAGACATCACAATCTCAGACTTTAGCCTCAACTAGAAAGCTGTAATCATCAAGACAGCATGGTATTGCCACAAAAACAGATACATAGACCAATGGACTAGAATAGAAACTCCAGAATTAGACCCACAAAAGTATGGCCAACTAATCTTTGACAAAGCAGGAAAGAATATCCAATGGAAAAAAGACAGTCTCTTTAACAAATGGTGCTGGGAGAGCTGGACAGCAACATGCAGAAGAATGAAACTAGACCACTTTCTTACACCATTCACAAAAATAAACTCAAATGGATAAATGACCTGAATGTGAGACAGGAAACCATCAAAATCCTAAAGGAGAAAGCAGGGAAAAACCTCTCTGACCTCAGCCGCAGCAATTTCTTACTTGACACATCCCCAAAGGCAAGGGAATTAAAAGCAAAAATGAACTATTGGGACCTCATCAAGATAAAAAGCTTCTGCACTTCCAAGCAAACAATCAACAAAACTAAAAGGCAACCAACGGAATGGGAAAAGATATTTGCAAATGACATATCGGACAAAGGGCTAGTATCCAAAATCTATAAAGAGCTCACCAAACTCCACACCTGAAAAACAAATAATCCAGTGAAGAAATGGGCAGAAAACATGAACAGAGACTTCTCTAAAGAAGACATCCAGATGGCCAACAGGCAGATGAAAAAATGCTCAACGTTGCTCCTCATCAGGGAAATACAAATCAAAACCACACTCAGATATCACCTCACGCCAGTCAGAGTGGCTAAAATGAACAAATCAGAAGACCATAGATGCTGGAGAGCATGTGGAGAATCGGAACCCTCTTGCACTGTTGGTGGGAATGCAAACTGGTGCAGCCACTCTGGAAAACAGTGTGGAGGTTCCTCAGAAAATTAGAAATAGATCTACCCTATGACCCAGCAATAGCCCTGCTAGGAATTTACCCAAGGATACAGGAGTGCTGATGCACAGGGGCACTTGTACCCCAATGTTTATAGCAGCAATTTCAACAATAGCCAAATTATGGAGAGAGCCTAAATGCCTATCAACTGATGAATGGATAAAGAAATTGTGGTTTATATACACAATGGAATACTACTCGGCAATGAGAAAGAATGAAATATGGCCTTTTGTAGCAACATGGATGGAATTGGAGACTGTTATGCTAAGTGAAATAAGTCATACAGAGAAAGACAGATACCATGTTTTCACTCTTATGTGCATCCTGAGAAACTTAACAGAAGACCATGGGGGAGGGGAAGGGGGAAAAAAAGTTAGAGAGGGAGGAAGGCAAACCATAAGAGACTCTTAAAAACTGAGAATAAACTGAAGGTTGACGGGGGGTGGGAGGGAGGGGAGTGTGGGTGATGGGTGTTGAGGAGGGCACCTGTTGGGATGAGCACTGGGTATTGTATGGAAACCAATTTGACAATAAATTTCATATTAAAAATAAATAAATAAATAAATAAATAAATAAATAAATAAATATTGAAAAAAATAAAAATAAAGAACACCAATCCTTTTCAAACTCTTCCAAAAAATAGAAGAGAAGACTCCAAACTCAGTTTGATGCCAACATTACCTTGATAACAAAATTAGGCGAAGACACCACAAGAAAAGAAAACTACAAGCCAATAACCCAGATGAGTATAGATCCAAAACTTTAGCAAAGTACTAGCAAACCAAATTCAACAGCACATTAAAAAGATAATACATCATGACCAAGTGGGATTTATCCCTCAGATGCAAGAATGGTTCTACATGCATAAATCAATCATTGTGCTATATAACACATTAACAGAATAAAGGATAAAAAGCACATGATCATCACAGTAAGTGCAGAAAAGGAACTTCATGAAATTCACATGTTTTCATGATAAACACTCTTAACCAATTAAGTATAGAAGGAAATTACCTCAACACAGTAAAGGCCATATATGAAAAGTCCACAGCTAATATTGAATAAATGAAAGCTTTTCCTCTAAGAACTGGAATAAGATAAGGATGCTCACCTTGCCACTTCTATTCAACATAATACTGGAAGTCCTACACAGAGCAATTAGGGAAGAAAAGGAAATAAAAGGAATTTAAGGAAGAAGTAAAATTATCTCTGCAGAGGACATCATCTTATGTGTAAAACCCCCAAATAATTCACAAAAAAACTGTTAAAACTAATAAATGAATTCAGTAAAGTTGCAGTGTTTTCTTGAATGTAACACTAAAAGCACAGGAGAGAAAGCAAAAATCAACAAGTAGAATAATGTCAAACTAAAACGTTTCTGCACAGCAAAGGAAACAATCAACAAAATAAAAATGCTACCTACAATATGGGATAAGTGTTTCTAAATCACATATTCAACAAAGGGTTAATATCCAAAATATATAAGGAACTCTTATAAAACAATAGTCAAGAGAAAAAAAGAAAAAAAAAACACTAAATAATTGCATTTAAAAATGGGGAAAGGAGGGACGCCTGGGTGGCTCAGTCGGTTAAGCGTCCGACTTCAGCTCAGGTCACGATCTCGCGGTCCGCGAGTTCGAGCCCCGCGTCGGGCTCTGGGCTGATGGCTCAGAGCCTGGAGCCTGCTTCCAATTCTGTGTCTCCCTCTCTCTCTGCCCCTCCCCTGTTCATGCTGTGTCTCTCTCTGTCTCAAAAATAAATAAACGTTAAAAAAAAATTAAAAAAAATATGGGCAAAGGAACTTAATATACTCTTCTCCAAAGAAGAGATACAAGTAGTCACCAGATATATAAAAAGTTGCTCAACATCACTAACCATCAGGGAAATTCAAATCAAAATTACAATAATATGTCACCTCAACCATGTTAGGATGCCTTTTACAAAAAATACAAAACACAACAACACTAACAAATGTTGGCAAGAGTGTGGAGAAGAGGAACCCTTGAGCGCCACTGGTAGAAATGTAAATTGGCACAGCCACTATGGAAAACAGTATGCAGGTTCCTCAAAACATTAAAAATAAAACTATCATATGACCCAGCAATCCCACTTCTGGGTATAGATCCAAAGTAATTTAATCAGGATCTCCAAGACATACCTTTACATCCACTGAAGCATTATTCACAATAGCCAAGACATTGAAGCAATCTAAATGTCCATCTATGGATGAATTTATATATGTGTAGATAGATAGATAGATAGATAGATAGATAGATAGATAGATAGATAGAAATATAGATATAGCATAGTGCTTATAGTTAACAATATTGTATTGCATACTCAAAAATATGCTGAAGATAGATCTTATGTCAAAGTTCTTATCACACGTAGTAGTAGTAGTAATAATAATAATAGTAAGTGGGAAGAAACATTTGGAGATAAAGGATAGGTTTATGGCATAGATAGATTACAGTGATGGTTTCATGGGTGTATACTTATGTCCAAATTCATCAAGTTGTATACATTAATTATGTAACGTTTTTGTGTATCAAAAATGAATTAATACAAAAAACAGTGAAATGCTTATCTTTTTTTTTTTTCCAGAAAAGTTTGGCTCCTCTGGAGCAGGCACCAAGTAGACAACAATTTAAATGGGACTAGGTTTTTCTGGGAAAGTGCGAGCTGGCCAAATAGGAGCACTAAAATGTTTGTAAGGGAGTCATTTTTGGAGAGTCAATGTAAGATATAACCAATGTTCATTAACAAGAGAGGATATAGAACTTTAATTTTCAGATATTTGGATTTTAAAGACTTTTTCTCACGCTAGAAACTCACAAATGTTGTATTTTCCCTTTCCAAGTAAATATACTTAAAAAAATAAACAAAATTCTCCATGTATTATCACCATCATTTCATTACATCGAAATAAAGACCAAAAGGTAGGAAGGATACAACCTTGAATGAAGGACAGCACTTCAAATTAAATTAAATTAATTTTCTGGAAAATTCACAATGTTGTTCTTATTTTCTGATTTTATCTCAGTGAAAATGTGCTCATGGACCACCACAGTGTCACTGACCTATATTGGCAATCATGGTGTATAGCATCGACATAGAGTAAAGAAGACCTGACCCTGGACCCTAGTTCTGACTACTATCAACAATATGATTTTTGGAAGCTTGCAGCCTTTTTGTGACTCTCTGCAAAATGAGATACCTCATCTGTACATTGCAGGAATAAGCACTACTCACAGAGTTTTTATGAATATCACATTTGATCACATACGTAAATTGCCTTCTATAATGCCTGGATTGTATTAAGCAGTCTTTTATGATAGTTGTTGTTATTATTTTCCTCTTTTCCTTCTATGGAACTGCTATTAAAGATTTTTTTCTTCCTCATCTTCAGAGTCTCTTATTAAAGAAATCAGGCAAAAAATTCTAACTGATGTCAATTCTAGTTAAAGCAGCAAAGGTCTTTTATTATTAAGACAAAAGAGACTTAGGTAACCTAGTATGGTAGCTATTTTATATTTGCTTCCAAAATGGTAAGAACTCAATGTAATTTTCAGTTAGAATTATATAATCCTAAATTTGGGTTATATCTCTTTTTTTTTAATAGACTTTATTTTGTAGTTATTTTTAAAAACAAAATAGTGCATATTTTTCTTTTAGTGTGTTAATTATAATTTATAATTTTAAATTTATAATTTATCCAAAGATAATAATTAGAAAATCTAAGAGCTGGTCTTTCACATATCAGTAAGAAGTCTAGTTGGTCCTAAGATAGATTTTGACATTCTCTTGAATAAAAGTCTTCAAAAGGTTTTCACAAAGTTAGAGTCAACCCAATATATACAAGAAATTTAAATATTAATTTGTTCATTTGAGGATGGAGATTAGAATATTTTATGTTGCCTTAGAATTGCAGCCAAATTCTGAAAGCTCACTCAAAAGTAAGTCACCAAACACATGCTACCAGGACCTACCCAACCATCACCCCTATGCAACCCCCTGTTTACCTACTCAACCAGAAGCCTAGGGAGTCTGATAAATTTCTCCAAGTAGTAGTTATCCACCAAGAGAAAGAATGCATTGGGAAGGAGATGCTTTCACAGATGATTGAGGAGATGCTTTGAGAGAAACCATTCACAGAGACTCAGGTTGACTGCATGTATGGCTTTTTCTAATATCAAAATAGTGTGTCTTTTGTAACACCAACCAACTCTCTAATTCTCCAACAGCATCTGGGTGTTAAACAATTCAACTCAATTCTTGCAGTAACTGCCCAGTGCTAGCACAATCCCCCCTCACCCCAACTCCCAGGTTAAGCTTAGTCTCACAAAACTGGCTTCACTTCAGATGCCAGCCCAAAATGGGAGTACCCCGGTACTCACACTTCTGCCCAGCTGACTACAAATTTCAGGGCTGTCACAACTCCATCTTCAGGTTTGATAATTCAGTAGAATGACTTATAGAACTCAGGTAAGCACTTTACTTACAATTACTAGTCTATTATAAAAGATAACTTAGAAAAAGACAAATGGAAGAGATGCATAAGGCAAAGTTTGGGGCGGGGGGGGGGCAAGCTTCCAAGCCGACTCTGGGAGTACCACTTTCCCAGCACAGTGATGTATTCACCAACCTGGAAAGTTCCCTGACCCCATTATTAATAGTAAATGGAGGTTTCATTATATGGACACAATTAATTAAATCACTGGCAATTGATGATTGAACTCATTCTCTAGCATCTTTCTGATCCACAGAAGTTAGGGAGTAGGTCTGACAGTTCTAACCCTCTAAACATGTGGTTGATTTTTGGGAGACAAAACTTCACCCTAAAGCTACATAGGGATATACCAAAGCCATTAGCATATGAAGACAGTGGATTTCAAGGGGCTGTGTGCCAGGAACTGGAGAGAAAGACCAAATATTTATTATTTACTATACCACACTTATTATTTACTATACCAAGTAAAGGCAACTTGGCACCTTATCCCCCTTGGATGTTGGCTAGGCTGTATGACGTGATGACTGCCCTCATGTCACTTCCAGATAGAGGCAGAGAGAACAATAACAACAAAACAAAAAAAGCAGAGAGAATAAAGCTTGTGTTCTTTTAATATTTGTCAGAGACTTTCTTTGGGGGTGGGGGAAGCAAGAATTTAACATAACTCATTTAAGGACAATGAATAGAATTTATTCTTCAATAAATTGGTTATTTATTCATTCAATATGTATATTTTTGAGTGCCCTTAAACCAAACACTGTTCTAGTTGTGCCAGACAGAGCTGCAAACAGGACAAAGACCCTGCTCTGTTTACGGAATGTATGTTGTGATGGAGGAGACACACAGGAGACAAGTAAGCTCATATATGTAATAGTTTCAAAGTAAGTGATATATAGAAAAAGAGCAGGGGCACCTGGGTGGCTCAGCTAGTTAAGAGTCCGACTTTTGGTTCTGGCTCAGGTCATGATTTCACAGTTTTGTGAGTTCAAACCCCACATTGGACTCTGCACTGACAGCATGGAGCCTACTTAGGATTCTCTCTCAATATCTCTCTTGTCTCTCTCTGCACGTCCACCACTTGCTGTCTCTGTCTCTCTCAAAATAAATACATAAACTTAAAAAAAAAAAAAGAGGGATGCCTGGGTGGCTCTGTCGGTTAGGCGTACAACTTTGGCTCAGGTCGTGATCTCACAGCTGGTGGGTTTGAGCCCTGTGCTGGGCTCCGTGCTGACAGCTCAGAACCTAGAGCCTGGTTCAGATTCTGGGCCTCCCTCTCTCTGCTGCTTCCCTGTTCACACACACACTCTCTCTCTCAAAAATAAATAAACATTAAAAAATATTTTTTAAAGAAAAAGCAGGTAAGGGTACAGGGAGTTGGGGTAGTGGTGTGGGGTTATTTTAGAGAAGCCCTCATTGTGAAGATTATATCTGAGTAGAGATTTGAAGGAAATGTGGAAGCAAGACACAGGAAAATCCAGTGGACTTATTTTGCTATTTCTCAAAATGGAATGGATACAGATAGTTTAAAATAACTAAAGAAGAAATTCAGGTTATAATAATGATAGTCCAAAGTAGAAAAGGAGAATTTATATCATGTAATTATCTGATAAGCATGTCTTGTTTATATTTTACCAACAACCTTTCTTTGTGTAGCAATCTTCACAAAAATGAAGAAAACTCATATCCAGTCTTCTGACTCTCACACAGACTAATGCTTTACAAGAAAGTATTTTTTTTAAATCATGAAAACTGTATATTGCCTTCTAATCAATATGTGGAAATCAATGATCCAATGATACCTAATGAGATTTTAGGAATGTAATGCTTCTTCTAGTGTTTTAAATGTGAACGTTTGAATTGTACAGATCAATAGACAATGATCTAAATGGCCCTATCTGGCAGGCAGGCAGGTATCGCCAAGGAAAAAAAAACTAGGCCTTGCAGGCACTTGGTACAATCACTTCTTTCTTTAAAACCACAAAACAAATGCTCATCTTTCTGTAATATTTCTCTTATTTGAATTATATTCAGTTTGGGATTTGGTTTTTGATCCCTACCACACTTTCTGCACTTTAGAACAGGAACAGTGCTTTAATCATTGTTCCAATGATGAAACAGTAAGTTCATGGTTGGGCTTCTGACTATAAACCTTTATTTCCACCAATTCTTACATAAAGATAAACACAACCCTATACTGTTTTTCTTCTAACATTTTTTTTCTAATTTAATAATGTGCCTTCCTATATCAGAAAGTCTATACTTTTTGTTGTACCTGCATAGTATTTCATCGTGTGGCTGTACTTCCACTGCCATTAATAACTTTGTGCTTTGTGGTAGGCAGAATTCTAAGATGACCACCCATGACCCCCACTCTTATATAATCCCCCAGCCTTTGACTGTGGGAGGTACCTGTAAATATGATGGAAGGTCACTCCCATGATAAGGTTACGTTATATGGCACAGTTGGCCTTAAGAAAGAGATTATCCTAGGTAGGCCTGATCTAATTAGTTCTTAAAAGGGACCAGGCTCTTTCTGAAGAAAGGTATTCAAAGTAAGAGAAGATTCTCCAAGGTTGGTTTTCAGGATGGGGGAAGAAACATGACAAGCAATGTGGGCAATTTTCAGTTGCTGAGAGCAACCCACAGCCCACAGCCAGTAAGAAAATGGAGGCCTCAGTGCTTTAACTGCAAGAAACTGAATCCCACCAACAACCTGAAGGAGCTTGGTAGAAACCTCCAAGCTCCAGATGACAAGACAGTTTTGATTTCAACCTATGATGCCCTGAGAGGAGAATCCAGTTATGTCTTTGGCTGGCTTCTGACCTATAGAAACTGTGAGATAATAAATTGGTGGTGTTTTAAGCCTTTAAATTCGTAGTGATTTGTTACATGGCTCTTCTTTATCAGGTTTCCCCTGGTTATAATTACTAGATTACTTCTTTTCCATATAAACTTTTTAACATCAATTTCACAGTTCCAGAAAAATAAAATCAATGGTACTCTGTTGAATTAATTTAGGGACAACTGACATCTTCCTTTAAGCATTTTTTTTAAATCTTAAACATTTATGTTTTAAGATTATCTTAATTCTTTCCATTTGTTATGACTACTTTTATTAAACAGAGGAAAATATTCACTGAGGTAAGTTGGATTTCCTGTTATTTAGCATAGGTTTCTTCCCAAAACAATTAGGCTTGCGCTTTCTAGCAGTTTCCCAGGGATGCCATAGAGCCACAAATTGGATGGCTTAAAAAAAGTAGACATTTATTGCTGCACAGTTATGGAGGCTAGAAAGCCAAAATCAAAGTATCAGCGAAGTTGATTTCTTCCGAGGCTGTGAAGGTGAATTTGTTCCATACCCTTCTCCAAGCTTCTGATGGCTTCAGGCATTCCTTTGTTTATAGATGGCATTTTCCCTGTGTCTTCCCTGTATTTATGCCTATTGCTGGATTCAAATTTCCCCTTTTTATAAGGGCATAGCCATATTGGATAGCCCCACACTAGACCTCATTTTAACTTGATCATCTGCAAAGACCTTATTTCCCAGTAAGGCCACATTCACAGTCACTGGGAGTTAGGACTTCCACATCTTTTAGAGGCACAGCTTTCAACCCACAGTCGGCCTCTTCAGTGGTCCGTTTTTTTTATGTTTATTTATATTTGAAAGAGAGACAGAGAGTGGGGGGTGGGGTGCAGAGAGTGAGGGGCACAGAATCTGAAGCAGGCTGCAGGTTAGACCTGTCAGCTGTCAGTACAGACTCCAGTGCCGGGTTAGAATTCAGGAACCATGAGAACATGACCTGAGCTGAAGTCTGACACTCAACTGAGCCACCCAGACACCCCTTCTTCAGCGGCTCTTACGGACAATAAGAACTCTAATAAAAAATATGGAGAGTGATTTTTTAAAAATCTTTTCTAGCTCTGCAACCTTATAACTAAGTAACTTGTGATTTTTGTAAAGCAAAGATAGTAAAAATAATAAAATGTTAAGCTTTCCTAAGCCTGAGACTTCACAATTCTTAAATGATAAGTTCAGCTTAAAACTAAAAGGGTCATTCTTTTTAAAGAACTTTCTGATTCATCAGATTCTTAAGGAGAAAAAACAAACCAACTAAACTCAAAATCTGTCAACTACAAAGATATTTGAAATAAAAAAACTTAATTTTACTTTATGGCATTACTTGAAATTTAGTTCGCATTTCAGAGGGAAGGTACACTTGAATTTTTATGAGTCCTCTCAGAGTTTAATGAGTTTTATTTCTTAAGTAAACCTTTATTGGAGGAAATTAAGATCTTACAAGATCTTAAATGGAGCAAAAGCTAAATCAAAAGCCAGTGGTGGGGAAGGTCGTAACCTTAGACACAATCGCTTAATCATTTGTTACCATATGTTGGAAATCCATTATACCTCAGCTTGCAGCCTTTGAGAGCACACTTAACCTGGGTCTGAAAGTAAGGAAAGACTTGTGTGCCTGGAAGTCAAATATTAGTCTGGATCAGATCTAATGTGACATTTACCATATAGATCTTCCTTGACTTAAAACGGGGTTACAATTAGAAAAAACCATCATAAGTTGAAAATATCCTAAGTCAAAAATTCATTTAATGCACCTAACCTACTGACCATCAGAGCTTAGCCTCACCTATGTTAAATGTGCTCTGAACACTTACATTAGCCTACAGATGGGAAAAATTATCTATCATAAAGACTATGCTATACTAAAGTGTTGAACATTTTTGTAATTTATTCAATATTGGATTGAAAATGAAAAAAAAATGGTTGTATGGGTACACAATGTTCTTAAGTGTATCTGTTGTTTACCCTTGTGGTCGTGTGGCTGACTGGGGGTCATGAAGCTCACTGCCAGTGCCTAGCATCAAAGATCGCGAGTCCAGGAAAAGATGACAATTCAAAATTCAAAGGCTAGGTTTTGCCAAATACATATGTCTTTCACACCATTGTAAAGTCAAAAAATCATAAGTTGAATCATCATAGATCATTGTCTCTACTCTGTTATTTCCACCTCCTTATGTGTGTGTATGTGTGTGTGCACACATGCACACATTTGATAGTGATGAACATGGTAGTCAAGGTTTGAGGGAGGAGTGGAAAGAAGGAACGAAGTTGAATCCAAATTCCATTTTTCCTCTTGTTAACTGTAATTCTACTCTTCTCCTCTGTATGCATGCATAATATCTTTGCTTTTTTTTTTTTTTGTATTTGTGAGAACAATTGGCTAAATGCCATTGAAAATAGCCTTTTCTCTTTCTCCTTCCTTTCTTCTCACTCCAGCTTTGCCACTGTCTTCCACTATTGTATCAAGTGGCCTTGCCACTGGAGCTAGCAATCAGCAATGGAGACTATGCATACTGGAATCACCTCTATATTTAGAATATCACCCTGAATTCTACCCTTCATCTTTGGAAATGTAGCACCCTTAAAGCCATAAAAATCTAACCAACTCACTCAGCTCAGGAAAATCACCTATTGTTTGTTATAGTTGATGTTGATGTTCTTATTTTTATCTTTTCTTAGCTTTTATCTTTTCTTTTTCCTTTTCACATGAGTGGATTTGTAGAGTGTTGAGACAAAAAGAGGAAGAGAATCAAGCTAGCCGGGGTGAGCAGGCTTCTTGATGGACAGACAGAAGGAGAGATGAGTGCTCAGATATCCTATCAAGGTCAGTCGACATAGAAGGATAGACTTTACTATATTCTTAGTGTAATTATAATATATCACAGTTAAGGAACCACAAGACCTCTGGTTAGGTCAAACCTCCACAGATAAGTAACCTGAGGACACAATCTTGCAAACAGTGGCTGTTGAAGAGTTCACTGATTACTCCCAATACACATTCTTTCCTCCTTCCTTTTAGCAGTACATTTTGGTTTCATAGCTAGAGACTATATTTTGAAACTTCCTGAATTAGTTTTCTATTGCTGCCACAACAAATTTTCAAAATTTACCAGCTGAAAATAACACCCCTTAATATCGCACAGTTCTGTAGACAAGAAATGCCAGAGGATCCAGCTGAGTTATCAACTCAGGGCTGCACAAGGCTAAAATCAAGATGGTGGCTGGGCTGGGCTCTTACCTGGAGATTTTGAGAAAGAATCTGCTTCTAATCTCAGTAAAATTATTGGCAGAATTCAGTTCCTTCCTATTTTTAAAGTTGAGGTCTCTGTTTGCTTAATTATATAGCCTTTCATATTCAAATGAATAATGGCTCATTGAATCCGTCACACTAAATCTCTGACTTCTCTTAACACCAGAGAAAGATCTCTGCTCCTGGAGTTATAGTAGGCCCAATCAGATAATGTAGGATAATCTACCTATCTTAAAGTTAGCTCATTAGTAATCTTAGTTACATCCCTTTTGGTATATAATTCAACATGTTCACTGGAGGAGGGCAAAAGTCATGGATGGCCAAATTCTGCCTACTACACTTCTCCTACAGTAGATGGCCATTACAGAGCCACCACTCTGCATAATACCAAGGGGCATCATACACATAAAATTCACTGCAAATGATGCCCCTTGGAGGTACACAACATGGGAGAAATACACTATATAACTAGGTTTTAGATAGTGGGATGTAAATGTAAATAATGTGTCTGACTTCCAATTATTTTAAATTTTATATTGAGAAAGAAAGAGAGTGAGTGAGCAGAGGAGAAGGGAAGTGGGAGAGCCCAGCATGAGGATCAATCCCACGACCGTGAGATCATGAATTGAACTGAACTGAAATCAAGAGTTGGAAATTCAACAGACTGAGCCACCCAGGCAATCTCTGATTCTTTTAAACACAAAATATCTTGCCCTGTTCTTTTTCCTTCTCCTTTTTTTCTAACTTGAAAATGGCAATGTGAGCAATGTGGGAAGCTGTATATTAAAAATGACAAAGCTATCTTGTCATTCCTGAACATTCATCTATGACACATTAAGTAAAAAAGGAAAACAATTCTATCTTGTTTAAGTCACTGTATTTTATAGGTTTTTTGTTGTTGTTGTTGTTGTTATAGTAGTTTAGCTTGCTAAGAGGTCGCAGAATTAGGATTAAAATCGAGGCCATTTAATTCCTAGTCAGGACTTTTTATTGCCATATTGTCTCTCTTTATTCACATATGTGTTTAGTTCTAAATACTGCCACTAATCATGGAACTTATTGTTTCAGGTTGCTTCTCATTTGGTAGGTCTTTCATCCTTTGGCCTCAAGTTCATTATTATCCTCTTATGTTCTCTAAAACTTCTGAAAGAGTCTGATATTGGGGAGAGATGGCAGGTCTGGATGGAGTTGGAAAAGGCATGGTTAGGGTTGGTAATAATGAGGGTGAGTGACAAAGTTGGGTGAATCTGGCTTATGGAACACCTCAAGTCCCTTTATAAGAAGTCTTGGAGTAAAAAATGAGTTTCATTATTTATACAAATTCCTGAAAAGTGGTGGATAATTCCAGCACATAATAAAATGTATCATAATAAAGGGAAAGCAATAGATGTCATAGTAAATAGAAAAAAGTCAGCATGTCCATTTTTCATACAACATCAATATGAAGAGTAACTAAATAATTTATAGAAAAAAGCAGGTATCTAAAATTATGCATTCATAAAATAAAAAAAAAAACCTTACTGACAATGCCTAATCAAGCTTTAGATAGCATTTTTCTATATCCAATAGATCTATTTTTCTCCAACTTCTTCATTAAATGGCATTCAAAGTCTTTGTCATATTCCAGATTTAGCAATTTCATTCATCTTGGCAGCAGTGTGAGTATTGTTCTGGATGAAGCCTTCTCTAAGGAGAGAATGCAGCCAATGTCTGTGATCCCTTAGTCCTTTTCATTCTGGCTGATAACTTTCATCTTGACTCCAATTGCTTCAATGGCTCTGAGCCTCCCTGAAATATTACTGATGATTTTAGGCATTATATCTATTTTTTAAAAAATTAACCCTCAGAAAACACATAAGTTCACAGAGTACAGTCTAAGACAACTTTCAGAGTACAATACCAAAAGCAACTGGGATTTTCCCAGCAGATGTTGGCTGGGAAATCACTTTGCATTGTACTGAGTACTTCTATATCAGGCTTTACCTTGACACTTAGAAGCACTTTTGAACAAACTAATGGATGACCGATAGTATAATCTCCACCCTGAAGAAAATTTCTTAGACATTTTAAACTGTATAATTGTATACAATTTATTCCTATTTGTTAACAAAGGTGCTATTTTTTCACTCTATTCTCAAAAAGTATAAAATAATTATGTATAAACTGAGTTGCCAGTTGATCTGCCACAGATATTTGTTATTTGCTCTAGTGGCAGCTGAGGAATGAAAGGTGGATGTTTAGGGAAGGTAAACGTGACATTACAAGCAGAGAGGAGACAATAAAAGTCAGCAGGGCCCCTGGAGATGGGCTCTTGATAACCTACATTGTCTTTTCCAAAATTACTAAGTATCTCTGCATCTGTTTCCTTGTATAAGACATCGGGAGCCAGTACCTCCCTCTCCATGTATATTTGAAGATAATATGAGGACACAATAGAAAGCCTCTAAACATAATTCTTGCAATTTAGTTGGCCTCCAAGCATGGTTCCCTCTCACTACTCCCACATACTCTTAGCCCTGATAGAGGAGACTCTAGCAAGGAACAGATTTAAAGAGTGAGATATTCTCTGGGTACAAATTCACTAAAAGCCTCTACTATCTAAAATTGCAGAGGTAGATAGGATCAGTATCCTCGGCCAAGCCACTCCCAGTTAATAGCTCCCTTTCTTAAAGGAGTATGTTATACCTAAGTTTACCCCATGTATTAATTTCCTCTGGCTCTGTAAAAATGAACCAGAAATTTAGTGGTTTAAAACAACACAAACTTGTTATTTCACAGTTTCCATGTGTCAGGTCGTCAGAGTATGGTTGGATGGGTAAGGAAGACCTTAGGGTCTTCCCAGGTTATAAGCAAAGAATCCTCTGGGGGTGTGTTCTCATCTGTAGTTTGCTGTCCTCTTCCAGGTTGTTGGAAGAATTCAGTTTCCTGAAGTTTTTGGACTGAGACCTCTTTCTTCATGGCTGTTGGTGGTGGGCCACTCTCTGTAACTAGAGGCCACTATCAGGTCCTAGTAAAGCTGCCACAACATTGATACTTACTTCTTCAAAACAAGCAGAACCTTCTATAGTATGACCTAACCAAGAAAGTAATTGCCCTATTAGATTCTCACATCCCACCCACACTCAAGGGGACAGAATGAAGTAGGAAATTTAGGCCAGTTGGTGGAAATCTTGGACACCATCACAGAATTCTGTCTGCCATACTCAACCCATTTTAAAACAAGATAATCTGATTCTTAGAGTCAGGTAATACTGTCCCACTGAAAATACATAATCTAAACTACATCCATGCATGATTTCTTTCCTTTCTGTATCCTGTTTACCCTGCCCCTTACAGGTTTCTCCTGACACATTCCCTTAGTAAGTCACTCGTACATGAATACTCATCATAGGCTCTGTCCCTAGAGATCCCAAATAAAGACACCTTACATTCTTGTCTAGTTACATACTTTATAATGATTCTAATGTAAGTTCCGCATTTTTCTTTTGTCTTATTTATTTCTGAGAACTGTTCCACAAGAATTTTTAGATAATTTCATCAAGTTAAATTCTAATTGGAACTTGATTTTAATTACATTAAACCTACAATATAAGGTTAGACAAGCTGACATTTTGACAACATTCAGACTTACTAGAAATATGGCATATTGCTTCATTTACTCAAGAATTCTTTCATGCCTCTCAGTAAAATATCACATGAATTTCTTATTAGTGTATATATTTTACATTAGTTGTTACTGTGAATGGAAATTTTTTACCATGATTATTTTACTTTATGTTTGTTGTTACTATAGAAGTGAAGGGGGTGCCTGGGTGGCTCAGTCGGTTAAGCATCTGACTCAATTTCAGCTCAGGTTATGATTTCACAGTTCATGAGTTTGAGCCCTGCACCAGACTCTTCACTGTCAGCACAGAGCTTGCTTGGGATTCTCTGTCTCTCTCTCCCTGCACCTCCCCTGCTTGCACTTTCTCTCTTGGTCAAAAATAAACAGTTAAAAAAAAAGAAGCAGTGAACATTTTATCTTTATAAATGCTTTCAAAGACATATTTAAGAATAAAACCAATGCATTTTCAGATGATGCCAAGTAGAACTGTTAATATCTTAGGAATAGGTAAAGAATTGTAAGTTAACCAAAAGCAGATGGAAAGAAAATTAGGATCAAAACACAAGTGTGCACTGGGGCGCTTGGGTGGCTCAGACAGCTAAGTGTCTGACTCTTGATTTCAGCTCAGGTCATGATCTCATGATCATGAAATAGAGCTCTGCATCAGGCTCTGTGCTGACAGCATGGAGCCTGCTTGGGATTCTCTTTCTCTCTCTCCCTCTGCCCCTCCCCAGCTGGTGCAGGAACTCTCTCCTTCTCTCTCTCTCAAAAAGAAACAAACAAAACACACAAGTGTGCACTGAATGGTTTTTTATAAAAAAGACTATAAGGAAAGACATTACAGGATAAAACAAAAGAAGACAAAATGGGCTGAGATCATAGTAGCTCATAAGTTAAGCAGAAGCGGAAGCTGTATAATGCTCTCTGAAAACAAACAAACACTGAACAAGACGCTAGAATGTTAAAAAAGAAAAGGTCAAGCAAGGGCCTACAAATAGTCATTTTTCTTTATTCAGCACTAACTGGGCCCGTGTTATAATACTGCATTGTTGAAAGCCAATATTTCTACCCATAATATATTCTTTCTTAGCAGTTTACTTTCTTTTACTAATTGTTTTGGAATCATCAAATCATAAACTGTTGGATCTACCTGACAACTTAGAGACTTCCTACTTTATCTTTCTTATTTAAAAAATAAGGAAGTTAAGCTCCAATTAGGTAAAGTTAAGCTCTAATTAGACAAAATTATTTTCCCTATGATTTCTCTTTTTAGTTAGAGGCATCAGAATTCATCCAAACCAGAAATCTAGGTCATCTTAAAATTCCTCTTCTTTTCATCCCATATCCAATCAGTGATCCAAGTGCCTTGTATTTTTGTATCCTGAGCATCTCACTAACTCATAGCCACTGAGGTAGTTCAAGTCTGCATCATTGCCTTCACTCTTTCATGCCACAAATATTTCTGTGCACCTTCTGCAGACACACACTGCTCCAGATGCTACAAATACAGTAGCAAAATTTTGTTCGTTTCTGTATTAGCTTCTCCTGTATTCCTGATTTTGATCCACTTTCAGTATGTTTACTGGAGATTGCTTTACAAAACACAAATCTTACTATGATTTCCCTTGCACGAAATTCTCAGTAGCTCACCACTACCATGTGGGATGAGCATGAACCCCATTAGCTTTCCTTGGTGTAATCCTTCTTCATGTTTCAGCTCCCTTTCCTGCTTTATGTACGTGTTTGTGGTCTGCCACCCCCCACAGATCCTGGGCTATTGCCACACAGAAATATTAACTTTTAACACAAACATGACAGTTTCATATTATGAAGTTAGAATGTGAGCCCCTATTTGTCTAGTATATTTGGGGAAAAGTGAAAATGCCTTGTCCTAATTCTGAGTCATCCCATTGGCTGTTGCTACTTTATGAGATATGGCTTCCCGCCTACACTCAGCTCTAACTTTGTCATTCACTCTGTGGCTGGGTACCACCTGATACTACAGGATGCTGTGTTCCTCTATGTAATGTTGCCTCTGCAGTAATAACTGCACTGAAAATGATATGGGGACAGCCATTCCTTCCTTTATGCACCCATCCCTTAATTCTCCATAACAGTCACTACAAAAAGTCTTGTGTATGTAACAAACTTTATTGCAGTGTCCATAACTGGAATAGTTAAAATAAAGAGATAACAGGTTTAGAAGCTATGTATAATGGTTCCTAGTGTCTGAGGAAAAGGAATCCTTGATGCCTTTGTTCCTAGCCTTGCTTCCCAACCTGAAAGATTTTTCTCTTCTCTCCCTCTGAAAGAATTGGATTCTTCACTGTGCCCCGGGTAAGTATTCACCCCACCGTACCCCAGCCCTAGAGACACTGTCCCATCTGTAGTCATTGAAGTTGCTCCAGCTTTCAAACCATGAGGCCTTAGCCGTAGGGAGTACATCAGAAAAGCTCCAAGAAATGCGTTGGCCCATCATATGTATTCTTCTGTACAATCTGCATGGCAGTGTGAGATACCAGTATACCTCCTAAATTTTCCTGTAGGTTTGGGGTGAGTAACTGCTGAAACACACACACACACACACACACACACACACACACACACACACATATATATATATATATATACATTTATACACACAGAGATACTTATATACCTACACACCCAGAAGCCTTTTATAAGGGCATTGGAAATAATAGAATAAAACCACTTTAAGGCAAAAAATTTTTTTCTATATGCAATGTATAAAGCCTGCTTTATATTCCCTGGCTACAACGTATATAGAGCTGAATGTTTTAATAAAGAAAAAAAATTTACCTTCTTTTTACCTTCTTTTTGTAAGTCCCAGATAATGCCCAAAGGATTCTTGGGTTTTTAAGAAGTGAACCATAATGATACCTTGACAAACACCAGAAGTACCACTGTATGCCCCTGTCCAGAAGAGAAAATAAAAAATAAATAAAAATAAAAAGAGAAGAGAAGAAAGAAGACAAGGAAAGAGAAGCTAGATATGTCAAAGTTAAAGAAATAAAAGGGATTGTCCTTTTATGTAAAATATTTTCATATGTCATTCCTCCTGCTGAAAATGCCACCTTTTTAAATAAAAAGGTTCAATTTGAAATGTCTTCTCTGTGATGCTTTCCCTTACTCCCCTGTAGAGCGAGCCAATAGTCTCCTCTGGGCTTCTCGTAATAACCTGCACTTACCTTTACTATACCTCTTAACACATTTCTATATATTTTTAATCTGTCTGTCCCATGCAGCCTGTGTGCTCTTATGAGGGCAAGAACTATGTTTTATTAATTCTTGTCTTCTAGCAGTTTGTCACAGTAGGTGCTTAATAAACGTTTTGTGAATAAATGAGAGAAGGAATAATTCCCCCCAATTATACCAGTTAATGACAGAGTAAATAGCAAAACTCAGACTTTCTGACTCCTAGTCTAGTATTTTTCACAATCATTATCTAACTGAATCTCCAAGTAACAGTTAATTTCCAAATTACAGGCTTGAAATCTAAGAGGTTTAATGAATTTTTCAAGGTCACACTGATAATGTTGTGTCATTTCAGTCAGGATAGGTTAGGTTATGCTGTCTTAATAACCTCAAGATTGAAAGACCTAAAACAAAGGCTTGTTTGTTGTTCCTGCTACAGGTCCACCGTAGGTTGGGGTTGGGGGGATCCATATCTTTATCCAAAGACAAAGTTTGGTAGAGCAGCCACAGTCTTGAACATTGCTTATGTCTGTGCTAAAGGGAAAAAAAAAGTGTTCTGGAACAATACTAGCTATGCCCTGGAAGTAACACATGCTGCTTCTACTCACAAGTCAGTGAATAAAACTAGTCATATGACTATCTATAGATAGTCCCCACCCATCAAGAAGTAGATCATGAAATGCCATTCTGCCGCATTACTGGAAATGTAAATTGCTTAAGACTATTACCATACTCACATGTAATACATAGGTATACCACAGCTGTTGGAGTATAATTTTTATTTCCAGCCTAATATTCTCTTGACCAAGCAACTCCTCATTTTAGAAAAGATACAGTAGATACAGGATGGATTTTAAGAGGATTCAGCTAAGACAAAATAAATGTGAAGTAATTCAAGGAATTATACATTTTAGCTTAAAATCAAGATATGAATGAAAACTAGCTGTCTTCATCCACAGAGCAGGTGATTATAAGGAAAAACCATGACTAGTGCTAGTTGTTCTCAGGTCATTCAATATAGAGAAATGGGCTTAAAGTCAATTGTAAAAAGTTAAATTGGGTGATTTACACAAGTGTTATATAAAAACATCATAACATACATACACACACACTTAAAAGGACATTGTAGTAGGAAAGCCTAGGATTCTAGGCCTAAGTTCATCACTAATTAGCAATGTGTCCTTGGGTCTTTTGTAGGCATATATCTTGCTGTATAAAATAAAAATTTGGAGAGATACATAAGGTTCCTTGCAACTTAAAATTATTTGGCCTATGTAAACTAACTTGTCATAATGCAGTTTGGAGTAACTACTACAGTCATTAGTGTGATAATAACTGCTAGAGCAAGTACATTCCCAAATTTCAATGGCTTAAAATAATTTTATTTTTTACCTGCGTAACAATATTCCTATTGGCAGAGACCTTTTTTCCACACTGTGATTCAGGGATGTATGTTCCTTCCATCTAGTGTCTTCATCATCCACTGGGGCCTCAGAGGTTTCTGCTTCTAGTCAGTAAAAGCAAGAAGAGTGGAGAGACCAAGCCCAGAAGTGGAACACATCACTTCTGCTCACTTTCTGTTGGGCAACCTTCTTATTGGTGAGAACACTTATTGGTGAGTCCCCTGTGGATGCAGAGAACACTTATTGGTGAGTCCCCTCTGGATGCAGAGGGAACTGGAAAAAGCAGTTCCTGGCTGGAGACTCCTCTCCCAGGACCTACTTCATGCTGTGAAAGTAGGGATTCAAATTTTTTCAGAGAACGTCTAGTTGTCTCTGCCACAGTCTTTCTTGACAGCTACCTTCTTCCTTTGTGGAATTAACCTCTCCTCTGTTGCTTACCTCGTACTCAGAATACCATTAGGGCACCATCACTTGGTTCCTTTATATGCTACATATTCAAGGGACCACTTTTTTTTCAGCCTTGCACTTCCCAGCACATAACCCTATACCAGGAACCGAGCAATTATTCAATAACAAATTTTGATCAAATCGATTTACTCAAAGCTCTCTCTGCCACCACTGTGGGGTCTATTTAGTTTTTTGTTTGTTTTCCCACAGTTATGTGAGCTTGGGAAGCTATCTTAAATCTTTAATAATTTTGTTACAGAACTTTAGCAGAACCCAGTGATCCTACATAATTGTTAAGGGTGTTATAGGAAAAAACATATACTAAGTGTCTAAATATGCATGATAAATCCCAGGCTTTCATTCTTCGCTAACAACAGCTCCTTTGTAAGTAGATGGCAGGAAAGGTTCTTCCTGATCTTAGGGCCAGGACTTGAAGTATTCTTTCATTCTTTCAGTTTATGTCTATAAACCTTGGTTTTTAAGTGAAAAAGGTATAAATCATAATACCTCTATAAGACAGAGTAAGTAGAATATGTAAGCTTAAAGGTATGTGCACCCTGAAAAACATTTACACTTTATAAAGAACATCTGAGAAGATTTTATAAGTAACAATGAAACATTTTGGGAAAATTAACTCTTGGGTCAAGTCTTATTTAGTCTGGATCAAATACGTAAATATATAATTTTATGTTTAATGTAGAATTCATTCATTTATCCAACAAACATTTATTAAGCACCTACTTTGGCTTGTTAACCTAGATTATTTAGGAAAAAAATCTCACCATTCATCCAAATCACCTGGATAATTATCAAATGCCCTATACTGGATATGCAGTAAGGTCCATGGGGAGTTTTTAATTCTAGCTTGTAGCTCTCTAAGGACAAGAGCCCACAGCTACCCATTGCTTGAATTCCCAATAAATATTTAAGGAATAAATTACTATCAAAATAAATTATCTGCACAGTTTTTCAATCCATATTAAGATTTTTTATTTATGACAATGATGAAAGTTTACCAAAATCCAGTGATCCTGGAAAATGGCAATTAAAAGAAAATTCTTTTGTGTTCCAGGCTTTACTGCAAAGAGACAACCTTCCCCATCTGAGTTTGGTAAAGACTCACAGATGCTCTCCTATGTGAGATGCTTTCTTACCTATGACAGGACCAGACAAAAACTCCCAATTACTTTTTTTTTTTTTTTTTGCCTATTAATGATGAGCTGAAATGCTTCTCCTCACTGATCAATCAGAACAGATGCTTACAAATCAAAGTTATGTTAAACTTCCCTCCTTCCCCAAGCACCTGAATTTTGACCCACCTTCACCCTGAGCCAGATAAAACTCCTTAACAGTTCTGCCTGACAATAGGACCCTCAAGATAAAACATTCTTATCTACTCTTGAATTCCACCCTTTCATCCCATTTCCCCACATTTTTTGGTTCTTTTTAGCCTTGTTTAATCCTCCCTATAAAAGAAGAACACTTTTTGTCTCATCTTGGAATGCTTACAGATCTTAGGTCCATTGCAGTAGTCTCTGTGCCCCCATTATAATAGACCCTTTCTCCCCTTTTAATAATGTTTCCAAAACCTCTTCTTAGCTACTTCCAGATTTGTTTTTTTAATTTGATACTTACTTTATAGAGAATTACCCCCCTCCATACAATCAGTACACAAATGTGAACTAAATTTCTATATACTAGATTCCTAACTTTATTTTTTTTTAATCTGACCTGATAGGTATGGTTTTCTGATTCCTTGAAATGAAAACATTTATTAACATTCAAAAGAATAAAGGCAAATATTTAGAACCTATATCAAATAAATGTGGTTTTTCAAATAGAGTTCTGGATTCTGTCTTGGGGTTTGGGGAGCACTAAAAGAAAGACTTCCTGAATGTTAGGGGCTACTCTTTTTAATACACAAATTTTCTTCCCAGAAGATTGAATACGTACTGCCATCTACTGGTAAACTCTGCAAAATCAAGTTAAGACAAATGGCACTACTTTCTTCTACAGAAGTATGTGAACGTATTTGTTGGATAGTCTTCTCAAATATATAGCATACTTAAAAACAAATAGTTACATTGTATATGCATTATTTGTTGACACACCATGTTTAAATACTCTTTTGTCTCAGATTTTCTCAAAAATATGTTAGTTGCCAAAACATTTTTAAATGATTCAGGGTTAAACATCCAAGCAAGTGTAATCACTGCATAAATTGTATAGAATAGCATAGTTTGGTATAGTATGGAGCTCTGACACACAACATGTAGTCTGCAGGCTGGCAGCCGCAGTATCATGTAAAAGATTGTAAGAAATTCAGAATCTTAGGTCTCTCCCAGACCCACTTAAAAAGAATCTGCATTTTAACAAAATCATTGAGTATTACATATGCACATTAAAATTTGAGAAGTGCTGGTATATTGTATAGAATTTATAGATTACAAACAAAAACAACAAACCCTAGTCAGAAGCTCTTTTTCTAAAAAAAAAAAAATAAAAGGGTAGCTCTCAAGATTTTTGTCATGGTCCTAGAATCATTTTTCATTTTTCAATCTTCAAATGGATTTCATCCTGCAATTAAATTTTTTTTGAATCACTGTAAGATCAATTGAAGCAGTCTTGAAATAAATTATACTTCTGTTAAAGAAAGACAATTAAAGAACAATACCCTCAAGCTATATGTTAATATTATACATTTGTGCATATTGAGATTCATTATTCTGTTCAGCATCATTGATGAGACTTTCCTTAAGATTAATTACTGACACAGCTATGCCAGCAGCCTCTCAAGAAGGTCAAGGGATAGATAGTCAAAGAAAAGATACAAACAAACCAAGGCATTAGAGTTGAGAGTAAGATCACGTTGGACAGTAAATCACCCACACATGCACATACTCATGCACTGTAAGTCACATGCACATTCACAGACACACACTCACACACACACACACACACACACACACACACACATACATACAAGTGCACACTGATGATGAAACCCCAGCATCAACTTAACAGGCCTCAGAAGCCAAACTTCAACAGCTTCCTGGCTTTTCACAGATCCCACAATACCTGTATTAGAAGGGAATGCCATTGCCTCAAGCAATTTCCTTTAGTGTACAAGATGCCTCGTACTTGAAAAAGGAACACAGATAAAAAAGTACATTCTACAGAATAAAGGGCACAGTCTCAGTTTTTCATGAGTGATAATACTGTTTTCTTTTAAATTTGTTAAGACTTTCTTCATGGTCAATTTTTTATTTTTTTGTGTATGCTTGAAAATGTGCATTTTTTAGTTACTGAATGCTAACTAGATAAATGAATCAAAATAGTTGTTAATTGTTTGTATTTTTTATATCATAGTTTTTCTTTCTCTGTCTGATCCATCAATTAGTATATTAATTTCTCCCAGGATAATAATGAATTAAAAAATGTAACTTGTCAGACAGGTTTTGTTTCCTATATTTTAAGTCCATTTTTACTACACTGTTTATATTTTCCTAAGAAATGTATTATTTTATAATTATATTGTGACCCTCTTCATTCTTAATAATATTTTTCATCTTAATTTTATATGATTTAATACTACATGCAGTAGGCCAAAATTCACAAGTTAAAGACACAGCCTGCCCCCAAGACAGCTTTGCCCTCACTTTAGACACTAGCCACAAATTCAGGGGTCCCTAGAGCTACCTTCACTTTGACTAGTTGGCTATTATTTTGAGCTTTCTTATATCACCCTCAAGTTCCATTACTCAATAGACTCACAGAACTTATTGAATGTGCTATAGTTCAAATTGCTTAAGACTCTCTCTCTCCCCTTGCCCCTTTCCCCTGCTCACAAACTCTCTCTCTCAAAAAAAAAAAAAAAAGTTCATAGAATGAAATATAGGTTTCTAAACATGAAGTGTTTGTCAACCTTTCAGCATTAAAGTATGACAATACTCAGATTACTACCAATGAGGGAAGCTCACTGAGTTTCAATGTCCAGATGTTTTATTGCAGCTTAAACTTTGTAGGCAATTGTGACTCAATCTCCAGCTATTCCTTGACTCTTCAGAGGTCAGGCTGCTATCATGTAGCTCAGAGCCTCAATCTTTAAGTCTCATGATTGGACTTTCCAGCATAGTCAGCTCTATCCTGAGTTACCTCATTAGCATAAACTATCATTTGTAGTCTAAGGGGTCTATGATGTATATTAAAGACATTTCAATTACTTGGAAAATTCCAAGTGTTTGGAGGCTACCTCACAGGAGCTGGGACAAAGGCCAGTCTTCTCTTTGAGTAGATTAATTTTTCACTACACAAATACTAATATGGCTACCCAAACTTTTTTTTTGGGGGGGGTTACAATTTGCCTGCAAAGCATAAAATAAAACAGTAGAAATATCCATACAGTTAAATAATCACAATAAATGTAAATGGATGAAACTCAGTAGCAAACAAAGTTTGTTATATTGGAACAAAATAATTTAGATATTTACTATTTGCAACAGATAACCTAAATCATATGGACATATCATCAGATAAATTCAAATTAAAACCCCAGTGAGATACCACTACACAGCCACCAGGATCGGCAAAATTTAAAAGACTGATAATACCTAGAGTGTTAAGTTTATGGCACAACTAGAACTCTCCTATATCACTGGGGGAGTATAAATTGGTTCAGTTGCTTTGGGAAAAATGTCTGGCAATATATAAATAAGCTAGATATATGTATACCTTATGTCCCAAAATTCTGCTTCCATGGGTATATACCCAACAGAAATGTTTAATAAAGGGCATGTACAATAATGTTCACAGCAGCTTTATTCATGATAGCAAAAAATCTGAAAACCTAATGTTCATAAGGAGTCAAAATGGTATTTCACAGCAATGAGAAAGAACAAGTTACTCATATAATGACAACATTGATAAATTTTATAAAATAATTCTGAGGGAATGAAGTCAGACACAAGAGTAAAACTTGTATGATTAAAATTAATATAAAAATTCAGGGTACCTGGGTGACTAAGTCAGTTGAGTGGCCAACTTCAACTCAGGTCATGATCTTGCAGTTTGTGAGTTCGAGCCTCATATCAGGCTCTGTGCTGGAAGCCTGCTTCAGGTTCTGTGTCTCCCTCTCTCTCTCTGTCCCTCCCTGGCTCTCTCTCTCTCTCTCTCTCTCCCACTCAAAAATAAACAAACATTTTAAAAAAATCAATATAAAAAATTCAACAAAAAGCAAAATATATCTATGATGATAGATATAAAATGGTTATTCTTAACGTGAGTACCATCTGAGGAGGGGCATGAAGAAGGCTTCTGGATTTCTAAAAATACTCTTCATCTTTATCTGAGCTGTGGATACATGACAGTACATATGTGAGTATACATGCAAAAATTATCAAGCTATACACTTACAATGTATGCATCTTTTGTTTGTCATACTTCAATAAAATAATAGTTACAAAGGTATAAGGATATAGAAAGATCTTGCAATTATTGGATAACAGTAACTCCTTTTCTTCTTGGAGTAGAATAGATGGCAAGACTTCTTCAATTAAAAAAAAAAAAAAAAAGAAAGGGGGTGCCTGGGCGGCTCAGTCGGTTTGGCATCCAACTTCAACTCAGGTCATAATCTCACAGTTTGTGGGTTCAAGCCAAGCCTCAGGCTCTCTGCTTCAGATTCTGTGTCTCCCTCTCTCTCTGTGCCTCCCCTGCTCATGCTCTGTCTCTCTCTCTCAGAAATAAACACTAAAAAAAAAAAAAAAAGAAGAAAGAAAGAAAGAAAGAAAGAAAGAAAGAAAGAAAGAAAGAAAGGAAAAATAAAGATATTTGCTTCCAGGGCAGCCTCACCTTCCAGCCTTCCAGTTTCACTCACCAATCTGTTTTAAATTCATGGACAGAAGATGATTTAAATTCATGGACAGAAGAATACAAGGCATTTGGTGGAAGGAAAATGAGCCTGAAACACAAGGAGAGATACTGACATTACCATCCTAAATTAATCTAAGTAAACAAAACATCTCAGAGCTTAGAATGAGAAAAGAAGATAAGGAAAAAGATAAGACATGAATGGAGGAGCCAATGTCAAATGCAAGAGTCCTATAAAGGAGAATTAGGAGAGCTAGCAAATCAATGCTCTGCTTTGGAATCAAGGTCTAGCTGTTTAACACAGTTTTATTCCTATAAATCAACAAAGTAATATGAGAAGACACCCTGAATGCTGACAGATATGTTGCTGACACTTTGGACTCATTTCATGTGGTAGAATGGCCTACTGGGAAACAGTTGCCTGTGGAAGACTAAGGTGGACTTCCTCTTCTAAACAACTCCACCATCTAGCGAATTCCCATATGTGTGTAGCTTGAATCTTCCTTTTTCTAGTTGTATTAGCTTTCTTGGGCTGCCATAACAAAGTATCACAATTGAGAAGGTCAAAAAAACAGTTGTTTTATTATGGAGCCCAGGAATCCCCAAATTAGGGTGTTAGGAGTGCCATGCTCCCTCCAAATGTGGTACTTTCTCCTACTTTCTGGTGGTTCCTTGTCTCATGACAACATAACTCTAATATTCACATGGTGCTCCCTATGTGCAGTGTCTCTGTGTCTAAATTTCCTTTTTTTTTTAAATAAGGATACAGTCATGTTGGATTAGTCCTTCCCTAATGACTTCATTTTAACTTGATCATCTGCAAAGACTCTATTTCCAGATAAGGTCACATTCATGGGTGTTGGAGGTTAAGACTTCAACATCTTTTGGGAGGACACAATTCAACCTATAACACTAGTCTCCAATGTCATTCATCTTAATACTAATGAACTTTTAATTGTAGAAGACCACGACCTCCTTCCTAGAATTTCCTTTGTGCTACATTTGTGGCAGGATTGAGATGACATCATTCATACCCACAAATAAATCCCCTGTTCATTCTCCTCTAGCAGTGTTTCAGCAATTGCTCATAAACTCTTAGAAAAGTGTCCTTGTCTAATATCAAGAGTTCTAAGGCTTCTAGAAGTCCAGGGATCCCATCATAGTATAGATATAGGTAAAATCTCTAGTTAATCCACATTACACAACCAAGTGGAGAGAAAATTGCAATGGTAATGTTTCTTCAACTGTCCACCTTATTCATCCCCTTTTCTATTACCTACCTTCCAGCCTCACTATCTTCTGCCTGGATTATTTTAATAACCTCCTAATGGGCTTCTTGCCTCCAATCTTGTCCCACTCAAACCCATTCTCCACTTTAGACCCAGAATGATCTTTCTAAATCAGCCTTTCAATTACATCACTCCTCTCCTCAAAGCCCTATAATAGCTTACAACTGCTGTCAGGATAAGGTCCCAAGTTCTGATGCCTTTCAGGCCCTTATTTAAATGAATTTCAATTCTTTTCTTTTTTTTTTTATTTGTTATTTTTTTTTTTTCAAAGAGAGAGACAGAGTATGAATGGGGGAGGGGCAGAGAGAGAGAGAGAGAGAGAGAGAGAGAGAGAGAATCTGAAGCAGTCTCCAGGCTCTGAGCTGACCCAGGGCTTGAACTCACAAATTGCGAGATCATGACCTGAGCCAAAGTCAGAGGCTTAACTGACCGAATCACCCAGGTGCCCCTGAATTTCAATTCTCTACATTCACCCTGTTTCTCTGTCTTCAGGTCATTGCTCTTAGTTTTGTTTCTGCCCAGAATACATTTTCCATATTGTCCCTTTATTTTATGTGGTTAACCCAACTGAGCTATTAATTCTTGCATAATACTTTCCTGACTCTCCAAAGGCTAGATTAGGTGCTGCCTTCCACTACCATAAAGTATTGCCACAGCATTCAGTGCTTAATTCTTATTGTAGCACTTACCACTCTATTATATTTACCTGTGTACCCTTTTGTTTTCCCAACTACTCTTTAAATTCCTTGAGGGCCAGCATCATACATTATCTTGTTTGCTGTTCTATTCTTAACACCTAGCAGTGCCCCCTTCACAGAGTAGGTACTTAGCAAGGCTTTTCTGAATGGGTAAATTAGTAAAATAACCAAATCTTTCAAAGGAAGATATTTATTTGGTCACTCCTGATATTTAATTCCTATCAACAGAACTGTCCCCAAGCTTATTTTAGAGAATAAACTTCACTAATCTCAATTCACTGGAATACGGCTCTCAAGTTACCAGATACCAAAAAAGTAACATTTTGTGTAAGGTAAACTCATGTTGGACCCCATCCCAATACCATTAGCTGCCGATGCCTCCAAAGCACCTCATTACAAGGTGGCCAGTCTTTAAAAGCTTGGACACCAAAGATGCATGACTAAAGTAGACGTCTCCCTCAGAAGGCAAACCTTCCCAGCACAAGAGATACTTCTGTGCTTTGCTTCAGAACACAGAAATGCCTCACATACACAGAAAACACATGAAAGACAACAGGTATTCTGAGATATTAAAAAAATATATAGAATCGAGGACTTTGTGCATAAAATAGAGCTCCTTAGTTTGGCAAATCAAGTTTAATTCACACACACACACACACACACACACACACAAATACACTATTCATTGGAAAGAAAAGTGTGAAAAATAAAAAAAAATAAAAAGAGGAGAGAAAAAGTCTGCACTTTAAAGGATCTTATTACTCTATCTTGTCAAACTAGAATCATGAAACTGCATAGTTTTCCACAACCTTTATGTCACCTTGCAAGAAGAAAATCAAAACAAAACAAAAAGCTAGTACATTTTTTTTTAAATAAAGAAGCACACATATGATAATTTGGCTTATCACAAAATGCAAATTTTGAATGTTTCAGAGAAATACAACATTGTTGTAAGCTAATGGGTTCTTCCTTGTAACTATACATCAGGACACCTATCAAAAACATGTCCAGTCAAGGGTTTGACATAGTTTCAAAGCCAGGCCATTAATCTGGTGACAGCACTCCATTAAAGTAACTCCGCAAATCATTTTATTGGAGGAGTGAAATATTGGAGAGAGAGTAGGACCCCTGTTTACTGTTGTTATTGACTGATTACAACATGATTGCTTGGGGACAAGCCAGTTGTTTGCATCCTGTAGAAAGATAACAAAGATAAAGAAACTCCCATTTGGAGCATTTCAGCTTTTTAAGGGGATACATTTCTCTTATTGACTCTCCACAGTAAATAGAAAGAAATCATGTTTTTCTATTTTAGGTGGGATGGAGAAGGGCAGATTTCATTTAATGTGTAATTAATATATACATTTTGTTCTATGAATAAACTGTATGTAAACTTCAACAGAATTCTGAATGCTTTGCTATCTAATATCCTTACTTTGTACATAACTAAAGTTAAATATTTGTTCCTCAAAATATATAGTTTAATTCCAGACATGGAACTGATTCTGAACTCAGGTTTGGCTGCTCACTGTTCAAAAATCAACACTCAAAAGAAAAGTGATGTTGGGAAAGGAAATATTATTTTATTCAGGAAGCTTGCAACCTGGAAAGATGGTAGACAAACATCTCAAAGACCATTTTCCCCTTCCAGATGAAGTCAGAGAGTTTTAAAGGGGAAGACATGGAAAAAGGGAAGGGGGCTATGTGCAGGAGAAGCAGGTGCCCAGGTGGTTACTTGTATGTGGACATGACCCTGAACAGACTTGCTGGCATCATTGGCAGCTGTTTTCAATGTAGTCAGGCCTTATCTTCTGGGAAACTCTGGTCCTTCACTCCTCAAGGCCATTGGTCTGCAAATCTAAAGGAAAGTAGGATGGTTCTGCTGCAGGCCAAGGGATTTGGTAAGAAAGCAAGAAGTGCATAAGTTTGAATCAAGTTAACCCTTAAGACCAGTTAGAATGTTGCTACACTTCCTCAGATTTTGGTTTTCAATAGAGAAATGACAATAACAGGTAGAAAAATATCAATCTAACTAGATGAACTGAACATCTCTAATGGTTGCATTTACCAGCATTTTAATCTAATCTAAGTTTGACACTAGGAAAACTCATGAGATTTATTTGGGGCCATTCCTCTCAGGTACATACTCAATGCTCCATTATATAAGATAGCAGAGTGAAGGAAATAGCAAAGATAACTTAAAAATCAGTCCCTTCCCTAAACCTCTACTAACACATTTCACAAAGCAAGTACACTTCAAGTATTAATGATCAAGAAAATGGCCAAAAGATGAGTAGCTAAAGAGAAAAACAGAAACAAGGAACCTGGAAAATGTGTTAACTGTATGATTAATTCTCAAAATACTCCTTTATAAGGCAGAGTGGAGAAAAAGGACTGTTCCATGGAAGAAAATGCAGGCCCAGATTTCTCCTGCTGGGTGTAAGTAATATACACATAGATGTATAACATATTAAGAGATATAAACAGAGAATAAACACACCCGTTTCATGGGGCAGTGGAATAAAATATTAGTTCTCTAACTTTAGAAGGAGGCAGAAATTGGTTAAGCATCTTTCGCTCATTTATAAAATATCCCGATACCTATAGATACTATGCTAGGTTCAGGAACAGTGGTCAGTAAGACAGGTACAATAACTGCCTTCGTGAATTTATTAGGAAACACATAGTAAGTACATGACTAAAATTAATTAATCAATTAATTAGTTAATATCTTTAAAAGTCTGTCAGAAAATAAAGGATGATATGAAAACTCAAAACAAGGACCTGACTAAGTCTGAGAGAGAAGTATCCTCTGAGGAGGAAAATTTAAAGGTCACAAGGGAGTAATTCAATTTAACAAACATTTATTGACTATATGCTATTTGTAAGCTAACACATGTGGCATACACTTTTGTGTGTATAGTATTACACTTTATGATACTAAAATGTGGTCATACAATGAAGCCATTCACAACTATAATAAGAAGTAGAAAGTGCTGTCACCTAAGAGAAGTACTGATAAGTTTTAGGAATATTAGAGAAGAAATTCCTACTGCTTCATTGTCTTATAAGATTAGTTAAAGGAGGAAAGACATTCCATGCTCATGGATTGGAAGAACAAATATTGTTAAAATGTCTATACTACCCAAAGTGAAATACAGAATTAGAGAAAACAATCCTAAAATTTGTATGGAACCACAAAAGACTCCAAATAGCCAAAGCAATCTTGAAAAAGAGAAACAAAGCTGGAAGAATCACAATTCTAGACTTCAAGTTATAATATAAAGCTGTAGTAATCAAAACAGTATGGTACTGGCACAAAAATAAACACACAGATCAACAGAACAGAATAGGAAACCCAGAAGCAAGCCCACAAGTACATGGTTTATTAATCTTTGACAAAAGAGGAAAGAATATGCAATGGAAAAAAATAGTCTTTTCAACAAATGGTGTTGGGTAAACTGGACAGTGACATGCAAAAGAATGAAACTAGACTACTTTCTTACACCATACACAAAAATACATTCAAAATAGGTTAAAGACCAAAATATGAGACCTAAAACCATAAAACCATAAAAATCCTAGAAGAGACCAGAGGCAGTAATCTCTTTGAGATTAGCAATAGTAACATTTATCCGGATGTCTCCTGAGGTAAGGGAAACAAAACAAACAAACAAACAAACAAGCAAACAAAAAGTAAAGTATTGGGACTACATCAAAATAAAATGCTTCTGCACAGCAAAAGAAACAATCAATAAAATATTTGCAAATAAGATATTTGCAAATGATATATCAGATAAAGGGTTAGTATCCAAAATATATAAAGTGATACAACCCAATACCCCAGAAACAAATAATCCAATTAAAAAATGGGCAGAAGACATAGACAGACATATCTCCAAAGACATACAGACAGCCAACAAGCACATGAAAAGATGCTCAATATCACTCATCATCAGGGAAATACAAACCAAAAGTACAATGAGATATCACCTCACACCGGTGAGAATGGCCTGTCAGAATGGCTAAAATCAACAACACAAGAAACAACAGGTATTTGCAAGGATGTGGAGAAAAAGGAACCTTCATGCACTGTTGGTGTGAATGCAAACTGGTAAAGTCACTGTGGAAAACACTATGTAGGGTCCTCAAAAAGTTAAAAATAGAGCTATCCTACAATCCAGTAATTGCACTACTGGGTATTTACCCAAAGAATACAAAAGCACTAATTCATGGGGTACATGCATCATGTTCATGCAGCATTGTTTCCAATAGCCAAACTATGGAAGTGGCCCAAGTGTCCATAAATGGATGAATGGATAAAGAAGATATGGTATATATATATATATATATATATATATATATATATATATATATATATGACATATTGTCATTTGCAAGAATATGGAAGGAACAAGAGGGTATAATGTTGTCATTCAGAGAAAGATAGATACCATATGATTTCACTCACATGTAGAATTTAGGAAAAAAAAACAGGGGCTCCTGTGTGGCTCAGTCGGTTGAGCACCCGACTCATCTTCAGCTCAGGTCATGATCTCACAGTTCATGAGTTTGAGCCTTGGGTTGGGCTCTGTGCTAACAGCACACAGCCTGCTTGGGATTCTCTCACTCCCTCTCTCTCTCTGTTTTCTCAAAATAAATAAATACACATTAAAAAATAAATTAAAGAAATGAATAAAGGCAAAGAGAGAAAGAGAGGAAGAGAGAGAGAGAGAAAAACCAAGAAACAGGCTCTTAATTACAGAGAACAAACTGAAGGTTATCAGATGGAAGGTGGATGGAGACATGGGTCAGATAGGTGATAGGGATTAAAGAGCACACTTATCACAATGAGCACTGAAAAATGCACAAAATCATTGAATCACTATACTCTACACCTGAACTAACATAAAACTATGTTAACTATACTGAACATAAAATTAAAAATCTAATAAGAAATAATAACAGACAAAAGATTAATTAAAAGAAATTGAAAATAGACAGCAATCAGATTAACTGAATTATAGTAGTGAAAGGTATACCTCTCACTGACTTTCCATGACCAGGAAAGGACAACTAAGCCTGAGTGAACAGCTTGCATTCTGTATACAATAATGCCTCGCCCTAGGAAAAGTTCTCTCAACACATCTTCTAGGACCAAATCCTATAATAACATGAGAACAATGGTCCCAAGGGGCCTCCAGAGCTGAGATTTCCAGTGGGCCATGGTGGTTATAGAGCTGTTAATTTGGGGCTACACAGTTCAAATTCTACTGGTTTCAAAGCTTCCATTTTATGTCTCCTTATTCAATAGGGCTAAATTAATATTACCCTTATGATCTGAGCTTTTATTTAGGAAAACTATTAGAAACCTGCCACTCCTTTAATTTTCCTTTATATCAGTAGAAATCCCGAGCCCCATATAAATCCAATAGTATTATGTGTATAAATGGTACTTCAATGAATGAGTCAACTGGTAATGAGTATACATGCAGAGCAGTATTGGCATTTAGGCAAGTTAATCTCAGTGAAGTGTTTGCTCCTTTCTTTAAGAAGAAATCCGAGGGGCGCCTGGGTGGCGCAGTCGGTTAAGCGTCCGACTTCAGCCAGGTCACGATCTCGCAGTCCGTGAGTTCAGCCCCGCGTCAGACTCTGGGCTGATGGCTCGGAGCCTGGAGCCTGTTTCTGATTCTGTGTCTCCCTCTCTCTCTGCCCCTCCCCTGTTCATGCTCTGTCTCTCTCTGTCCCAAAAATAAATAAACGTTGAAAAAAAAATTAAAAAAAAAAAAAAAGAAGAAATCCGAGTGGAGGGGAGTAGCTAAGATGGCAGAGAAGTAGGTTCTTCCTTGTCCCTCAAACATAGGTGTATTGAGGTCAGATTACTTACAAAACCCAGGAAATATATCTGTGGAACAGCAGAAAGATGTCCACAGTTGGAGAGAGACAGCTTGGCAGGACTGAGGTGCATGTATGTGAGTTGGGGGAGATAAAAAGGTGGAGCTATGACAGCAAGGGGACCCTTTCTGTGTAGACACAAAGGGAGAGAAAGAGAAATGTGTTGTAAAAGTGCAGCATCAAGTTAGCACAAGAGGAATACCTCTCTGGGCCATGGACTAGGGAGTGAGAAGTACTGAGTGTCCCAGTTCTTTTTTTGCAAACAGCCTTTGGAACTGAAACTCCGAGGTTTTGGAAGTCCATGACTTTCTATGGAGCAGAGCCTTGGCACACACTCCTGGGGAGGAGAGAGCTGGCCCCAGAGTGCATAGAATGTTGTAACGATCTCTGGGGCACACTGGGAAAGAAAAGTTCCCTTCCTGGAGCACTCTGGGAGGAGGGTGGATTGCCTCCCCAAAGACAAAAGACCCTGCAGGTGCCAGCCAAAGGCCTTTCATCAGCAGGGTGGAGAGGCTCTACTCCAGAGGAGATGAGTAGATCTGTACCATGCAGGGTCCTTAAGACTGCAGGTTTTGAATCCCAGCCATGCACCAAGGAGAAGGCATGGGAAAACTGTGGTGCAGGGCAAGCTGACTGCCCTCACTAGTCTGTGAGGGCTGCCTGAACAGTGTGGGTTGAGATCCCCACTGGGGAGGAGAGATTGAGATGATGCCATTATTCCCCCAACACCAACACAGTGGGACTTCAGAGAGCACAGTGGTCACCAGTGGAGGCAGAATATGCTTACACAAAACCCTGCCCCTCTGTGCCTGGAAACTGCTTATTTATTGGAGCAAGACTGACTGACCTAATGCAGTTGCCCTCTCCTCCAGACCAGCACAGCCACTACCCCCACCCCAGGCACCAACAGACAACTCTTCTTTTTTCTTTTTTTCCTCCTTCTTATTTTTTTCTTTTGGAATCAGCCTCATAGTTTTTGATTCGTTTTTTGTCATTTCTTATTATATATATATACAACTCTTATTACATATATTTGATCAGGCTTTTGTAATCGATTATTTTTCCTTCTTTTCTCTTCTGCTTTTTTTTTAAATTCTCTTTTTCCCTTTCTTTTTTCCTGGGATCAGCCTTATAGTTTTTGATTCTCTATTTGGTTTTCTTTTCTCCCCTCTTTTTAAATTTTTTTTTTTTATTTTTAGGGGATCGGGGTTTCCTGACCTTTTTTTCCCCAGGGTTATTTCAACAAACAAATCAAAACGCATTTAGTAAAAGTTCCAAACTCTCTACAGCTGCAAGCAAGGAGGAGCTCTACAGAAGACTGAGCAAGTGGGATAGAGCAGCAAAATATAACAGCAGAGTGCAACAGCATACACCAGAAACACTTGCTGAAGTACCAGGCACTGGACCATGTATGACCCCTTGTGGTATAGCATGACTCTCAGGTACAGGGAACATAACAAGCTTTCAAAACACTCAAAAGACAGAAACTCACCCAGAATGACAAGATGGAGGGATTCTTTGAACAAGAAAGGTCAAGAAAATATTATAGCAAGAGACTTGCTCAAAACAGATATAAACAATATACCTGAACAAGAATTTAGAACAACAGTCATAAGACAAATAGCTGGGCTTGATAAAAGCATAGAAGACACCAGAGTAACCCTTGCTGCAAAGATCAAAGACCTAAGAACTAATCAGGATGAATTAAAAAAAAAAAAGCTATAGCTGAGATGCAAAAATAAACTAGATACAGTGACAGTGAGGATTGAAGAAGCAGAGTAGAAAATAGGTGAAATGAAGATAAATTTGTGGGAAATAAAGAAGCTGAAAAAAAGAGGGAAAGGAAACTATTAGATCATGAGGGGAGAATTAGAGAATTAAGTGGTTCCATGAAATGAAACAATATCTGTATCATAGGAGTCCCAGAACAAGAGTGAGAAATGGGGGCAGAAGGTATATTTGAATTATCCAGCAAGGCTGTCATTCAGAATAGAAGGAGAGATAAGGACTTTCCCAGATAGACAAACCAACTAAACCAACCTGGCAAGAAACTCTAAGGGGGACTCTCTGAGTGGAAAGCAGCAAATACTACAAAGGACCAGAGAACATCATCAGAAACATGAAATCTACAGATAGCACAATGGCACTAAATTCATATCTTTAAATAATCACTCTGAACATAATAGACTAAATGCCCCAATCAAAAGACATAAGGAATCAGAATGGATAAAAAAATAAGGCCCACCTATATGCCTCTTACAAGAGACTCATTTTAGATCTCAGGACACCTGCAGACTGAAAGTGAGGGAATGGAGAAGCATCTATCATGTTAATGGAGGTCAAAAGAAAACTGGAGTAGCTATACTTCTGTCAGACAAACTATATTTTAAAATAAAGACTATAACAAGAGATAAGGGCATAAATCATAATTAAGAGGTCTATCAAGAAGAGCTAACAATTGTAAATACTTATGCCCCAAACTTTGAGGAACCCAAATACATAAACTAATCACAAACATAAATAACTCATTGATAATACTACCATTATTGTAGGAGACTTTAGTACTCCACGTACAACAATGGACAGATCATCTAAGCAGAAAATCAACAAGGAAACAACAAGTCTGAATGACACACTGGACCAGATAGACTTAACACATATATTCAGAACATTTTATCCTAAAGCAGCAGAATACATATTCTTCTTGGATGCACATGGAACATTTTTCAGAATAGATCACATATTAGGTCACAAATTAGCCCTCAATATGTACAAAAAGATTGAGACCATACCATGCATATTTTCAGATCACAACATTATGAATTGATATCAATCATAAGAAAAAATTTGGAAAGCTCTCAAATACATGAAGGTTAAAGAACACTCAACTAAAGAATGAATGGGTTAACCAGGAAATTAAAGAAGAAATTTAAAAATACATGGAAGCAAATAAAAATGAAAACGTGACAGCCAAACCCTTTGGGATGCAGCAAAGGCAGTCCTAAGAGGAAAATACATTGCAATTCAGGCCTATCTCAATATTTGTGTATTGTATCCCAAATACACAACTTAACCCTATACCTAAAGGAGCTAGAAAAGGAGCAGCAAATAAAGCCCAAAGCCAGCAGAAGAAGGGAAATAATAAAGTTTCAAGCAGAAATAAGTGATACAGAAACAACAACAACAACGAAAAACCCAGTAGAACATATCAATGAAGCTAATAACTGTTTTTTTAAAGAATAAAAAAAATTGATAAGACCCTAGCCAGACTTCTCAAAAAGAAAAGAGAGAACCCAAATAGATAAAATCACTAAAGAAAGAGGAGAGATCACAACCAACACCACAGAAATACAAACAATTATAAAAAAAATACTATGAAAAATTATATGCCCACAAACTGAACAATCTGGAAGATATGGAAAAATTCCTAGACACTCTCACACTACCAAAACTGAAACAGGAAGAAATAGAAAATTTGAACAGGCCCATAGCCAGCAAAGAAATTGAATTGATTATCAAAAATCTCACAACAAATAAGAGTCTTGGGCCAGATGGCTTCCCAGGGGATTCTACCAGACATTTAAAGAACAGTTCATACCTATTCTCCTCAAACTGTTCCAAAAAATAGAAATGGAAGGAAAGCTTCAAACTCATTCTATGAAGCCAGAATTACCTTGATTCCAAAACCAGACAGAGGCTAAAAAGAATTATAGGCCAATATTCCTGATGAACCTGAGTGCAAAAATTTTCAGTAAGATACTAGCGAATCAAATTCAATAGTACATTTAAAGAATTATTCACCATGATCAAATGGGATTTATTCCTGGGCCACAGGACTGGTTCAATACTTGTAAATTAATCAATGTGATACACCACATTAATAAAAGAAAAGATATGAACCATATGACCTTTTCAATAGATGCAGAAAAAGCCTTTGACAAAATACAGCATGCTTTCTTGATAAAAAGTCTCAAGAAAGTAGCTATAGAAGGAACATTCCTTAACATCATAAAATCCATATATGAAAGGCCCACAGCTAATATCATCCTCAATGGGGAAAAATGGAGAACTTCCCCCTAAGATCAGAAACATGACAGGGATGTCCACTTTTGCCACTATTGTTGAACACAGTACTGGAAGTTCTAGTCTCAGCAATCAGACAACAACAACAACAAAAATAAGAAAGAAGGCATCCAAATTGGCAATAAACAAGTCAAACATTCACTCTTTGCAGATGACATGATACTGTATGTGGAAAACCCAAAAGACCATAAAAAAACTGCTAAAGCTGATACATGAATTCAGCAAAGTTGCACAGCATAAAATCAACCTACAGAAATCTGTTGCATTTCTATACACTAATAATAAAGCAGCAGAAAGAGAGATCAAGGAGTTGTTCCCATTTACAATGGCACCAAAAACTATAAGATACGTGGGAATAAACCTAACCAAAGAGGCAAAAGATCTGTATGCTGAAAACTACAAAAAGCTTATGAAAGAAATTGAAGAAGACACAAAGAAATGGAAAAACATTCCATGCTCATGGATTAGAAGAACAAACATCATTAAAATGTGGATATTAACCAAAGCAATATACATACTCAATGCAATACCCATCAAAATACCAGCAGCATTCTTCACAGAGCTAGAACAAACAATCCTAAAATTTGTATGGAACCTAAAAAGGCCCCAAATTAGGCAAAGCAATCTTGAAAAAGAAAATCAAAGCTGGAGGCATCACAATTCTTGACTTTAAGCTGTATTACAAAGCTATAATCATCAAGACAGTATGGTATTGGCACAAAATCAGACACATATACAAATGGAATAGAATAGAGAACCCAGAAATGGACCCACAAATATATGGCCACCTAATCTTTGACAAAACAGGAAAGAATATCTAAAGGAAAAAAGACAGTCTCTTCAGCAAATGGACAGAGACGTGTAGGAGAATCAACCTGGACCACTTTCTTATACCATACACAAAAATAAACTCAAAATGCATGAAAGACCTAAATGTGAGACAGGAAACAATCAAAATCTTACAGGATAAAACAGGCAGCAACCTCTTTGACCATGGCCACAGCAACTTCTTACTAGACATGTCTCCAGCATGGAAATACAAGCAAAAATAAACTATTGGCACCTCATGAAGATAAAAAGTTTCTGCATAGGGAAGGAAACAATCAACAAAAGTAAAAGGCAACCAATGGAATGGGAAATGATATTTGCAAATGATATATCAGATAAAGGGTGAGTATCCAAAATCTGTAAAGAATTTACCCAACTCAATCCCCAAAAAGCAAATAATCCAGTGAAGAAATGGGCAAAAGACATGAACAGACATTTTTCCAAAGAAGACATCCAGATGGCTGACATAGGAAAAGATGCTAAACATCGCTTATCATCAGAAAAATACAAATAAAAACCACAATGAAATACCACCTCACACCTGTCACAATGGCTAAAATGAACAACTCAGGCAACAACAAATGTTGGTGAGGATGCAGAGAAAGGAGAACACTTTTGCACTGCTGGTGGGAATGCAAACTGGTGCAGTCTCTCTGAAAAACAGTATGGATGTTACTCAAAAATTAGAAATTAAGCTACCCTATGATGCAGTAATTGCACTACTAGGTATTTACCCAAAGGACACAAAAATGCTGATTTGAGGGGGTGCATGCACCCCAATGTTTATAGCAGCACTATCAACAAAAGTCAATTTATGGAAAGAGTCCAAATATTCATTGCCTGATGAATGGATAGAAAAGAGGTGGTGTGTGTGTGTGTGTGTGTGTGTGTGTGTGTGTGTGTGTGTGTGTG
>NW_024412388.1:62162445-62294840 GCF_014898765.1 Herpailurus yagouaroundi
TGTGTGTGTGTGTGTGTGTGTGTGTGTGTGTGTGTGTGTGTGTGTGTTTAATGGAATATTACTCGGTGATGAAAAAGAATGAAATTTTGCCATTTGCAACAACATGGATGGAACTAGAGTGTATTATACTAAGCAAAATAAGTTATAGAAAGACAAATATAATTATTTAACTCATATGTGGAACTTAAGAAATAAAAGAGATGAACATAGGGGAAGGGAAGGAGACTCTCAAATACAGAGAATAAACTGAGGGTTGCTGGTGGGGTATTGGATGGTGGGATGGACTAAATGGGTGATGGTCGTTAAGGAGGGCACTTTTCAACATGAGCACTGGGTTTTACTCCTGAAGCTATGACAACACTGTATGTTAACTAACTTGAAATGGAAGGAAGGAAGGAAGGAAGGAAGGAAGGAAGGAAGGAAGGAAGGAAGGAAGAAATCTGAGTGCCTTCCTAGGTAGATGATAATGAAGATCCACCGCCTTCCTCTTACAATAACAAGCTCCCATTAATTAAATGCTTACTGTGTAGCAGACCCAGAGTAAATCATTTAATAGTAAACGATTGAGTTTCCCAGTAAATCTATGAAGAATGCTACAATCATCTTACCGATGAGGATGAGGATGTTAGTTCACTTATTATCATTCAAAATATATTTTATACTGGCACATTTTCCAACTCTGGGAAGACACATCAGAGAGATTTTTGTAAGGTACTGGAGGTTGGACCCAGGATTTGAACTCATAATCTTATCTATGATTCCATTATTCGCTCATTGTTAATAGTGGTTAATCTTCAAAACTTTCATGAAATTTCACTTTTAATTAAACTCTGACTTTCAAGTTCAGAGATAAGAGGAGAAAAGAGTTCTCTTCAGGTGAAATATGTTTGTTGGTATCCAAATCACATTTCTTACACCTACAGAGAATCCTACCTGCAGCCATGGGCCTCTATCCCCTGCTGTGCAGAGAATGTGCCATGCAAGTTATGGTCTATATGTGCACTTTTATTTTAATTTTAAAAGGATTTTTAAAGTGGCTAAATACTAAAAATCAAGTTAAAAACATGTTTTAGGTTTTTTTTTCTTTTAACCAATTCATTGACTCAGTAGACATTTATTAATATTCTTATATCTCCTCTTTGCTGATTTCCTGGAAAGTAATTTCATTTTCTTTTTTTTTTTTATTTATTTACTTGCATCCAATATGGATAGTCCCACTCCCTAAATAGTTACATTAAATCTGTAAGAGTTACTCCTCTACTGATTCAATGATAACATGCCAGGGTTAAATAAGTTCACTATGACTTAAGGTACCAGAAACGTACAAAGTAGAAATGAACAAAGTAGAATCATTGGTATAAATCTTTCACTTCATTAAGGAACAAAAAGATATAATATATATGATGCAGTAGAGTCCACGAATGACTAATCTGATTTTTAGTTGCTCTTGTGATTGATAGCTGCAGAATCCCACCTTTCTTTTCTCTATTTTTGCACAATGTTCAAACAAATCAATTCTTTATTTATAGAATTTTTTTTCACAACTTTAAAACTGAGAGAAAAAATTAAATGTATATGCCACCTGCTGTTGGTTTACCATTTTAAATACATGTTTTTCATTTGGAAATACTCAGCATTATGGGCTAAAACCTCTGTGGATATTTGGCCAATGATGCCAAAAGTCCAAGACAAATGAAACCTCTCTGTGTGATCCAGTTTTACATACAATGGAGAGAAAAAAATTTATAGGAAAACAGATCATTAAGTCTTGTATATTACTTGTAACAATAAGATTTGTGATTTTTTTAACTATACAAAAGATGCACTACTGTGTTTTTCTGAAAATGAAAAGTTCCATAGATACTTTTATAACTTCAAGTAGGACAATGTCATCTGAAAAAAAATGTTCTTATGATAATTTCTAGCCTAGCCATTTAGCTAAGGTTGAAAGTGAACAATACAAGATATTTTTATGTTTATTGAAGTGCTGCCTTTTCACACATGAATTGATACAATTTACTTCATATTGCTTACCTGTTTTAGCTATTTATCATAGTTGGTCAATTCATTTCAAACACAGAAAGTGCTTTTCTCTCTCTGCTCATTTACAGTCTGGGAAACTTATAGATGGTATGAGACACAAGTTGATACAGTTGCTGCTGTTAACAACATCGGTCAATTGTCAACTGTGTGCACAGTATCAGATTGCATTAGGTACCCTGGAAACCTGTAAGAAGATGGATATTGTTTCTGCCCTCAATGAAAGTGCAGTCTAATGAAAATCATATAACACACTTTTGGAAGCTTAAGACACACTAGAGAAACACATTACAAATATTTCAAGAGCTATAGGCTCAATTGTTAGGCTGATACATAGAAAAATGTCTCTATTTCTTTTGTTCAAAAAAAACGTTCATTGGGATTCCATTCCTAGTAACCAATAACATTAAGGACAACAGATCATGAAAGAAAAAGATGGTTGGCAATGAAAGACTCAATCATCTATAATGATAACATGGTAGTGCAACTTTACAGAAAGCTTAATAAGCCCTGGAACTTTACACACATTGTCTCACTTAATCCTCATGATAACCCTACCCACAGAATTGTCCCCATATTCCACATGAAGTAACCACGGCTTAAAGAAAATAAGTAATTTATTCAGCTCATATAGATAATAATGGCAGAACTGAACTTGAAAACAAAATGTTCTAACTCCAAATCCAAACTTTATTTCCACACCCAGTCTCCCAGGCCTCTTCACCAAGTCAGTCTAATTCTCTGGATTATTTCTCCTTGCTACATTGCCTAAATCTACTCTCTGACTTCGGCCGATTATTATTATCTCCTTCTTCTTCCTGCTAGTCTTTCCCCCCTGTGCTAACCTGTGTGTTATCAATAACCACCACTTCCACCAGATACTGCAGCCTCTACCTTCTGCATGGGCACCAGCCCTGGGCACCTGTGCTTCTGGCTGGAGCACTCAGGGACTCGTCCAATCCTCCAGCTCTGCGTTTCTGGCCTTCTCTTCCTCGGCTCCTCGTAAAGTCCCTTTACTCACCAAATACATTTTGAAGCTGAGACTGATACAATCCCCAATCTATAAAACTCCTCTTTCTCACCTTTATTTGTATAGTTGCCATCAATTTTCAAGGGACAATTCAAGAGAAAGGGAAGGAGCATTAATTGAGCAGCTTCTGTGCCTGTGAACTAGCATTAACGGAGACAACCTCTGCCGGGTCTTTTGCATATTATCTGGTTTTATTTCCAGGAAATCTGTTAAGTTTATTTATTTTGAGAGAGAGAAAGAGAGAGTGTGTGTGTGCACAAGTGGGGGGAGAGGCAGAGAGAGACGGAGAGAGAGAATTCCAAGCATGTTCCCCACTGTCAGCGCAGAGCCCATCATGTCGGACACTTGACTAAGCCACCCAGGTGCCCCTGTTTCCAGTAAATATTTAAAACTTAGGTAATTGCTCACTCTCCTGGGTGTTTATGGTATTTATTGATTCGATTTAACCAATGTTTGTCTAGTGCTCATTTTATATCAGGCACTGTGTGGGCTGCTGATTAGAAAATGATGAGAGGAAGGGTGACTGGGTGGCTTAGGCCGTTGAGCGTCCCGACTTTGGCTCAGGTCATGATCTCAGGGCTCGTGGGTCGAGCCCCACAATGGGTTCACTTCTGTCAGCGCAGAGCCCACTTCAGATTCTCTGTCCTCCTCTCTCTCTACCCCTCCCCTGCTCATGCTCTTTTCTCAATAATAAATAAAAACACTTTTTAAATTTTTGAAAAAAAGAAATGATGAGAGGAAAGGTCTCTAACCTCATGAGCTTCACAGCTATGAGAAGAAAGTCAACAGGCAAATATATCACTGTGTAATAAGAAATAATGACAGTTATGTATAGGGCCATTAGCACATATGGGAGGGACACCACACTCAGAAGGGAATAGGAATGGTAGCGTGAGAGACAAAATTTTCCAAGAAAGTTATATGTAGGCGGTCTCTAAATTAGGAATATGGTAAGCCAAAGCATGTAGGTGGTGGGGCAGAACACTCTAGGCTAAGTGACACCATATTCAGAATGGCTGCGTGTATGGGGTGGGGAACCTGGGTGCCTCAGTCAGTTAAGCTCAGGTCATGATCTCATGGTTTGTCGGTTCGAGCCCCATGTCACGCTTTATGCCGACAGCTCAGAGCCTGGAACCTGCTTTGGATTCTGTGTCCACCTCTCTCTGTTCCTCCCCCACTTGCAGTCTCTCTCTGTCTCTCAAAGAAAAAAAAAAAAAAGAAAACTCTTATGAATGGCTGTGTGTGATTGGAACACAGAGTGGTAAAGCCCAGATGGAAACAAGCTGGGAGGCAGAAGGAGAAAGGAAGTTTTAAGGGGCTCTCTGTGCCATGCAAAGTGCTTAGATTTTAATCTCAAGGCAGCAGGGAGGCATTAAGAATTTATTTTTTAGCTAAGCAGGTCTGGATTTATATTTAGAAAGAGGTATGGAGACAGAAAAGTTGGAAGAGGGTTTTAAGCAGATACATTGCAGATATATCCAGGGAAAAGATGACAAGGGTTTGAACTAGTGATAGCAAAAAGTACTTTGACTTAAGAGATAGATTTTAAATATTTTAAATGGAAAGAGTTCATTCATTTTTAGATGAAGGGAAAGGGACACTGTGGAGTAGTGGGATCCAGACTGATGCCTTGGTGTCTGCCTTGAACAGAAAGAATCAGGAAGAGTAGCCTTGGTGGGATGGAGAAGGGTGCAGCAGGTTATAGCTTGAGGTGCCTACCAAGCTTCCAAATAGGGATACCCAGTATACATATGGGTATGAATCAGTTGGGAGGGATCACATGTTCTCTAGTATTGTATTTACCATTTCATGGGCACCTTTTACCTGACCAAGATTTTTTTTAATAATTATTTCTTTTTAAAATTTTAATTCCAATATAGCTAATATACAGTGTTCTATTAGTTTCAGGTGTATAATATAGGGATTCAACAGCTCCATTCATCACCGGTGCTCATCACAAGTGCCCTCCTTAATCCTTATCAACTATTTCACACATCGCCCCATGCACTCCCCCCCATACCAACTTTTTGTTTTGTTTTGTTTTGTTTTGTTTTAATCCCTTGAGCAAAGAAGGTATTGTCTTACAATTCTTTGTGTTCATCACAGGCCAAGCACAATATATTTTGTATAAGTGGGAGCTCTGCAAAGATTTGTTTCTTGACAAATGGATTGACTGATTGCTATGGGTTGAGTCTCATACATATTAAGTGAGGCTGGATAAAGTTTGCTATAGAGGTTTTATGTGGGAAGGTTAGAAGAGCAGCAGCATAGCACATTTATGTAAACCTTCTACTCTAAGTATTTATGTGTACCCTAAATACTTGGTATCCTGGAAACTATTACTTATATATTTTTGAGACTAAAGATTCTGCTGACTCCATTTAGCCCCAGTTAATTTCATGGTATATGGTAGGTATTCAACAAATACTTGTTGAATAAATGTACAAATTACAATCACCAAGTCACAGTTTATGTATCACAATCACTAGGTTATAGTTTATGTAAACAGTTATGTGCACAGTTTATATACTACAATTGTAAATTTTGAAAGCCCATATTTAATAACAGTTACGTTAAATAATAGATGGAGTTTATGTAATTTTTACCATCCAGTAATCACAAAGTATCTTTGTTTGCTATCTTTGTGATATATTTGTAGTTGGAGTCTGTCCCTTTATATCTGAGCAATTCTGCCTCCATCTGCTAGTGATACCAGATGGAGGAGAGGCAGGGAGACCAAGAGATTAATGAAGCAACTCATCAAGTTGTGCGAAAGGCAAAAATATATAAGAAAATCAAATCTGTTGAAATGCCCTTTCCAAAGAGTGATAGTTGCATATTGTATAAGTTTAAAGTTTCTGGAGAAAAAAAAAATAGAGGAAACTTCTGGAAGATAAAATTGCTAATGACTTATAAAGATGTCCATTTTGAAAAAACACAGGATATCATCTTCTCCCCAATGTATATGTTACAACCTGGTAGCAAAGGACATTAACTCTTTCTGACCATAAGGGTGAAATTAACTACACTGGGGAGTACAGAGTCCATTAGTGAAAATGGTTCCCCAAGGCTCTTAGTTGGTGATGGACGCAGACACCATGAAATAAGGGTGCAAGCTAGTTTAAAAAAAAAAAAGTCGGTACTTCCGAGCAGGGACATTACTTGTAATTTATACGAGGAAGGAAAAGGCAAAATCAGGTGAATTCTGCTGGATCTTTCAATTCTTTGGAAAGCAGTAGTAAAAATGGGAGGTGGGGGGATCCCATACACAATATTTTAGGGTAGTACCATACCTCAGCCAGTGGGAAGCAAAAAGGAAAATGTCCCTCAAAGAATGCTCTAATGCAATAAGCTATATAATACAACTCACCATACAAAATGTGTTCCAGAAGAAATTAATTCATTTAAGATGGCAGTAACTTAAAAAATTCCATGACAAAGAAATGATATTGGTATTATTACAAATAAAAAATATGGAATGAGAAAATATGTTTAAGTAACAATCGTAAGAATTGAATAAATCTGCATATCAGCCCAAACAAATGTCATTAAGAAAGTAATCATGGAAACATATTTATTAGAATCAGTGGACTCTCTAAAGAAATTTCCTATGTGCTTGGGTCCTTCTAAGGCAAATGCCATGTAGACGTGTAACTGGCAGTCAAATTCTCCCTGGGCCTAACTTTACTTTTCTTTACATTAAATTTCTCAAGATCAATTTCTTGTTTTTGTTAAAAATATACCAATCCTAGTAAGAATTCTGAGTTCAAATTCTTTATTGAGCCTGGCTGAGTGGACAGAATATAAGATTTTTGATATGCAAATAATTTTATTCAGTAACAGTCACAATCAGGTCAGACCTGAAAAGAGATATAGCGGGGGGAAAAGCACAGAGTTAAGGTATGGTATTAGGGCTTTCTTGCTGGATATTTTAGGAACACATTCTTGCTTTTTTGCTTCTTATAGGAATTGGAGTCATTATGAATGACCTGTATTCAGATCACTATGTATCAGTCATCATGCTTATTAATAAATATATGTAGCTTAGATCTTAAGTTTCCATATCTGTGTAAAGATTAGAAAGGAAGTCTTCTTATGGATGATTGGGCAAAGAGAGTGTCCAAATATTACCCATATTATAGGTAAGTATGGCTGTGCATGTATCAAAACTTTTTATCTACTCCCCAGAATTTCCCAAAGGCCTTGTGTTAGGCATGTCCCTGTGAAAGTTCTGGAAAAAAAGGCTGCAAACAGATGTGGCATATATCATTTCAGAGCCAACGCATTTAAGTGCTGTTGGACTACCTTCTTTCCACCATGCTCTCTTTCTTGCTATAACAGACTTGGAGGCCATGTGTAACAGATGCTGAAGCTATAAAATGGTGGCACCTTCCTCAGTCCCACTGGACATGTAGTTTCAGTGAGAAATGAACTAAATTGGGATAAGCTGCTGAAATTCAAGCATCTGTTACTGTAGCTTGACAATTTCTGGATGTTAACCAGAGATTATCCTGAAATGATAGAGGAGGTGTTGATATGAAATATAGAGGTTATTAAATATCAGTTCAAACATTTATTGACTTCTAGAAACCATGCATATCAATTCTGAAGTATTACTGCATATTACACAAATTTAACATTCAGTTCCTACCTGGTTGGTGACCACCTCTATTCATGAGAAGATAAATGAAGGTTCTTTAGCTCCAATAGTGACATTTTCTCATGAATTCTTTCCATTCTCTGCAAGAGATTTCTAGTTTTCCAGGCTGCAGAAAAATCTAGAGTGAAGATAATGAGGATTAAGGTCAGTACCCCTTGTTTTTATAAGTCCTGAGGTGGCTAACTTCGTATCTGTAATTTCAGATAGTTTTTCTAAAAAATGACTCTCCCAAGTTGAAAAAAACTTAAGTCTCACAAAAATCTGAATCCAGTCCTACGAAGTCTTTCATATTACAACCTCTTAACCTCGCACTATCCATTAGTTTTTTTGTTTGTTTGTTTTGTTTTTAACCACTTATTTATCACACTCTCCAAAAGTAAACTAGATAAAAGGTCCTTCTGTTGTCAAGGCCTGGGAAATAATGTGTATTTTTCTCCTTTAGGCAAATTAAACTCAAGAGACGTCTCTTGTGGTTGAGTGTCTGAGCCACTGTTTTTCCTATCTGTAGCCATTTTTAGTAGCTCTTAGTTACACATACAGACTGGCACCTTTGTATTTACGTACACACGGAAACACATGCACACACCCATAGACTTATGAGTATACACAGGAAGTACATTTTATGATGTGTTTTTTCCCATGTACTAAGATGATTTTGTAACAGAGAACTTTATTACATCTCAATATCAGGTGAATGAGGCCAATAGCTACAGATTTTCTGACACACAAGTCAGCCATTTTCATGAGGTCCAGCTCATCTCACAGGCATGTTGTAATCTGAGGGAAATTAGCTAACCACTTAAAAAAAACCTGTTCTGATGGGGTTTTTTGGAGTTCCAAGTCCCTGACCCTTCAAATAGAAGGAAACCAATGTCTGTATGATAACAGTGGCTTTCCTCTTTTCCAATGTACTTTACTTTGTGAATCATGAGGGTTGTATCATGACAGTGGCTGACACTTTCATAGGGAGACTGAGCTGCAATGTGTATTCTGGCTAGGAGAAGAGCAGCAGGAGGGGAGAGAAGAGGCCAGGAAAAGTATAGTTGATAATTATGCATGCAGGTAGTATGTTAGGAAATCTTTCCAAAGCTATGATAAAGTACTTCATTCTTTATTTAAACTCTCATAATCACTCTTCTTCTTTATCTAAAGAACCACATTTTTAGAACAAGCAAAATTCTAAAAAAAAAAAAAAGTCAGCTTTCAAGTTTGTTTTTTATCCCCTCTAAATGTGGGAAAGAAGGGAGAGTAGGAGGTTTGAAATTACTATAAATGGGGCTTTTAACCTAAAAGTTGATTCCTCAGCAGAACAGTTGAGATAGTTAATTCAAAGTATAAAGCAGAAGATAGTTTTCTTCTTGAAATTTTAGTGGTACTGAATGCCTGTATCTCAACTTTATCAGTCTGTTAAATATATTCATTAATATGTTGCCCTACACAGGTCAGAAAATTTTATAAGAACAAGTATCTTGAGAGGTAATCCTTTGTTCCTGAAACTATTTGAAGGAATAAATAGTATACTCGGAAAATTAAAAATATCCTTCTCTCTTGACTTTTTTTAGCACCAGGGATACAGAAATTAATAAAATACAGGGAATCTGCAGTCAAACAGATGGAACAGAATGTAATCAATCTGTTGTAATGCTATGTAGTAAGTATTATAATGGAGCCATGCACAGAAGCAATGTGAAAACTCTTACAGAGCATGCTCCTTTGACTCTAGAAGGCCATTCAGAAATTCTGCTGGCAGAAAAGGCGATTAGGGCACACCAGGCGGAGGAATTTGAGAATTGTGAGTCGTCTGATATCTGGAAAATTGGAATTGGGAGTTTTGAAGGCAGGAGAGAGCTGGAAAAGTAGGAACTGGCAAAATGATTAAGGATTTTTTTTCCTATTAAGTGAAAGGATTTTGACTATCCTATAGGAATGGGAACCCAACTAAAGAGTAGATTTGCATTTTAGATTTACAGCTAGGAACAGAAAGACGGTGACACACATTTCTGACCCCAAGAATTTTATAAACTAACTGAGGAAAATAAAGAAGTAGACAGATGATCAGGATATAAGGTAAGATGAATTTAATAGGGCTGTACACAAAAACTACCATGACTGATGTTTAATTTGTGCCTTTTGATTACCAGCCTCTGAGGCATCCCCTTCCAATTTCCCCCAAAAGTTGAAACATGACAACACTGAAAATGAATAATATTAATCATTTAGCATAACTATAAATTAATATAATAATCTAGCATGTCTTATGGCTCTGGCACCGTTCTGGGTGATTAAGACAAAAAGTCTATTTTGTCAATTTCAGAAATAATCATTTACATTTGAAAATTAAGGTCTATTGAAATGAACTAAGTGTATAAGAATTCTTATTCTTCTTACATGCAACTGAGAACATTGCTAGTGAGAGCACTAAAAGATACTCGCTGTAAGGATATTAGGTAACTTATGAATCAACAGGAAAAACTGGGAATCAGCTCAGTAAATGAGTAAAAACCAAGGCTAGGTAGCAAGAGTCCAGGCTGAGCAATGCCTCAGAAATTATCCTTTGGATTGCTAACACTGAAAATTTGCTGCTGCCACTATTGGACTTTTAATGCCACTGTGAATGACTTACTTGTCTCTGGTGCATCACTCTTACAGAATTAAAAGTATTGGCATGAGCATCAAATGGCTGACTATATGCCAGAAACTGGGGTGAAACTTATTTGAGTCCTCTAAATTTTGTGTTGGGACATGAGTCCATATCTCAAAGCATGACTTGGCCAAAGGTTATTTCCCCAAGAAAGGGCATTCAGATGATTTAGAGACAAAAGCAAACATAAGAACCTGACAAATGTTCACCTACATCCTTTTTCTGATACCAACACTTCTTATTCCCACCAAAAGTTGCTCAATTCTAACATAAGTATTCTTTATAACAACCAGAAAAAGTATACATACAAATTTCTAAAGGAAATAATTCCAAGTCTCATTAGTTACTACATCCTACTTGGAGCCCAGGATTACTGTACAGTGTGCATTACTCTGCAGTTCTATTATGATATTACATTAATATTTTATATATAAGGACTAGGGGAAATGGAGAGGAAGGAAAAACATATTAATGAAACTATGCAAATATATTTGTGACACAACAATGAAAACAATATGGGTAGAGGTTATGATCTTTATTTTTGCATGCATAGTTGACTCTCAAACAATGTGGGAGTTAGAAGGACAGACCCCCTACAAAGTAAAAAAATCCCTGTATAACTTTTGACTCCCCCACAACTCAACTTCTAATAGCCTAGCACTGACCAGAAGCCTTACTGATAATATAAATAGTTGCTAACATAAACAGTTCGTTAATGCATATTTTGTATGTAATATATACTGTATTCTTATGATTAAGTAAGCTAGAGAAAAGAAAATGTTAAGAAAATCATAAGCGAGAATTCATTTGCAGTACTTTACTATAAAAAATCTGTGTATAAATGGACCCACACAGTTGTAAACCATGTTGTTCAAAGGTCAACTATATTTATAAGGCCATAGTTAGAATGTATACCACCTATAAGTGTACCCTATGTCTTCAGCTAACACATCACTAAAACAGATAAGATAAACTTTAGGATAAAACTGGTCACAAGAGGGTCGTCTGGGTGGCTCAGTTGGTTAAGCGTCTGACTTCAGCTCAGGTCACAATCTCATGGTTTGTGAGTTTGAGCCCTGTGTTGGGCTCTGCACTGACAAGGCACTATCCTCAAAAAATGACCACATAATCCAAAAATTCCACTTCTAGGTATTTATAATCAATCAATCAATCAATCAATCAATCCATCATTATATCCAAGAAATATCCACACCACCATTTCCCTTGAGGCATTACTCACAATAGCCAATAACATGGAAATAACCTGAATGTGTAAGACATAGTTGATATATAGTTGATACCTCTTTCTCAGCATCAACATTTCAGAAGAAGCAGTTATTAGTTTCTTACGGCAACAGTACCAGAAGTTTTTACTGAATTTTTCCTCTGTGTGCCCCCTTTTTGTTTCATGCTGCCGAGATTTCTTCCATGCGTTAAGCTGGGAATCTCCAAACTTCCTTTGGTTAATAAGTCTCCACCAAGAGGAAACAGAGCATCGGAGAATATGAATAGAGTTCCAGTCATCTCTGGAACATCTCCATATAGTTCTATGTGTAGGGCTAAAGTTAATGAAAGACTACTGCAACACTTTACAAGCAGGAAGTTGTGTTTCTTGGGAGTGAATGTTTGGGTAAACCTACCAGGTGAAATGTCCATATTTTCATTCTCAATGTTCGTTTCCTCACTATCCAGGAAAGACAACAACACATATGCTGGTATTTTGTGATGACAGCACTCTTACTTTGGGTACCAAGCTCTTTATTGACTAAATCACTATTAACTGATAGCCTGGCATAATTGGTTGGGTTACAAAGCCTTTATTTTAACATCATTGAATTTTCCTTTGGATAATATAAGGAACAAAACAGGTCTTTTTTTTTTTTTTTCAAAACAGGTGTTTTTGATCACAGTACAAGCAGTGATTCAGGAACCCATGATGCTTTTTTCATGTTGTGGCTCAGCCATTTTTAGCATATGTTTCCCAAGGTGGCCAAAGAAGAGAAAGATCATAGGACAGTGCATGGTACACACCTGAAGAGTTGGCAGTCACTTTTACTCAGATTTCATTGGTCAAAATTCAGTCCTGTGCTCCAATTAACTGTGCAAGGGAGGCTGGGAAATATAGACTGTGTCCTACAGAAACAGGAAATAGGTTTGGTGAAAAGCCAGACAGCCTCTGACACAGAGACCTTTTGCAAATAGAATTTATAGGATTTCATATTTCATAAGATGTACTGGGGTAAGAGAAAGCAATAAAAAATATCTTCTAAACTTTTAATATGGAAAACCATTTAGATGGTAATGAATCTATGGACATTTGGGAATATAGAAAAAGAAACAAGATTGAGGAGGGAGGAAATAGTAAATAAAAACACAGTGAATTCCACTTTAGTGTAAGATTTAAAAAAATATTTTAGGTCTTCCAAGCCTAGCATGCGTTTGGAAATATAGGTGGCATACTGTATACTTAAAGATAACTTAGAGATAAAGATTTTTTATTCTTCAAAACAGTTAGTGGCAATAAAGGTCATTAGATTGACCTGGGACAGAGCTTAAATAGAAAAAGAGATAAAAAACAAAACAAAACAAAACAAAACATTGTGTGTAATATAATATCTGCCTTAGTACAAAGTAATAGAAACACAGAGATGAGTATAAAAAGTTTTTTTCTTCAAGAAGCTCACAGGTGGATAGATAGAAATGATCAAGGATATTATTGAGTGATAAAGGTTATAAAAGATAAATATGAAATGGGAAAATAAAGTAAGGTCAACATTCAACAAATTTTACTGATTGAATGTATAAATTATATTCAAATATATCATGCAAAAAAATTCTACTATTTCTTAATGGCATTTGTCTCTCAACTCTTACATAAAAAGGTGACAAATCCTCCTGTTATTACACAGAAAAGACTTCTGTCTCCATTACTACACATTTACCTTTATTAAATGCATACTATGTGTAAGGCATCGTGTTGCATTATGTGTTTTCTTCTCATTGAAGTCTCATAATAATATTATATGACATGGATTGTTCTTTTCATTAAATCCCCCAAAGATATGTATTGTTTCCAAATACAGAATGGAAAACTGGGGTAGCAGAGAGATTATCTAACTTGTCATGGGAACCTATATCTGTCATGCTTTTTACCACCTCACAGTATCTACCTTTGTTCTTTTTGAAGAATAATTAGAAATATCAATATGACTTACTCATTAGTTATCTGCAAATTAACAGGAAAAGTGAGAGCTGGTGCCATGGAATTAAATAGACAGGTATTATTTTACCAAAATTAGGAAAATAGTATAAGCATTTTTTGGCAGTCCAGCATAGAAGCACAAGTGAATAACTGCTGTTGTAAAATACTTAATATTTGCAAATTTACCATAGACTAATAAGAGAATTTTAAAAATAAACACTTAAAAATTTGCATATATAACTGTGAGTATTAAAGAGATATTAAAATTTTTTTTAACATTTATTCATTTTTGAGACAGAGAGAGACAGAGCATGAATGGGGGAAGGTCAGAGAGAGAGGGAGACACAATCTGAAACAGGCTCCAGGCTCTGAGCTGTCAGCACAGAGCCCGACGCGGGTCTCGAACTCATGGACCAATAAACACTTAAAAATTTGCATATATAACTGATGAGTATTAAAGAGATATTTAAAATTTTTTTTAACGTTTATTCAATTTTGAGACAGAAAGAGACAGAGCATGAATGGGGGAAGGTCAGAGAGAGAGGGAGACACAATCTGAAACAGTCTCCAGGCTCTGAGCTGTCAGCACAGAGCCCGACGCGGGTCTCGAACTCACGGACCACGAGATCATGACCTGAGCTGAAGTCGGATGCCCAACCTACTAAGCCACCCAGGCGCCCCAAGTATTAAAGAGATATTTAAATGGCATTAGCTACATTGTATTAAGTGAGAATGTCAAAATAAATCTGAGGCATTTATTTTTCTAGAAAAATGAAAAACTATTGAAAATTAACTTAAATTTTACAAAAAGATTTTATATCTTCTTATATCTCTATTTTTTCTAATTTTATACCTGAATATACATTAGGCTTAAAATTAATATATATATATATATACTAGTTCTGTATACTTTATAAACACAATTATATAACTATGTGTCTTGTCTCTGTCTCTCCTTTCTTCTCTCAAATATATGCAAAAGGCAAATACATCAAGTAAATGTACAAAAATCTTACAATCTCTAAGAAAACAAAAAAGAATGTTTAATTTCCCTTTCATATTTTATATTTTTTAAATTATAATAAGAATGTGAATCACTTATATAATGGTGAAACTTTTATTTTGAAGTAAAAAATTCAGATACTGTTTTAACAAAATAAGGAAGATATAATTAAATATGTGAAAGTAGGTAATGAAACTAATGAAAGTACACAGTGTCTTAATAAAAGTCAGCAACTGGGGCAGAAATTACTATGCCAGAGAAACTGAAAATAGCTTTAGGATTTCTATCCTTGGGATATGAAACAATATAAGTAATGCCTTTGCACTATTTCCTGCAATTAATGAAATAAGTTTTAATTGTTCCTTGGACATCTGGATATATAAGGCAACTTTGGGGGTATCAAGTTAACTTGATTTAAATTAAATTATGATCAAGAAGAGAAATGCTTTATTCTGTATATTTTTAGAATATTTATATACAAATACATCTTATTACATACAGTATTTCTTCTTTAATAGTATTATTTCAAAGTTCTTTAACTAAATATAATAGCCATAATTCAAAGTGACCACAGATGTGGTATGGCATTGGTTCATTTTGTTGTTCCATTGGGAACTTTAAAGACTAAATTCTTTCTCACAAGCGCAACTTTTGTTTTAGCATCTTGAAATCTTTCACATGCTTTTTGAAAGATAATCATATCAATAACAAATTTTTCTTCACAGTGTTTTTTATATGTTTCTTGAGCCCTAAGAGGAAAAAAAGTAATAGAATGAGATATTTTTAAATGACTAAAAGTATAACATTTATTCAGGGTGTTAATATAAAAGTAGATGCCTTTAAAATAGACATATACAAATGGGAAAAAATTAGAACTCCACTTATTTCATAAAATTTTATTATATCAATAATATCCATAATTTATTCAATAATATGCATATCAGGCTAATGTTTCTAAGATTTCTCTTGGCTGTAACATAATTCCCATAAGCCCTGGTATAGATTCCCAAAAAAGCATCGAAATCAGACTATGCTCTGATTTGCAAAACTTTTACTGAAGGCTCACTAAATCCAAGCTTCTTCTAGGACTCCATTATGGACTGAATTGTGTCCCCATTTCCAACCCCCAAATTCATGTTGAAGTCCTAAACTCTCGTACCTTAGAATGTTTCTGTATTTGGAGATAGGGTCTTTAGAGGTAATTCAGTTTAAATGATATCATTCAGATGGTATTCCACTTTTCAGGCAGAAAGTAAAAGGGAAGAACATTTTGTTCACGTATATTTGTTTAGATAGCACGAACAGCGAAAATAAAGGCAAAGATGAGAGCATAGCTTGGCATGCTCTGAGAAGTGACAACACTCTAATTTCTGGGTCATGAAGTTCTGGGAAAGAGAACAGTGGAACAGATAAGCCTGGAGAAACAGACTTAGAGCAAGCAGATCATGGAACCCTTCATTTGTATTCAGATATACTCAGAAATCTGGACTTGACGAGAAGAAAGGCAAAAGTCTACAAAGTCTGCCTTATTGACTATGTGATTTTTGCACAAGTTATTTAAGTTCTTTTTGCCTCAATTTCTTCATTTTTAAAAAAGGGATATCCAATTCATGGGGGTTAGTAAAAGACTAAATGAGTTAATACATATAAAATCCTTAGAACAGTGTGTGACATTTAAGAATTCCTTTTTGTAAAAATTTTTAATGTTTGTTTATTTATTTATTTATTTATTTATTTTTATTTTTTTAAAATGTTTATTTATTTTTGAGAGAGAGAGACAAAGTGTGAGCAGGGGAAGGGCAGACAGAGAGGAAGACACAGAATCTGAAGCAGGCTCCAGGCTCTGAGCTGTCAGCACGAGACTAACGCGGTGCTCAAACTCACAAACTGCGAGATCATGATCTGAGTTGAATTGAAGTTGGACACTTAACTGACTGAGCCATCTAGGCACCCCAATGTTTACTTATTTTTGGAGAGAGAGCACGAGCAGGGAAGGGGCAGACATAGGGAGACACAGAATCTGAAGCAAGGTTCAGGCTCTGAGCTGTCAGCACAAGGCCCTATACGGGGCTAGAACTCATAGACTGTGAGATCATGACCTGCCAAAGTCAGATTCTTAACCGACTGAGCCATCCAGGTGCACTGATACTTAATAACTCCTTTTATTGGATAGATATTAGTGGTATTCGTCAGCATAGGAAACACAGGAAGAACAGCCAGATGAAGAGAAAGATTGGAATTCTCTTTTGGTAACATTATGTTTAAGGAGCGTGGCTATCAATGTGGTAATGACCAAGAGTGAAAAGGAATGGCTTATGGTTTAAGAGAAAGGTAGTAAAGCTATTCTGCTTGGGATTGGGATCCAGATCTGCAGCTTATTGATTGTGTGATTTGGAGCAAATTATTTTAACTCTATCTGAATCATTTTCTTCACCTTTAAAAAGGGACAGACTAACTCATACGGTTTAGTAAGAAGCAAATGAGCAAATACATTTAAAATCCTTAGAGGAATGCCTGCATTTAATACTCCATGAAAATAGCTATAACTATTTTGAGTTTGGATTTCTGGAGAGTAGCTATGTCTGGACAAGTAGCAGAGTAGAAGTCATGGCAAAAGAGACCTTGCAAATGTAATTAATAGTAGTAGTTAAGTATAATAAATGTATTAAATAGATAACAATTATAAACTATGGACAAAATGTAACAAAACAAAACAAAACAAAAACTATTAAAAAGCACTGAAGAGTAAGAGAAACATAATGACCTATTATATTTATATATACCAGGATCAAACAATTGGAAAACAAAACTAAGAAAGAATTCTATTTACAATAGCATCAAAAAAATAAAAACAAACAAACACTTAGATGTAAGTTTAACAAAAGGTATACAAGATGGGGGGGCACCTGGGTGGCTCAGTGGGTTAAGCATCTGACTTCGGCTCAGGTTGTGATCTAATTGTTCCTGAGTTCAGGGCCCCCCCTCTGGCTCTGTGCGGACAGCTTAGAGCCCAGAGTCTGCTTCAGATTCTATGTCTCCCTCTCTCTCTGCCCCTCCCCCTGCTCACGCCCTCTCTCTCTCTCTCAAAAATAAATAAACCTAAAAAGATTTTTTAAAAAGATGTACAAGGCTTATGCCTGAAAATAATAAAATATTGCTGAAAAAAGTAAAAATGATCTAAATTAATGTTAAGTTCTACCATTTCAAGGACTGGGAGACAATATTATCATGATGTCAATTCTCCCCAAATTTATCTATAGATTCAATGCAATCCCAATTAATATGTCAAGAGTCTTTTGCGTAGAAATTAACATTTAAATTTTTCTTAAATATATAGAAGATTAAATTTAGATTAAAATTTATTTTAAATGTATTAAATTTAGGTATTTTGAATTTATTAAAATTTGAATTATATGGCAATGCAAAGGTCCTAGACTAACCAAAGCAAACTTGGGGAAGGAACAACAAAGAGTTTGGATTTTTCTACTGCTATATAACACATTACCATAAATGTATTGGCTGACAACAACCACCATTTTATTATCTCATGGTTTTCATGGATCAAAAGTCCAGGCACAGCATGGATCATCATCTGGGTTTTCTGCTTCGGTTCTCACAAGGCTGAAATCAAGGTGTCAGCCAGGGCTGTGGTTCTGATCCAGATTGTGAGGTCCTCTTTCCAAAATTGTTGGTTGTTGTCAGAATTCATTTCCTTCTCACTTTTCCACATAACCCCCTCCAGCTTCAAGTCAGCAATATCATATCAAATCTTTCTACTCTGAATCTCTTTCTTTTTTGTCCCTGCATGTGAAGTCTCATGTGATGCACTGGACCCACCTGCATAATATAGGATAATTTCTCTATTTAAAGGTTGATGAATTAGTACTGTTAATTACATAGGCAAAGTTCTTGTTGCCATGTATGTACTTTTGTGAGTAAGAGGAAAAATAGTAAGCAACTGAAGGAGCAGCTCAAGTTGGAGGGCATATAATTAATATTAGTGTAAATCTACAAATTAGTAATCTCTTTCAGCCATTTTAACCGGAATGCAAGAAGTAAAGATAGTTGGATTATTCCAAGGTGGCAGTTGGGGTGGTTAACATTGTGGAGGCAATGAAAGGACTTCAGAGACACTGAATGAAATGGTGAAAAGAATAACTGATATGAACTCTGGATGATACACCAAAAATGAAAAGAAAAGAAGTCCATAAGGAAGTTTGAGGGCTGAGTGTCACAATATATTTGAATAAGCGTGTAGTGAAAGTAACAGAAGAAAAGAATTGAAAAGACAGAATTACCCACAAACAAGTATACGAGAACTTAAAATTTAAGAGGTCGGGCAGTTCCAAGTGACAAGGAGGCTTTTACATGTCTATGGAAATGAGTTTACAGGTTGTTGAAATCCAAAAATGTTTATTAGGCAACTGGGAGGTTTGTTCTTATGAATTTGGAAGTTCACTGTGATTATAGCTGAAGTTGGATGGAGAAAAGCCTTACAAACCAGAATATAAACACACAGTGAATGAAGAGAGTAGTCTAGGAGGTAAATTGATGACCAAACAAAGGACAAGGAAAAGATGATGCAATTAGATAGTACCTGATGTGCCAGGTCGCCCATGCTAATTGATACTCTACTGGACCCTGTTGTTCTGTCCTGAACAGTATCATCACTTTTTCAGAGTGAGCAAGAATATTTTAGAAAGCTCATGACCAGCTTTTACCTGATATATAATAAATTCTTTCATTTCAATGTCTCTTTTTTATTCACTCTTAAATACCCTTGGGGGCATTTTATCAACTTTCTAAACTAGAGCTGTATGGTTTCGCTTTCTTTTTTCATTCATCCTCATTCCACAGTAGGATCAGAAACTGCATTCTCAGTAATGACTTCACCAGTTATTGAGATTCATCAAAATGCTTTTAGGTCAAGTGGTTTGATACACTAGTGAAGAATCAACCAAGAGAAAAAGAGCCAAAAAACCGCTTAAGTCTCTAGAAAGATTTTCCTTTTTTGACTCACAGCTCTCTTCTGCATGTTATACAAAATCTTCACTTGGAAACATTTATAATAAAACTCAGTAATGCCTTTTAGGACATATTACCTACATAACCAGAACATTGCCTTATTCCTGTATGTTTTCAAGGATAAGGATAATATCTTTGCAGCAGCTTGCAAGAGAAGATAATTCAGTTAAGATACATTAGGAAGCTCATTTGACTCTGTATCCTCTACAAATTAATGATGCCCAGACAATTTACTCTGATAAAACTAAGCTGATTGAATTTCTGTAACACTGATTTGTACTAGGTTTGTATTTTGACATACTAGTTTTCATTCTCTTTCCAAAATATATTTTTTATTAAATTATAAAAATTTCCAAAAATCATACACACACACACACACACACACACACACATACACATACACACACACACACAGAGAATACATTAAGGAAAATGTTTTTAAATTTTGGAAGAGAAAAATATGGAATATTTTTCATACCTAAAAAGGTATGTAAAGAACCTCAGTAATAGTTCAAAAACTGCTTATAACTAGGAAAAGGCTAGTTATGCTCCTATCTAGTACAAACTATTTTTAAATTTTATTTCTTTATTTAGAGAGAGGGAAAAAGAGAGGGGAGAAAGAGAGAGAGAACACGAGCGGGTGAGGGTCAAAGAGAGAAGGAGAGGGAAAGAATCTCAGACTGTCTGCCAGCACAGAGCTCAAAGCAGGGCTCCAAATCATGAACTCTGAGGTCATGACCTGAGCTGAAATCAAGAGTCTGATGTTTAACTTGCTGAGCCACCCAGACACCCCATAGTTTTTAATTATGGCAGTTAAAAACGTAAATGATTTATTTATTTTATAACTGGAAGTTGTACCTTTCAATCCCTTTCACCTATTTCACCCCTCCCCCAACCGACCTTCCCTCTGGCAACACAGAGATGAAAAATACAGCATCAGGAATACAGTCAATACTATTGTAATAATGTTATATGATGACAGAAGGTAACTACATTTAAGGTGGTGAGCAGTGAGTAATTTATAGAATTGTCAAATCATTATGCTGTATACCTGAAACTAATATGGCTTTGTATGTAAACTATACTTCAATAATATTTTTTAAATGTAGATGAAATAAGCAGCTATATGGATCTCTAAGTATTTCTAGACAAGCCTTAAACATATGTATTTACATTGTTAGGACAGTTAAAATGTCACCAGGATAAAACTGTGACTGATAAGCTTCAATCTAATATCAGATGAAATTGTGTGAAAGACTTTGAAAGAGTTAAAAAACAAAAATTACTGGGAATGCTGTCTGGTGCACCCTTCAGAGTTATCTGTACCTTTGAATCTCTTTGATCTATTTTACAACTTTATAAGTTGAATAAAACTATGAGTAATACAGATGATTCTTGTCTATAAAATATAAGTGAATTTTGTCCAATGGAGTTATAATTGATTATTGCCAGTGGATAATGACTAAATTTATTGTGGCATTCCTGATTGCCTTTACATATACATGCTCTTAGAACTGTCATTTGAACTGGTTATAACATCTTACTGGTTCTTTAATGAGTTAAATAAAATCTTTGATGTGTTTATTTTATATTTGAGTAACAGTTTTACATTCTAAAAAAATATCCTTTGTAAAGAAGATGTGGTATATATACAATGGAATATTATTCATCCATAAAAAGAAGGAAATCTTGCTATTTGCAACAACATGGATGGACTTGAGGACACTATACTAAGTAAAATAAGTCAGAAAGACAAATATTACATGATCTCACTTATATGTGGAATCTAAACAAGCAAACAAACAGAGCTCACAGATATAGAGAACACATTGGTGCTTGCCAGAGGTAGGGGATGGGGAGTGGGTAAAACATAAGGGGTCAAAAGGTACAAACTTCTAGTTATAAAATAAGTAAGTTATGTTATGTAATGTACAGCATGGTGACTATAGTTAATAATACTTGTATTGCATATTTAAAAGTTGCTGAAAAATTAATCTTAAAAATTCTCATCACAAGAAAAACAATTGTAATTATGTGTGGTGACAGATGTTAACTAGATTTAGTGTGATTATTTTGCAATATATACAACTATTAAAACATGGTGTATACCTGAAACTAATAGAATGATATATGCTAATTATACCTCAACAAAAAGATCCTTTGAAAATTAATAAAGCTTAAATTTACTAAATATAGCTTAATATATTTTGAATCAATACTAATTTTCAGAGCCTTTGCACAAAATCATCATGAAACAATTTTAAAAAATTTTGCATTTGTTTGAGACTTCTTTGTCCAAAATGTATTCTGAGAATTAGTGTTCTATGGCATTTCTTAAAAAGCAGGGTCTGTGGTAAAATGCATGTTTAAATGCAATTTTTTTTTCCTGGTAGTATTCCTAATGGTCTTTGACATGTGACTATCCACTGAGCTTTACAGGCCATTTCTAATCCAATTTAATGTGTCTTAAGCAATTATACTTTCAACTACTCTCCTTCATAAACCTCTGCTATAAGTAGAACAGTATTCACTACATCCTTCCTCTCCCCCCACATTTCCTATTCTGAGCTCTCCAATTTTGCTCATCCATTCTGCCAATAATAATTTCCTCTCAGCTTTCTTCTTTTCCAAATTCAAATTCACAGTTGTAAATTTCCTACTTCTATGTTTTGTAATGATTCAAATATACGCTTATATTTGCCATCGAACTGTGGGTTCTTAGAGGATCAAGAATATGTTATTAATTTTTGTATGAGTGTAGGGAAGAACTGAAATGAATTAACACTTTGATGTTTAGTCATGCCCTCTCATTGAAGGTATCTTAGATTACTCTCATCTATTTATTACCTAACATTTAACTGGAAATTTTAATTTGGTCCTTTGATAGTTTTTATATTATTGTTTGTATTATTATTTAACTCTGGCAGTCTTATTGCCTGATGACTTGTCTCCCACCTAGATTTTCAGTTTCTTGGGGCCAAATAATCTTTATGTCCCCACATCACCTGACATCTTCAACAGCTGAAAGTGAATTACCATGTGAATAATTCTAACTGAAGGTAAGTATTCCTCAGTAGAAATGCCAATGATCACAGAGAGAAAGAAAAAAATGTGTACGAAAAATTTATTATCATGAAATAAGAACTTGTTCTTAGATATGTATTTTAATAGCTAGTGAAGCTATTCTCAAAACTTGGTTAATTATATTTTTCGTATATATTTAATAATTCTGGCTACATATCTTCACTATACAAGCATTTTGAAAAAAAATATGCATTATTTCTCATTGCAATGGCTTAAGTATTAATAAGTGTACTTAATACTTAAGCTACTGGTGTGTAGGTATGGTAAAATTTGCCATGCCCCACAGGCTCTAGTATATGACTTAAATGGACTTACATACAACCATTACTAATTTAAAAACTGGGTTTCAAATTTTTTTTACCTATTTTCTTCAATAAATAATTATGCAATAATTTAGGAAGCTAAGCATTGCACTAGATACTGATATGGAAAGATAGACCAAATTATCTTATAAAGGACTTTACAAGCTAACCTGATATAGGCTGTCTTGGGATAACTGCTATAACTGAGATTTAAATAAAGTGTTATGAAAGAACTGCCAAATGAAAAGGATTAATTCAGACTGGAAGAGCAGTTGGGGAAGGGTTAAAAGTGAAGATACTATTTCAGTTGGTTACTAAAGGATGAATAATAAAAGGATGAATTTTGTCAGTGGTTTTACAGTTCATACACTGCATGATGGGAACAAATAGGGGCGAAACACAGCCACACTCAGCAAGCATCAGCCACTAGTGATGTTGTCTCCCTGGAGAAACAATAACAAGTATTTTATCCTCACCAATCTGAGCACTCCAAAGCATTCTAATTTGCATAATAACATAGAGGCTTGTGTTGCATAATAATATGTAGATAGCACTAGCATTGTGGGCTGGTAGTACCCTTTCAGAGTGCATATTTGAAGAAAAAGGGGATAGTATTAGTAAGGTCACTGGAATAAGAAACTCCAAATCTGAGTAGGGAGTAGAGAATAATTTAATCTATCAGGAGCAAATCCAGAGTGCTGTTAGGGGAAGAGAGAGGAAGCTATGGCAAAAAATTTAGTGAGATGAGTCTGGATAAACTGGAACAAAGCATGATGTCTGAAATGCCACTTAGATTAGATTTTATACTGTGGACAACTGCAAGGTGTCAATATACACAAGTAGGAAGTAACATGATCAGAACTAATTTTTTTAAATATGAAATTTATTGTCAAATTGGTTTCCATACAACACCCAGTGCTCATCCCAACAGACGCCCTCCTCAATACCCATCACCCGCCCTCCCCTCCCTCCCACCCCCCATCAACTCTCAGTTTTTTCTCAGTTTTTAAAAAGAAAAAGAAAAAAAGGGAAAAAGAAAAAAATAATAAAAAAGGCTAGAGAGGGAGGGAGCCAAAACAAAAACAAAAGATCTGGGGCGCCTGGGTGGCGCAGTCGGTTAAGCGTCCGACTTCAGCCAGGTCACGATCTCGCGGTCCGGGAGTTCGAGCCCCGCGTCAGGCTCTGGGCTGATGGCTCGGAGCCTGGAGCCTGTTTCTGATTCTGTGTCTCCCTCTCTCTCTGCCCCTCCCCTGTTCATGCTCTGTCTCTCTCTGTCCCAAAAATAAATTAAAAAACGTTGAAAAAAAAAAAAAAACCAAAAGATCAGAACTAAATTTTAAAGACAGTTGAGGCTTGTAGGATGGAGAACCGTTATGGGTTGAGGAAAGGAAGTCTGGAGAATGGAGATGGAACTTTCACCTGGAAGGATAAAAGGTGAATTCTTAAAGTGATTATGATAGTGTGCATTAGAATGGGAAAAGCGGGATCTAAAAGGATCAATTTGAGACTCCCTTTAGCAGAAAAATGATTAAGGAAACATACTGGATATTGGTGATGAGACAGACTGAGTTGTAAAAGACACTGGGATTTCTAGCACTGTCAAGAGGCTAATGATGATGCCATTTATGATAAGAAAAACCATTGTTTGAGAAGCAGGTTTTACCGGATAAGGGTGGAGGTAGGATGAGATACAGGATACAGTCGTTTTATTGTCTCATCTTTGTTGTAGTTTCTATTTTTTCAAAGAGAATATATCATGTTGTAAACAAAGTACTGTTTTTTAGATCTCAGCACTTAGTATGCAATATTCACATGTAATGGACTTAAAAGTTTCTATATTATCAAGACTGTACTTACCTAATTTCCTTCATTTGTTTAAGTAAATTCTTTTGATATTTTTCCATTTCTAGTCTTTGCTGAACAATCAGACTTTTCTCTTGTAAGACAGCCTGATTCTTCCTCAATCTGTCCATTTTAATCATTCCTTTGCATAAAAGAGTGCGCTCATTACTTATGTTTTGAATTAATAAACGGTCTTCAGCCTTTTGTTTTTTTTCATTCAGAAACCGAGCTCTCCTCTCTTTAACTTTTTCAAGGTAATTGAATCTGTCCTGCCAAAGTTGTTGTAAACCATTCCGAATTGTCTCATTATCTTTTGCAATTAGTTTTTGTGCAGCATTTTTTTTCTTATTTAAGCTTTCTTGAACAGCTAAGCTAACTCCTTCCTGGGCAACTTGTGCCAGAGTTACAGCTGTTGTTTTTTTTTTTTATGGCTTTCCTGCTTCTTTTGTTCGGAATAACATTTATCAATATCACAAAGTGTTCGGAGTTTTATACCAGTTCTGTGTGTTATAAAAAACTCTTTTCTTACATTACCCTTCAACAGCATGTCCTTTTTTGTAATTTCTGGTTTTTGATGAGTGGTAGAAAATGGCTGGACATATGTAGGAAAATAATCTTGCTCCTTTTCTTTCAATAATGCAGCATACTTGAGTGAACCTGAAGTATGTATGGGTAGTTTGAACACTGATATCCTAAAGCTGGCATCCAATTCTTCACCTTCAGTTTCATCTTCAGATTCCTTCTGACCTACACCACAGGGAAGACAAATATAATACAATATGTAAGTGCTAAGCACAGTTTATTTTCTGTCCCTATTATTTTGAAAGCTACATTAATAAAGTTGACAAAAACCTGTCATTGGCTTTATTAAGAAACATTTTTCCCTACTGATGTTCTTTTTAAACTTGTGTTTTAATAGTGATTTTGGAGAGGGAAATCACTATTGAAACCATTTAACATAAAAATGCACTGATTCCTATATTTCCTACATTATCTCTCACAATTACTTAACCTGCAATAACTCAATAGCAGTATCTTATCTTACATTTAGTACTTCACCATGCATATTATTTTTAGATAAATTTATTATCTCATATTGCAAAGGAATTTGTAATCCATTTTACCATATTTGTCTTAATTCTGGTGGGAACTAATAGCGGCCATTAACATTGCTTTTTCTTATATTTGACACATGAATCCCTCAGCCTCCTTTGCTATTATGTGTGGTGATGAGACTAAGTCCTCTACAGTGAAATGTGGGCAGAAGTGATATGTGTCATTTCCAGCTCAAGGCTATTAAGAAACAAATATATCTTTTCTATATTTTCTTTCTTTTTCCGACTCACTGTACAGAGATAAGAATAAGGCCCTAGAAGATGGTGAATCCACAAGGTGGAAAGTCCCTGGCTCCCAGGATCACTGCTTGAAAAACTACTCACTGGCCAGGATTAGTCAAACTTGGACTCATATAAACTAGAAATAAATGGCAATTATGTTTGAGTCAATATATATTTCTGGGTCTATTTGTTATTATAGCCAACCTAACTAATATAATAGCTTGAATCACATTATTGTTCACATATTTATTTTCTGACAAACCTATTTATGAATTCAGTTTCAGGTGGCAAATACAGGTTAGAAAAAAGTTATGCTTATTAGTCTTAGAAAAAAGATGTTTTCCATATTTGACTAATTCCCTCTATTAAAATTACATCTCTACTAACCGTAGTCTACAAAGATTTTAGTTTTTCTAATAGAAAATTCTCTTAAAGTCTTTATATGTCAAATGCAAATCTGATGGTGGAGGTTTTACGGAAGTTGAGGTGATCATAAAGAAGGTAGGACCTGTGGTCTAGGCAGGCAGTAGGGAAGAAGCAAATAGGCATGATTTTCATTAGAGGCCATAAGAACGTCAACATCAGAAAAGGAAGCAGAGGCGAAAATGAAGTAGAAAATCAAGTCTAGCAAATAAAAAAGGTAATTCACCAGAATACAAAGTCATCCAGGGGAGCCTGGGTGGCTCAGTCAGTTGAGACTCTGACTTTGGCTCAGGTCATGATCTCACGGTTTGTGAGTTCGAGCCCCAAGTCAGGCTCTATGCTGACAGTTCAGAGCCTGGAGCCTGCTTAGAATTCTGGGTCTCCCTCTCTCTCTGCCCCTCCCCCACTCATGCTCTGTCTCTGTCTCTCTCTCTCAAAAATTCATAAATATTTCAAAAAAATTTTTTTAATTAAAAGAAAAAAAGTTTGGGTCCAAAGCAAGGCACTAGATACAAAGGGACAAAATCCAGAATTTCAGTTGTAAAGTAAATAGGGTATGGTCTGGGTAACTACCTAGAAAAAGTACTCTCTTGTGTTATTTCATTTTATGTATAAATCCTGGCATGAGAAAGCTGGCCAAGAATAAAAGACCAGGGATAGAAAATACAAACTAATAAATTAAAGTTCTGGTTATTAATTTCAATTCATATGGGGGATTGGGATTTTTCCCCCCATACCATCAAAATATGTTCCAACACCAACTGGGTGTCCTGAAATTCAACTCAAATACGACAACATCTACCTGGAGACAGGATCACATCCCACAGGTTAAAGGTTCAGTCCTAAAAGAATCCCTATCATCTTCAGATGCCAATAAATCCAGGTTATCACCCGTGCTTCTGACCAACTGGCTATAGATTGGAGGTTCCACGAACCTCCTCTGGGTTCAATTTGCTAGAGTGGCTCAAAGAATTCAGAGAAACATTTTACTTACTATATTATTGGTTTATGGCAAAAGGATGTAACAACTCACCAGCAGCCAAACAGAAGAGATACATAGGGGAAGGTATGGGAAAAGGGCACAAAGCTTCCATGCTCCTTCTCCAAGCACATCACTGTACAAATCTCCACGTATTCACCAACATGGAAGCTCTCAGAACCCAGTCCTTTGGACTTTTTATGAAGGCTTCATTACATAGGCATGGTTGATTCAATCATTGGCCATTGAGGATTGAATTCGATCTCCCTCCCCTCTCCTCTTTCCAGAGGTTGAGGGTTGGGACTAAAATTTCCAAACCTCTAACCATGTGGTTGGTTCTCCTAACAACCAGCCTCATCCTTGGGTGTGATCTAAAAATCACCTCAGTAAGTAAGTTCAGCTTCTTTAATTATAGTTTTGTAGGTGAAAAGCTCAACTTGACTAAGATGAATAAATATGTTGGTACTACCTACTGTGAGCTAGAATCTTCAAAAAATGAAGACAGTGATGGCTCAAGAAACCTTATAGTATAGTAGTGGAGGCAAATAAGTGAAGCAGATTTCTTCAAAATATTGTGGCAAATGTTAAGATAAAAGTATGTATACACAGGAAGTGTTGAAAACATAGAAGAAAGACACTTCACCCTATCTGGGTTAGGGTAGGCAGTTGTCAGCAAAACTGCTCTGGAGAAGGTAACAGCTGGGTTACTTTTAAGAAGAGTATTTGTTTTACACTTGTAATACTATAAGGCCCACCTTTTGCGTATATGGGAAAATTCAATTAATTTCCAAAGGTGTGGGCAAGAGAATAGGAAACAAGGCATTCCCAGGGGATGGGAGGAGAGTGACAATCAAAGATGCAGAAGTGAAAAAAAGAAAAAATATGTGAAATTTTGTTTTATAAAATATAAAGTCAGAAGCTATCATAAGCAGTTAGTTGCTACAGATGTCTAGCAAACAGGTAGGTAAATGAGCTGAATCTAAATGATGTAAGAGAGGGCATATCTGGAGACAAATATTTGGAGCCAATAACAGAGATTTTTAGGTAAAACTATAAGCATAGTCAAGAGATAAAAGAGAAGTAAGGATGAAACATTGGGTAAAATTAATTTATTTTATTTTTTAGTTTTTAAATGTTTATTTATTTTTGAGGTGGTGGGGGTAGTGATCAGGGAGGGGAAGAGACAGGGACACAGAGGATCTGAAGCTGGTAGGGAGAGGATTGATGTGGGGCTCAAGCTCACGAACTGTGAGATCATGACCTGAGTAGAAGTCTTAGGCTCAACCGTAGTCTGTGCCACCCAGGCACTCCAGGGAAAATGAATTTAATATGTACATACAGGTAAGCCAAAAAAAAAAAAAATCTGTGGCTATAGTTTCTTCACATGTGAGCTTCTAAAGAAATCATTATATGTAAAGAGCCTTGGTATACGTATACACCCATTTGCCCGTTTTTACCTATCGTCTGGTGAAATTTATTAACAGTGACTTCTTTCAGTCTCAGAAGCAATCCAATTTGGAAGATAAATTATACAGTCAACTTAGCTATAGGGACATTACCAAACAACAGACAAGAAGTAGGAGAGTTAACACTGTGCTGTCTGCATTGTCTTAAGTTACATTAATATCTTAGTGCAATGCCCAAGACTTGGTAGATATAAAATAAATAATTTTGTTCATACATAGGTTATGAGATCCTCAAGGCTCTATGAAAGTTGAGACAATGCTGGTTTTGTTCACTACTTTATACTAAGCACTTAGCAGAATGTTTGGTGGATGACAGGTTTTCAACAAATAGGTGTCTAATGAATATTTTTTCTACAGACAGCTAAGCCAATTCAGAGATACTCTTCATTTTGGGTGCTGGGTTGCTAATTTTAAATTTATACTTTCATCTTTTGTACCCTTAATTTTTATATTATTCCCTTTAAGAACCCTATACGTCAAAAATAATAGTCACAACTTCTGAATAAGACTTAAATACTTCTACTTCTTATCTTTGGCTCATGCTATCCCCACTTATTTGAAAGGTTCCATTTGCATCACCATCTATAAAAAGATTATTCATCTTGGGGCACCTGGGTGGCTCAGTCAGTTAGGCATCTGATTTTGGATTTTGGCTCAGGTCATGATCTCAGGGTTCGTGAGTTCAAGCCCAGCATCAGGCTCTGAGTTAGAGGGTGGAGCCTATCTGGAGTTCTCTTGCTCTCGCTCTCTCTCTCAAAAATAAATAAACTTAAAGATATTTTTAAAAGATCATGCATATTGAATAACATAAATACTGTCATTTATTGAACCCTTTCCATGTGGTAGTTACTAGGCTTACTTCTTTACATATATATTTAACATTTATTCAATATCGATAACCTTCTAAGGTAGATGTTATTGACCACAAATCGTAACAATACAGCTAATATATGCTGAGTTTTTGCTATGTGTCACATTGCTCTGCATCCTTTAAATTATCTCATTTAGTTTCCTTAACAATCTTAGAGTTAAATACTGTACTATTTTTCATCCCCATCTATCAGATAAAAAAACTGAGTCTTAAAGAAATAGCCAATATGTTGGAGTAAGATCCTAACATACAGGTGATGTCCAACAACAAAACAAAGAACAAATACCTAAGAACTCTGGAGAATAAACAAAAACAAATAAAATGTGACCTGTTAAAAACATCAATATTCTCATAACAGAATCCAAAGTATATAACATTTGTGATGCCCACCATATAATCCAAAAAACATAATATGAATGAAAAGTATATCATGAAAGGTATCACTTCATATAAAATACAGAAATCATGCAACCATATAGGCCATTTAGACTCTTCCTTTCTGTATTTTATGTGAAGTAGTATAATATTAAGTAGATTGTGCAAAGTTAGATTTATATTATAATTTTTAGAGAAAATAAATATATAATGCAAAGAGGTCCAACTAAAAATCCAAAGGAAAAATTAAAACAGATTATAAAAATATTTGAATAAACAAAAAGAAGATAAGTAAAGAGAAACAGAGGAACAAAAAACCGAGCACAGAAGACAAATAATAAAATGATACTAATCTAATAGGATAAGTGTCTTTAAAAGAAGAGACACCAAAGAGCTTACTTTCTCCGTCTCTCCATGCACACATGTACTAAAAAAAGGTCATGTGAACACACACACAGCAAGATGGTTGCCATCTGCAAGCCAGAAATCTCACCAGAAATCAACCATGTTCACACCCTGGTCTTGACTTCCAGTCTTCAGAACTGAGAGAAAATGAATCTCTGTTTAAGCCACTCAGTGTGTGGTATTTTGTTATGGAGGCTTGATCAGACTAATACCCTCTCTTTTGAACTTCTAAGAACCATTCCCCAACTGGTCTATATCCCTTAATGGCTATTAGCAGAAGGCCTCAGTTCCTTCCCTGTAGGCTTTGAAAAGAACTGCTTGGTGTAAGTATAAATTCCTTCTGACAAGGCAGCTAACTTCCCCCAGAGTAAGTAATCTGCCTGAAAGAGCCCAGAGCAGGGCACAATATCTTTTATGATAGTCTTGTGAGACACACACCATTTCTTCCGCCATATTCTGTTTGTTATATGTAAATCACTAAATCCACTCCACAAAGAGGAGAATTAGGCTCCACTTTTTTGAAGAGAAGTGTCAAAGGATTTGTGAACATATTTTAAAATCATTGTATCTGATATAAAGATTTTATATTAGGGTGCCTGGGTGGCTCAGTCAGTTAAGCATCTGACTCTTGATTTTGGCCCTGGTCATGATCTCACAGTTCCTGGGATAGAGATTCATGCTGACAGTGCAGGGATTCTAACTCTGCCACTCCCCATGCACATGGGCACACATTCTCTCTTAAAAATAAACTTAAAAAAAAAAAAGATTTATGTTCATGGAAATAAAGCTCAGGCTCATCAAACATTTATAAAGTCATTATTTAAAAGTTTTATATAAATTTAATATTTGATATTTTATTTTAAAATATGTATCCTAGAGGTGCCCAGGTGGTTCAGTCGGTTAACCATGTGACTTGATTTCAGTTCAGGTCATGATCTCACAGTCCTGAAATAGAGCCCTGTGTGGGGCTCTGTGCTGGTGGCATGCAGCCTGCTTGGGATTCTCTCTCTCTCTCTCTCTCTCTCTCTCTCTCTCTCTATCTCCCTCTCTCTTTCTCTCTCTGCCCCTCCCCTGTTCCCACTCTTTCTCTTAAAAAAACAATTATACCCTATTGTTAACGCTATAATTAAATAACATAAATGTAATATAATTATTCTTTTTCTCTAGATTACAAACTTTTTTTTCACCTAACAGACTTCACAAATATTATTATTATTGATTTGTGCCATGACTGGAAAAATTTGGAAGCACTGTCTTAATAGCAGTGGGATAAAACTTACTCATAGAGTTTATAGAGAAGTCTGCTTATGCTGTAGCTGCCCATCTTAACTCCTGGGTAAATTTTAATTTCTGGAGAATAGAGAATATGTCTTATATATCTTTGTGTCCTCCACTACAGTAAGCATAGTATTTTGCATTTTTGGAATTCAATTTTAAAAATTCAACTATTTATTAAATATGAATGTTTCTACTCAAAACTAGAATTTATGTACTTATGGGGTGCCTGGGTGGCTCAGTCGGTTAAATGTCCCACTTTGGCTGAGGTCATGATCTCACGGTTCATGAGTTCGAGCCCCACATCGAGCTCTGTGCTGACAGCTCAGAGCCTGGAGCCTGCTTCATATTCTGGGTCTCCATCTCTCTCTGCCCCTTCCCAACTCGCACTCTGTCTCTCCCTCTCAAAAATAAAAAAAAAAAAATAAACATTTAAAAAGGTAAAAAAAAAAATAGAATACTTGTTGTACTTCTAAATATATTATTTTTTCTCAAACAGTTGCATTTTATGAGGAAGTCAAAGTCTCACTGAAACTAATGTAATATTGTGTGCCATTTATACTTCAATTAAAAAAAAAAGAGTCCCATTATAAGATTTAGGTATAGCAGATAACCAATTTGAAATTACTGATAATACTTCTTTTCTTACCTCATTAACTTATTTTTCCTTCCTTTTCCCTTACTCTGACACCTTTTATCTGATTATTATCCTATAGTCTTTTTGTTTTCCTTTTCCCATATCTTACTTGAAAATTGCATTGAGAATCTTTATTAGATCTGGCTGACAGCATTAAGGGTCAAAACAGTGACTACATTAAGGTAGGAGTTTAAAAAGTTAACTTTTTATACACACAAGTATAAGGTCTAATGTGCAACAGCTTTGTGTCAGTTGCATTTTTCCTGCCACTCTTGCATTATTATAAGGAAAGAAAAAAATAATCACAAAAGCCACTCGTATAAAGTTCAAGTCTGTGAAGTAGACTGGTGATCTGATACATAAGCAGCTTCAATATGATACAGAGTGGCTAAATAACCAGTAAAAACTTTTCAGTAACAACAGGCCCCCAAGTGGTATTCATATTTGTGAATTAGGGTATTGACAATAAATATAATCCAAAAGAGCTGAAGGTCATCTATCTATACATGCAAGGCAATAAATTAATGACACCATAAATTAATGACTCTTATTGCCTCTTGCCTGTAAAAAGAGATGTTTAACAAACTGTATCTATTAAGCAAATAACAAGAAAATCTGAAACACCTCCCATGCAACATTCATCCTAGCTTTTAAAAAAAATGTTGCTACCAAAAACCAGAAAGGGATCTGTCCATTAAATAATCTTTGAGTAAAATAATGGAGCCATGATTGCATGTCATGCCTGCCAATGATTTATGTTCCAAAATATGTTATACATCGTCTGAAGATCTCCACTACTAGAAAGAGAAGCATCACTGAAAGGAAATCTTTAGTATCTAACACGTACTCCTCTCCCTAAAACTGGCTCAGAATCCAAATATGCTCAGAAGTTTTCTGTTTCTTATTATTTTCTTGTTTTTTTGTTTCTTAAGTAGAGGGTTGAAAGGAGTGTACATAAACACAAAATGATGAAATGCTGTTTAATACTATTTTGGTAGATAATAAAGAAGCATAAAAATAACCTTTTGGTAGATCTCCGTCTTGGTGTCTTAAAGTGTCTAACTCAGTAGTTATATTACAAGTATATAGTCTGTCACATTGTTGTTTAGCATATTTTCTTTCAACCTGAAGAACTCTCTTGAGCATTTCTTATAAGGCAGGTGTAGGGCGACAAACTCCCATAGCTAATATCATACTCAATGGTGAAAAATTGAAAGCTTTTTCTCTAATATCAAGAATAAATCAAAGATGCCACTCCTGTTCAACATAGTACTGGAGGTCCTAGGAGAAGTCATTAGACAAGAAAAATAAATAAAAGGCATTCAATTCAGAAAGGAAGAAATAAAATTATCCCTATTTGTGGAAGACGTGATCTTATATCTAGAAAACTTTAAAGAATCCCCCTACCAACTGGGTTAGAACTAATAAATTTAGTAAATTTGCTAAATATAATAGTAAATATAATATTTAGTAAATTTGCTAGATATAAAAATCAACATATGAAAACTGATTACTTTTCTAGAAGCTAACAATAAACTATCTGCAAAAGAAATCAAGAAAACAATCCCATTTATAATACCATCAAAATAATTACTTAGGAATAAATTTAACCAAGAAAGTGAGAGACTATACACTAAAAACATTAAGATACTGATGAAAGAAAATGAGGAAGAAACAAACAAATAGAAAGGTAACTTGTGTTCAAGGGACTGGAAGAATTAATATTGTTAAAATGCCATACTACCCAAAACAATCTACAAATTCAATGCAACCTTATCAGAATCCCAAAGGCATTTTTTATAGAAACAGGAAAAAAAAATTGACAATTCATATGGAATCACAAAAGGCCACAAATAGTTACATCTATCTTGAGTAAAGACAAAACTAGAGGCATAACATAACTCTTCCTGATTTCAAAATATATTACAATGCTACAGTAATCAAAACAGTAAGATACTAGCATAAAGAAAGATATATTGACCAGTGGAACGGAATAGAAAGCCCAGAAATAAATTCAAATACATACCACATACAGCCACCTGCATTTTGACAAAGGTGCCAAAAAAACACAATGGGGAAAGGATAATTATTTTCAACAAGTTGTTCTGGGAAAACTGGGTGTCTACAGGGAAAAGCATGAAATTGGAACCTTTTCACATACTGACACCAAAAAATCACTCAAAATGGATTAAAAACTTAAACGTAAGGCCTAAAACTATAAAACTCCTAGACGTAAATATAGGGGAAGAACTTCATGACATTAGTCTTGACAATAATTTCACGGATATAACAGCAAAAGCATAGGAAACAAAGCAAAAGTAGACAAGTGGGACTACATCAAACTAAAAAGCTTCTGCACAGCAAACAATCAACAGAAGAAAAATGCAATCTACAGAATGGGAGAAAATATTTGCAAACCACATATCTGATAAAGGGTTAACCTCCAAAATATATAAGAAATTCCTTTAATTCAATAATAAAAAATAATACTGGTATTTAAAAAATTTTAAGTAGACTAAAGACTTTAATAGACATTTCCCCAAAGAAGACATGTGAATGGCCAACAGATATATGAAAAAATGTTCAATGTCATCAGGAAAATGTATGTCAAGACCACAATGGGATATCACTTCACACCTGTCAAGATGGCTATTTAAAAAATACAAGATGAAAAATGTTGGTGAGAATGTGGAGAAATTGGAAGCCCTGCACTCTGTTGGTGGCAATACAAAATGGTGTAGACACCGTGGAAAACACCATGAAAATTACTTAAAATATTAAAAAGAGAACTACCATTTGATCTAGTAATCCTACTTGTGGGTATTGATCAAAAATAATTGAAATCAAGATCTTGAAGAGATATTATATAAACAACAGCCAAGGTGTGAAAACAACCTAAATGTCCATCAACAAATGAATGGATAAAGAAAATGTGACAGAGACACATAATGGAATACACTTAGTATTAAAAAAGAAGGATATTTTGAAATCAGGAGACAACATAAATGAGCTTTGAGGACATTATATAGAGTGAAATAAACCAGTCACAGAAAGACAAATGCTGCATGATTCCATTTACATGAGGTATCTAAAATAGTCAAATTCATAGAATCAGAGTAGAATATTTTTGCCAAGGTCTAGGGGAGAGTAACTGGGAAGATACTAATTAATTGGCATAGTTTCAGTTAAGCAAGATGAATGAGCTCTAGAGAGCTGCTTGTAGTACACCATTGTACCTGTAGTCAACAATATTGTATTGCACAATTAAATTTTGTTATGAGGGTAGATCTCATGTTAGGTGTTCTTACACAATAAAATAAAAGTACACAGTTAGGACTAAGCCACAAAATGCATGCCTCTCCTCCTTGAATTTAACAAATGTCTACAATGCAAATAATGATGACAGATAGATTTCCTCACTTCCACTTTCACATTTTTATTTTACATTTTTTTCTTCAGTTGAAAGATGCAGAGACTGAAAGATATTGCCAAATTTCAGTTCAGTGATTAGAGTAGCCAGAAAAGCTAGACCTTAAGTATTACTTAACTAACTCCCTTTGAGTAATTCTTGTAATATCAACCTAATTTCATGACAATTTCCAATGATACAAGCTTCAAAGTAGATATCAATAAATAGAAATGTCAGAAGTTTCACTGAACCTTCAGAGACTATATATAGTCTATGATAAAATAGATATTTAGGATTTTTAATTGCTACTTGTGGTCATATTAGAGTTCATTTTTCTCTTTTCCTCACTCCTAAATTATTGATTCCTATTTCATTTCAATTGTAATTCATCCTGGTATATTAATGATTCTTCTATTTTAATTTCTTTTTAGATAATGTACCTAGTATGTCTAAGATTCTGTGAGCATTTATCCAGTCTCAGATCTCAAATCTCAATTTCAGTGTTTTATTAATGTAATAGACACCAATTTCCCCCAATGGCAGCTACTTAAAATTACATATGGTCTCAGTGAACAATGGAATAGCTTCTAACTTCCTAGAATCATTTTGATTTATTCATCTATTAATTCATCTATCTATCCATCCTTCCATACACTCATTAATATTTTAGTAGCTTGCAAATTCAACTGAAATTCAGGAATCACAACTATGAAATTTATTATTAAAACTCCTTCTAGTTCTCAATTTTTCCTCTCAATTTTATTTTCCTTTTTAATCGTTTGAGAATTACTTGGTTTCTATGGATACTAACAATTTCTCTCTAATACAAACATGTTTTCTTTGCTAACCATAGCATATATAACAAATATAATACATGTAAAAATGTATACATAACATTGAACACTTGCTATGTGCAAGGCACTTTTGTACACAAGGGTACTATGAAAGGCATGATCTCAGGTCTCATGGAAATTTTATTCTAGTGGTAAAAGATAAGACAACAAATTCATAAATATAAAAATATCAAAGAGTAATAAATGCTCTGTCTGGGTAAAATGGCACTGAGTCTAGTAATTATACTGGACAGATAAGAAACATTTTTAAAAAATTCAATTTCATCTCAAATCTGAAACATAAGAAGAAATAAGCAGTGGGGAATTTGGGGAGGAGGGAGAATTTTCCAGGAGAAATGAGAAGCTACTGCAAAGGTACTAGTCAAGAACACATTTGGCCTTGTTAAGCATACAGAGAGAAAGCCATTTTTTGTTGGAACCCAGTGAACAAAAGGAGGGGGGTGTGAGGAGTGGTTAGAGAGGTAAGACAGAGTCCAGATTACATGTGGCATCACAGGCCACACACACACACACACACACACACACACACACACACACACAAACACACACACACAGTTTAGATTTTATTCTGAAATTTAGAGTTTTTTAAATAGGGTAGTAATATGATACATGATTTTACTATGAGGAAAATGGATTTGAATGTGAATCCAAGAGTGTAAGAGAAACTGGTTTAAACGCTACTATAGAGGCCCAAGCAAGATTTGATGGTAGGTAGGGCTAGAGCAAAAGCAATTAAATTGCACAGTAGTAGAAAGATTTGGAATATGTTTAGATGCAAAGCCAAAAAGCCTTGCTGATAAATTAGATCACAAAGGGGGAAAAAACAACAACACACAATCAAGGATGAATGTTAGCATTTTGGCTTGAGGACCTAGTTGGATGATGATATCATTTGTTGTGATAAAGAATACTGGAAGAAAATCAGATTTCATGAACCAAATTAAATATATATATATTTTTTTTTTTTGAAGTTTGACTTCAAAATAGTTGACTATTTTTGAAGTTTATAGCTTTCATATTCAAACATGTTAATATTTCACTAATATGTCATATTTAAATTCTTTATCTTAAAAAATAATTTTAATTTTTCATAAATACAATGTCATTTAAAACTATATTACCCTAGGAGCTCATGGGTGGCTCAGTCAGTTAAGTGTCTGACTGGCTCAGGTCATGATCTCATAGTTTGTGGGTTCGAGCCCCGCATCAGGCTCTGTGCTGACAGCTCAGAGCCTGGAGCCTGCTTCAGATTCTGTGTCTCCCTCTCTCTCTACCCCTTCCCCACTCACACTCTGTTTCTCTGTCTCTCAAAAAATAAATAAACATTAAAAAAATTTTAATAAAAAATATTATCCTAAATAAAATAATTTTGAACTATTTGTTTCCATTTACATGATTACTAATAATACTCTGGTTAAAAAAAATGAGGAAACTGATACCTTTGTATATTTTTTATTAATAACACCAGATAATTTTGAGGCACAGCCATAATTTCCACAAACTGAATTCTTCAATACAAAGGCAACAGAATTAATTCTTTCAGATGTAGTTTATTCTATGAAAGAAATGTGTTTGCAGAAAACCCCAAATTATCCTTATATTTGTACTTTATATAAATTTCTCTATTTAAGAGCAAAATAACTAGGCTATGTTGTAATTCACTAAGAGCAAAATAACTAGGCTATGTTGTAAATCACTTATTTTAAATTATCTCAACAGATAGTTTTAATTGTCACATGAAACTTTCAGAAGACAGGAACACACAGGCCACTACCATTTGTGATCAACAGAGCTTGTTTGGTTCTCCTAAATATATTACAGATTTATGAGCCATCTGTGGGGAAATAAATGGTCTATTTTAAAATCAGTGCAGATATGATCTGAATGTTCACAAATGGGTCTGAAGCAGTTGCTCTCTTCAGCAAAACTGTCTGACACCTTAGCACTAGCAGATGGCCTTGTGTGGTAAATAGGCTTTGAGGCAGCTTTGAGTTCAGGTAAAGCAAAGAATATGAGGAAAAGGAAAAATAAAGTAAATACAAAATGAGAGAGTAGTGACATCAACTTCTGTCATGCACTGAGTTTTCCCTGATTTGTTAGGCACATAAATGTCATTGAAATTATGGTCATAGAGGAGACATTTTCCTCTTTTGAGATTAATTTTCTTACTAACAATACAAAAAGTTCTGAGGTCTTCCTCTAACCCATCCCATTTACATATACACACATACTGTGCTATAAATGGCCTGAGATATGAGCCAAGATCACCACAGTTTATAAAAAAAAATCATACATTCATATGTAACAGAACATATTGGCGATGGATTCTAATAGGATATAAAGTTAAGAGAAGCAGACAAATTATTTCCCCACGTAATACCATTAATTAGACATTCTGTGTGAAAATGTTATCCAGGAACATATATATAGTCACGTGGGAAAAATTATAATGCATTACGTGTTAACCACGAAACCCTAAAATAAAAAAAAAATTTAAACACAAAAGCAGTAAAACTGATAGTTATAAGTACCTTTCACATTAACATGTAAAATACTCAAAACACTGTTACTTAATCATCAACTGGTTAGGTTACTTACAAATAGTGGTTTCAATTGCAATGAAAGGGCTCTTGTTAGTGACAGCAACATTTCAAATGAATATCCCCATTGTTGACATCCAGCATGCTTTAAAATGTTACATGTGATTTTTTTCAAGATCTTTATTGAGACATATTTAACATATCATAAAAATTAACTATCAAGCCATTAAAGTATACAGTGCAATGGTTCTAAAACACTAAGAGTTGTGCAACCATCACCACGATCTAGGTTTACAAATTTTTCATTCCACAAAAAAGAAATGCTATAACCATTATAGTCAATCTATATTCCCCAACCTCCACCACCTCCCTAACCCTATGCAACTGCTAATCTTCCTTCCATCTCTACAGATTTATGTATTCTGAACATTTATTATAAATGGAGTCATATGGTATGTGGTCTTTTATAATAAGTTCCATTATTTTAAGGAAGTCAATTTCAGCTTTATGATTTCCTCTCTTTTAAGGTTTCCTTTTATACAGTTCTCTTCCACGTCCATCTTCACCTGTTCCACCATAGTTAAACTCATCTGATTACCTTTAGATGAACAAAATATTCAAACCAAATCTGCCTGGTCATAAACAGAGAAAAACAAATTAACTTATGTCTGGGCAAATGTGGCTTAGTATTAAGGTCAAACTTCCTACAGGTTCCTGAATAACTATGATTTGGTGTTTTGATGATTATATTATTTTACTTTACCCAGGATTTCTGTAACCTTCTAAAGAATATGATGCCTCAGTCTTTCTCCTCCAATGTCAGGATCTTAATTTTAAGATATGAACTTCTCAACCTGATATGCTAGGGTCAAACCTATGTGTTCAACTTAGACCACCCTGGCTACACAAATTATACTAGTCCAGTGTCTATTGAAACAATGCTTTGCCTATACCATTCTGTTGTTCTTGAGTCACTATTGGATAGTGATTAGAAGTATAAAACTATGAGCAAAATCAGTTGGATTTCTGAAATAGCATATTTAGGCACTTCAGAAAGTAACATTAAGCCACTTATTTAACTCCACAAGGCTGCAGTTTCTTCATCTATGAAATGGAAGAATGAAAATGCCTACCTTATAAATTAACTGAGAGAGCTGAGGGGAAGATGAGTGGCATGTAGTATGATTTTTTTTAATCTAGATATTATTATCTTGTTTATCAGTTTCATTTTGAACTGTACAAATTCTCATTTGTAGAAATTCTCATTTGTTGAAATTAAGTATCACACTACTAAATAGCCAACTGGTCAAAGAGAAAATCGCAAATGATATTAGAAAATACTATAAGATTAATGAAAACAATAAGAAATTATACGGTTCAGCTAAAGCAGTGCTCAGAAGGAAATTTATATCTATGAACACCTACACTCAAAATGAAAATCTCAAATAGATAAACTAACCTAACACCTTAAGAAACTAGTAAAAGAAGTCAAATCTAAATCCAATACAAACAGAAGAAAGATAAAAGTAAAGATGAAAGCAGAAACAAATCAAAGTGGAAACAGAAAAACAATAGAGAAAATCAATAACATTAGTTGTTTTTTTGAACAGATTAACAAAATTTAGAAATATTTAGATAAATCTCCCAACAAATAGGAGAGAGAGGACTTGAGTTACCAGAATCAGAAATGAAAGAGGAGCCATGACTACCAAATTCAAGGAAATAAAAATGACTATAAGGAATACAATAAACAATATGCCAACAAATTAGATCATTTAGATGAAATGAACAAATTCCTAAGACACAAACTGCCCTACTGACCTAAGAGTATAAAATATTAATATATGATAAACATAAAATATTAATAATACTATAACAAATAAAAATTGAATTAATAATTTAATTTTTTCCCCACAAATAAAACCCTAGGTCCAAATGGTATATTAGTTTCCTGTACTTTTATAAAGCTTGCCACAAACTTGTTAGCTTAAAACAACAAAAGAATATTCTTTCATAGTTCTGGAAGCCATTAATTCAACATTACTTTCACTGAGCTGAAATTAAGATGTCAGCAGGGCTGCACTCCCTTCAGAAGCTCTGAGAGATAATTAGTTTATTGCCTCTTTCAGCTTCTATTGGCTGCCAGCATTCCTTTGCTTGAGGCAATATCATTTCTATCTGTCTCCTTCTTCACATTTCCTTTCTCTCTTCTATGTGTGTATAAGTAGAATCTCACTCTATTACTTCGTTTATAAGGACACTTATGATAGCATTTAGAGACTTTAGAGAAATTCGGGATTATCTCATCTCAAGATTCTTAACTTAATCACATCTGCAAAGACCCTTTTCCGCGTAAGGTAACACTTACAGATTCCAGTGATCTATTTGGGAACACCATTAAAACAACTACAGAGGACTCTACTGATGAATTATACCAAAATTTAAGGAATTTATACCAATTCTTTATAAACTATTCCAAAAAAATGGGAGGGAGCATTTTTCCAACTCATTCTGAGGTTAGTGTTACCCTGATACCAAAACCAAAGATGACAAAAAAAATCTACAGACCAAAATCTCTTATAAATGTACATACAGTTTTGGTAGTTTGCATGTTTTTAGGAATTTATCCGCTTTTCTCAGATTGTCCAATTTGTTGGCATATAACTTCTCATAATATTCTCTCGTAATTGTTTGTATTTATGTGGTGTCGGTTACCATCTCTCCTCCCTCATTTGTGATTTTATTTATTTGGGTCCTTTCTCTTTTCTTCTTGATAAATCTGGCTAGGGGTTTATCAACTTTGTTAATTCTTTCAAAGAACCTGTTCTTAGTTTCGTTGACCTGTTTTACTGGATTGTGTGTGTGTGTGTGTGTGTGTGTGTGTGTGTGTGTGTGTTTCTATATCACTTATTTCTTCTCTAATCTTTATTTTCCCTTTTCTGCTTCCCTAGGCTTTATTTGCTGTTCCTTTTCTAGCTCCTTTAGGTGTAATGTTAGGTTGTGTATTTGAGACATTTCTTACTTCTTGAGGTAGGCCTGTACTGCTATATACACTTCTCTCTTGTGACTGCCTTTGCTGTATCTCAAAGGTTCTGGGCTGTCAGGTTTTCATCCTCATTTACCTCAATGTATTTATTTTATTTCTTCTTTAATTTCCTGGTTAATACATTCATTCTTTAGTAGGCTGTTATTTAACCTCCATATATTTGTAGTCTTTCCAAATTTTTTCTTATGGTTGACTGCAAGTTTCATAGCCTTGTAGTCAGAAAATACGCATGGTATGATCTCAAACTTTTGTACTTGTTGAGGGCTGATTTGTGACCAAGTATGTGATCTATTCTGGAGAATATTCTATGTGTACTCAAAAAGAATGTGTATTCTGTTGCTTTAGGATGAAATGTTCTGAAAATATCTGTTAAATCCATCTGGTCCAGTGTGTCATATAAAGCCATTGTTTCCTTGATGATTTTCTGCTTAGATGATCTGTCCATTGTTGTAAGTGGGGTGTAAAGTCCCCTACTATTATTGTATTATCAATGAGTTCCTTTATGTTTGTTATTAATTGACTTATATATTTGGCTTCTGTCAAGTTGGGGGCATATATATTTACAAATGTTATATTTTCTTGTTGGATAGATCCCTTTGTTATGAGAATAGTACCTTTCTTTGTGTCTTGTTACAATCTTTGATTTAAAATCTGGTGTGTCAGAGATAAGCATTGCTACTTTGGCTTTCTTTTGATCTCTTTTAGTAAGATAGATGGTTCTCTATTCCCTCACTTTCAATCTAGAGGTGTCTTTACATATAAAATGACATATCTATGCTATATGCTTGCAGGCAGCATACAGATGGGTCTTGTTTTTTTTCCCCATTATTCTGCCTTATGTCTTTTGATTAGAACATTTAGTCCATTGACATTAATTGTGATTATTGATAGATATTAATTTAGTGCCATTTTACGATTTGTTTTGTTGCTGTTTCTGGAGATTTTACCTGTTCCCTTCTAACCTTGGACACTTTTGGTCTTTTGTTCCCAAAGAGTCCTCTTTAATATTTCTTCCAAGGCTGGAACTTCTTCCAAGTTCCACGAACTCCTTAGATTTTATTTGTCTGGGAAACTCTTTTTATCTCCTTCTATTCTGAATGAAAGCCTTGCTAAATAAAGTATTCTTGGCTGCAAATTTTCCTCATTCATTACATTGAATATATCATGCCACACCCTTCAGGTATGCCAGGTGTCTGTGGAGAGATCTCCCGCTAACCTGATTTGTCTTTCCTTGTATATTAGGAATTTCTTTCCCCCTACTGTCAGAATTCTTATTTATTTTGCAAATTTTACAATATATCTTGGTGTTAACTGGTTTTTGTTGGTTTTCATAGGAGTTCTCTGTGCTTCCTGGATTTAGATGTATGTTTCTTTCCCCAGATTAAGGAAGTTTTCAGCTACAGTTTGCTCAAATAAACTTTCTGTCCCCTCTCCCCTCTCTTCTTCTGCAACTCCTTTGATATAAATGTTATGTAGTTGCTGAATTCCCTAAATCTACATTCATGATTCAATATTTTTCTTTCCTTCTTCTCAACTTCATTATTTTCCATAATTTTATCTCTATACCACTTAGTCATTCCTCTGATTCTTCCATCCCTGTGATCATTATATCCAGTTGGCTTTGAATCTTTGTTATAGCATTTTCTATTTTGGCCTGGCTAGATTTTAGGTCTTTTATCTCTGAAGTAAGTGTCTGGTTTCTTCTATGATTTTCTTAAGCACAGCTAGTATACTTATGATTATTTTTTTTAATTCTGGCTTAGGCACATTACTTATATCTATTTTGATTAGCTCCCTGGTCATAAATTCTTCTTGTTATTTCTTTTGGGATGAAACAGGAAGAAATAGAAATTTTGAAGATCTATAACCAGCAAAGAAATTGAATCAATAATCAAAACTCTTCCAACAAACAAAAGTCCAGGGATAGATGGCTTTCCAAGGGAATTCTGGCAGATATTTAAAAAAGAGTTAATACCTATTCTTCTCAAACTGTTCTAAAAAATAAAAATCAAAGAAAAACTTCCAAACTCATTCCATGAGGTCAGTATTACCGTGATTCCAGATCCAGACAAAGACCCCTCTAAAAAGAGGAATTAGAGGTCAATATCCCTGATGAACATGGATGCAAAAATTCTCGACAAAATACTAGCAAATCAAATCCAACAGAATATTAAAAGAATTATCCACCATGACCAAGTGGGATTTATTACTGGGCTGCAGGGCTGGTTAATATTTGCAAATCAAATTTGGATGTGATACTCCAAATTAATAAAACAAATGATGAGGACCATATGATCCCCTCAATAGATGGTGAAAAGGCATATGACGAAATACAGTATCCATTCTTTGTAAAAATCCTCAACAAAGTAGGGATAGAGGGAACATACCTCAACATCATAAAGGCCATATACCAAAGACCCCACTGCTAATGTCATCCTCAATGGGGAAAAACAGAGCTTTAACTCTCCAGTCAGGAAGAAGACAGGGATGTCCACTCTCACCATTGTTATTTAACATAGTACTGGAAGTCCTAGCCTCAGCAATCAGACAACAAAAAGAAATAAAAGGCATCCAAATCAGCAAGGTAGGAGTCAAACTTTCACTATTCACAGACAACACTCTATGTAGAAAACTCGAAAGACTCCATCAAAAACTTGCTAGAACTGACACACAAATCCATCAAAGTTGCAGGATATAAAATCAATGTATAAAAATCTGTTTCATTTCCATATACTAATAATGAAGCAGCAGAACGATAAATCAAGGAATCAATACCATTTATAAGTGTGCCAAAATCCATAAGATACCTAGGAATAAACCTAATGAAAGAAGGAAAAAATCTATACTCTGAAAACTATAGAATATTTATCAAAGAAATTGAAGATGACACAAAGAAATGGAAAAACATTCCATGCTCATGGATTGGAAGGACAAATATTGTTAAAATGTCTACATTACCAAAAGCAATCTATACATTTAATGCAATCTCTATAAAATACCATGAAAATTTTTCATAGAACCAAAAGAAATAATTCTAAAATTTGTATGGAACCACAAAAGACCCTGAATAGGCAAATCAATCTTGAAAAAGAAATAACAAAGCTGGAGGCATCATAATTCGAGATTTTAAGCTATATTACAAAGCTATAGAGATTAAGACAGCATGGTACTATGACAAAAACAGACACACAGATCAATGAAACAGAATAGAAAACCCAGAAATGAACCCATAACTACATGGTCAACTAATCTTTGACAAAGCAGGAAAGAATATTCAATGTAAAAAAGAATGTCTTTCAACAAATGGTGTTGGGAAAACTGGACAGAAACATGCAGAAGAATGAAACTGGACCACTTTCTTCTACCAAACACAAAAATAAATTCAAAATGGATGAAAAACCTCAATGAGAGATAGTAAACTATCAAAATCCTAGAGGAGAACACAAGCGACAACCTCTTTGACCTCAGCCGTAGCAACTTCTTACTAGACACGTTTCTGGAGGTAAGGGAAACAAAAGCAAAAGTAGACTATTGGGACTTTATCAAGATAAAAAGCTTCTGCACATCAAAGGAAACAATCAGCAAAACTAAAAGGCAGCCTATGGAATGGGAGAAGATATTTGCAAATGACATATCTGCTAAAGGGTTAGTATCCAAAATGTATAAAGAACTTATCAAACTCAATACCCCAAAAAGAAATAACCCAGTTAAGAAATGGGCAGAAGACATGAATATATACTTTTCCAAAGAAGGCATCCATATGTGTAACAGAAACATGAAAAGATACTCAACATCACTGATTATAAGGGAAATACAAATTGAAACCAAACCGTGACAAGATACCTACCACCTCATATCTGTCAGAATGGCTAAAATTAACAACACGGGAAACAACAAATGTTGGCAAGGATGTAGAGAAAGAGGAACGTTCATACCTAGTTGGTAGGAATGCAAACTGGTACAGTCACTCTGGAAAACAGCATGGAGGCTCCTCAGAAAGTTAAAAATAGAACTACCCTAAGACCCAGTAAGAGTACTACTAAGTATTTACCTAAATGATAAAAAAAAAAAAATACTGATTTGAAAGGTTACATGCACCCTGATGTTTACAGTAGCATTATTAACAATAGCCAAATTACAGAAAGAGTCCAAATGTCCATCAACTAATGAATAAAGAAAATGTATGTATGTGTGTATACACACACACACACACACACACACACACACACACACAATGAAATACTCATCCCTATAAAAGAATCTATAAAAAATGAAATCTTGTCATTTGCAGTGACATGGATGGAACTAGAGCATATTATGCAAAGTGAAAAAGTCAGAAAAGACAAATATACAATTTCACTCATATGTGGAATTTAAGAAACAAAACATGAACATAGGGGAAGGGGAAAAAGAGAGGGAAGCAAACCATAAGAGAATAGAGAACTGAGGGTTCATGGAGGGGAGGTAGGCAGGGGATGGCTAAGTGGGTGATGGGTAATAAAGATGGCACTTATTGTGTTGAGCACTGGGTATTGCATATAAGTGATGAATCACTAAATTCTACTTCTGAAACCAATATTACACTATATGTTAACTAACTAGAATTTAAATAAAAAGTTGAAAAAAGTATATTAAAAATTCCTTTTATCAAAGAAAAGAATATAAATACAAAACTGCTTAACAAAATACTAGTGACCTGAATTTAGACACATAATCAAGTGTTTATACATCATGAGTAAGTTGAAAATATCCCAGCATTGCATGGTTAACATCCAAAAATTAATGCAGTATACCTAATCAATAGAATAAAGGACAAAAACTACTTATCTCAATAGAAGGAGAAAAACTAGTTGATAAATTCCAGAACCTGTCATCACTCAACAAATTCAGAATAGAAAGAACTACTTCAATCTGATAAAGAGTATCTACAAAAATCCCATATCAAACATCATACTTAATAACGAATGCTTTCTCCTTAAGGTTAGGAACAAGGCAAAAATGTCTCTTCTTACCACTTCTTTTCAAAATTGTACTGGAATTTCTAGCAAAAAAGTTCTTGCACTTCAGCAAGAAAAAGATATAAAAAGCATTATATTACTAAGGGAGAAGCAAAATCTGTCAATTTGTAAATGAGGTGATGTTCCCCATAGAAAATCTAAGTAATACAATAAACACTATTAAAACTAATAAGTTCAGCAAAACTTGTAGGATACATGATATATATCAACTTAAAAATAAATTATATTTCTACACATTAGCAATAAGAAATTCACAAAGAATTTAAGGAAACAATTCCATTTATATTAGCATCAAAAAGAGTAAAATCTTTAGAATAAGTTTAGTAAAAGAAGTACAAGACTTGAATACTGAAACCAAAAAAGAAAAAAAGAAAAGAAAACCTGTTGAAATAAATATCTAAATAAAGAGACAGAACACTATATTCTTGGATTGGAAGACTTAAAATTGTTAGAATAACAAATGCTACCCAAAGAAATCTATAGAGTCAAACTATACCTATTAAAACCCCAATGAACTTTTTCGAAGAAATGAAAAGCTGATTTCAAAATGTACGTGAAATTGTAAGAGATCCAAATAGCTAAACCATCTTGAAAAGTAAAAGATTGGAGGACTCATATTTCTTTATTTGAAAACTTTCTACAAAGCTACAGTAACTAAGACAGAGTGAAACTGGCCTACAGATAAGACATTTGGATCAGTGTAATAGAATTGAGAGTCCAGAAATAAGTCCATATATGGTCAAAAGATTTTTTACAAGAGTGCCAAGAAAATTCATTGAGGAAAAAATAGTCTTTTCAACAATCGTGTTGGACCAACTAAATATCTCATTCAAAAGAATAATGTTGGACCACCCACCCCATCACACGAAATGCAAAAGTAAATTCAAATGGATCATAAACCTAAATTTATGGAATAAATCTATAAATCTCTTAGAAGAAAACATAGGAGTAATTCTTCATAACTTTGCCTTAGGCAATGATTTCTTAGATATGATATCAAAAGTACAAGCCAATAATTCTAAAAGTAGGTGGGAAGGGGAGCAAGAATATGGAAGGAAGAGAGAGAAAAGAGAGGGAAAAAGAAAGATTGGACATCAAAATTAAAGACAAACAGGGGTGTCTGCCTGGGAGGCTCGGTCGGTTAAGTGTCTGACTTTGGCTCAGGTCAAGATCTCACGGCTTGAGTCTGGACCCCACCTCTGACTCCAGAGCCTGGAGCCTGCTTTGGATTCTGTGTCTCCCTCTCTCTCTGCCCCTTCCCCACTCACACTCTATCTTAAAAATAAACATAAACATTTTTTTTAATTAAAGACAAAACACTTTGTGCTTCAAAGGACACAATTAGGATAGTGACAAGACAACTCACAGCATGATAGAAAATATCTGCAAATCACATATCTGCTAAGAGGCTTGTATCTAGAATACATAAACCCCTTACAAGTCAATAATCAAAAGAAAAAATATCTGCTATAAAATGCTAAAGTATTTCAATATAAATTAATCAGAAGAAGATATAGAAATAGCCAATAAGTGCATAAAAAGATGCTTGTCTGGAGTGCCTGGGTGGCTCAGTTGGTTAAGTGTCTGACTTCAGCTCAGGTCATGATCTCATGGTTTGTGAGTTCAGGCCCCATATTGGGCTCTGTGCTGACAGTTTGAAGCCTGGAGCCTGCTTCAGATTCTGTGTCTCCTTCTCTCTCTACCTCTTTCCTGCTCACCCTCTCTGTCTCTCTCAAAAAAATAAATAAACATTAAAAAATATTAAAAAAAAGATGCTTGTCTAACAGGTCATCAAGGGAATGTAAATAAAAACTCAGTGAGATTCCATTTCACACCAACTTGTATGGCTATAATAAAAAGGACAATACCAAGTGTTGGTGAGAATTAGGAGAAATGGGAATCCTCAGTCATTGCTGATTTCCATATATTCCTGGTTATAAAATGATACAGCCACTTTTTAAAAAAGTTGATAGTTTTTCAAAATGCTAAACATAGTTACCATATGATCCATCAATTCCACCCCTCGCTGTATACCCCAAGTGAATTAAATCAATGTGTCCACATAATAACTTGTATATTTAAAAAGTATTTATAATAGCCCAAATATTGGAAAAAATTGTGTTATGAGTATATAATAAATTTTATTCATCCATAAAGAGGAATGGAATACTGAAACATTTTGCAACATACATGATCATTGCCTAGATTATGCTAATGAAAGAAAACAGACACAAAAGACTTCATATTTTATGATTATACTTATAGGAAATGTCCAGAATAGATGAATCCACAGAGACATAAGGTAGGTTTATAGTTACCAGTGATTAAGAAGAATCAGGAACAGGAAGTTATTTCTGGTGAGTACCAGTTTGCTTTTAGTGGCGATTAAAATGATCTTGAATTAGGGAGTCATAATGGTTGCATTGCCCTGTGATTAAAAATCACTAAAAAGAACTGAATTTTACACCTTTGGGGGGTGTATGTGTTTTTTAATTAATAAATTTTATCTTTTTGAGCAGTTTTAGGTTCATAGCAAAATTGACTGGAAAGTACAGAGTGTTCCCATATATCCTCTGCCCCAACATAAACATCCCTGTCCTTCACATTGACATTTCCCACTAAGGTGGTAAATTCCTTACAATCAATGAACATCATCATTCAAAGTCCATACTATACATTTGGGTCTGCCCTTGGTATTGCACATTTTTGGGTTTGGACAAACTAATGAAATATATCAGTCATTAGTATATCATACAAAATAGTTTCACTGCCCCCAAAATCTGTGCTTCACCTATTAATTTCTCCTGGCTTCTTAACATTTGGCAACCACTAATTTTTTCTGTTCCTATAGTTTTATCTTTTCCAGAATGTCATATAGTTGGAATTATACAGTATGTATGTAGCCTTTTCAGATTGGCTTCTTATACTTAACAATATGTATTTAAGTTTCCTCCATGTCTTTTCATGACTCGATGGCTCATTAACATTTAGTGCTGAATAATATTCCATTGTACAGATATACCCAGTTTATCCATTCCCCTACTAAGGACACCTTGGTGATTTCCAAGATTTTGGCAATTGTGAAGAAAGCTGCTATAAATATCCACATTCAAGTTTGTGTGTGGACATAACTTTTCAAATCCTTTGAGTAAATACCAAAATGTGTGATTATAGGATCATATGGTAAGACTATTTTTTTTTTTTTGTAAGAAACTGTCAGACTGTTTTCCAAGTTGGCTGTACCATTTTTCATTCATGCCAACAATGAATGAGAGTTCCTGTTGCTCCACATGCTCACAAGCATTTGATGTTCTAAGTGTTTTGGATTTTGGTCATTGGTATATGGAGGTATTTCATTTTAATTTGCATTTCTGCAATGACATATGATGCAAAGCATGTTTTCAACGTTTATTTATTTTTGGGACAGAGAGAGACAGAGCATGAACGGGCGAGGGGCAGAGAGAGAGAGGGAGACACAGAATCGGAAACAGGCTCCAGGCTCTGAGCCATCTGCCCAGAGCCCGACGCGGGGCTGGAACTCACAGACCGCGAGATCGTGACCTGGCTGAAGTCGGACGCTTAACCGACTGCGCCACCCAGGCGTCCCGCAAAGCATGTTTTCATATGCTTATTTACCATCTGCATGTCTTCTTTGGTGAGATATTAAGTCTTTGACTCATTTTTTAAACAGTTTGTTTTTCTTTTATTGTTAAGTTTTATGTTTAAAAAAATATTTTGGATAGTAGCCTCTTATCAGATTTGTCTTTGATAAATATTTTGTCCCAGTCTGTGACTTGTATTTAATTCTTTTAACATTGTCTTTCACAGCTCTCCAACTGTGTACTTCTCTAATATTTTGTTGACTATTCTGGGGATTCGCCTCTCCATATAAAAGTTAGAATCAGTTTGCCAATATGCACAAAGTAACTTGCTGAGATCATGACTGGATTGTATTGAATCTGTAGATCAATTTGGGATCTTGATAATATTGTATCTTCCTATCCATAAACATGGAATATGTCTCCATTTATTTAGTTCTTTGACTTTTTTTTTTTATTGCCTCAGCTAGGACCTCCAAGATGATGGTTTTTTCCTCCTGCATTTTATCATGCTATCTGTAATGTTTTATTTCTTCCTTTCACATCTGCCTCTTATTTCCTTTTCTTGCATTATTACATTAGCTAGGAATTCTGGTATGATGCTGAAAAGCAGTGGTGAGCGGGACACCCTTACCTTACTTCTGATCTTTACAGGACAGTTTCTAGTTTCTCATTATTAAGTGTGAAGTTAGCTATAGATTTTTGTGTTCTTTCCCAAATTGAGAAGGTTCCCCTCTATTACTAAAGATTTTATCATGAATATGTGTTGAATTTTGTCAAATGCTTTTTCTGCATCTATTGATATTTTTCTTAGCCAGTTATATCTTAGCCTTAGTAATTTTCTTTTTAGCCTGTTGATGTAATGGATTATGTTAATTGATTTTTGAATGTTGAACCAGGTTTGTATAACTGGCATAGATCATGGTTATTTTTCTTTTGATACATCTTTGGATTAAATTTGAGAATATTTTGTTGAAAATTTTTACATCTATGTTCATGAGATATATTGGCATATAGTTTTCTTTCCTTTTAATGTCTTTTTCTGGTTTTCTTATTAATTTTGTCCTTGCAGAATGAGTTCAAAAGTATTCCCTTTGTTTCCATCTTTTGAAAGAGACTATACAGAATTGGTAGATTTCTTCCTTAAATGTTTGGTAGAATTGACCACTATACCTATCTAGGTCTGTTCCAAAACTTCTGATTTAGAAGCTTATTAATTATTGATTTAATTTCTTTAGATACAAGCCAATTAGGTTGTCTACTTGTTGTGTGAATTTTGGCAGAACTGTGTCTTTCGGGAATTGATCCATTTCATCTTGGTTGTCAAATTTGTGGTCTGAGTTGTTTAGAGTATCCATTTATTATCATTTTAATGTCCATGGCCTCTGAACTGATACCCCTCTTTAATTATATAAACCATGCCCTCCCTCTTTTTCTTAATTAGACTTCCATGAGATTTGTCACTTTCATATATATTTTCAAAGAACCAATTTTTTGTTTTGCTGATTTTATTTCCTGTTTTCAATTTCATTAATTTCTGCTCTTATTTTTGTGCTTACTTTGGATTTATCTTATTTTCCTTTAAGATGGGAACCTAGATTATAGCTTTTAGATCTTTCTCTGCTAGGGGTGCCTGGGTGGCTCAGTCGGTTAAGTGTCTAAGTGTCCAGTTTCAGCTCAGGTCATGATCTCATGGTTCGTGGGTTCGAGCCCTGCTCAGGCTCTGTGCTGACAGCTTGGAGCCTGGATCCTGCTCCATATTCTGTGTCTCCGTCTCTCTCTGCACCTATCCTGTTCACTCTCTGTCTCTCTCAAAAATAAACAAACATTAAAAAAATTAAAAATAAATAAATAAATTCCTGGTCTAAAAATTACAACACACATGCTGTATTTGAGTCTGGTTCTGATGTCTGCCCTGTCTCCTCAAGTTGTGTTTTGCCGTTTAGTATGTCTTATAATTCTTTTCTTGATAGTGTCATGATGTAGGGGGAAACACATTGCCATAAATAGGTTTTCATAAATGTGGTGGTAAGGTGTGGAGAATGGGAAGTATTCTGTGACCCTATGATTAGTTCTCAGTCTTTTAGTGAGATTGAGCCTCTAGACCGTGAACCTCACACATACTTTCAGTTACCTCCCACCTTAGGTGGTATGGGAATGCTAGACAGAACTTGGTATTTCCCTTCTTCCACGTGGAAAGCTAAAACTGCCTTTGGTTAACTGCTTTTTTTCTCTCTCTGGTAAAAGCCCAGTAGTTTAGATTGGTAATATAGCTTCTCCTGAATGCAGACCTTGTTAAGAACAGACTGCTTTTGCATATTTCAAAATGATTCCTTTTACTCTCTTTCAGAAGCAGAAACTATACTTCTCTAATATTCACTGTGAGAACCTAGTAAATCGCTAGGAGGTAAAACTTGAAAATGTGCCCACCCAGTCCTTATGACCAGGTCCCCTTGTAGTTTTTCTCTCAGACTTGCCCACACTGAGCCTCTAGCAATTTGTCAATAATACTCAGGTTTTCCTGCTCTGGCACTGATTCCTATGGAGGTTTCTGCTCTTGGGTTTCTGTTCTGATAAGTTGTTATTCTACTTACCTGCTGGGCTCTTCAATTTGGGGGCCATAAGTTTGTCCTGTGACCTAAATTCTCCAATGTATGTAAGAAGAGTTGCTGATTTTTAAGTTTTTTTCATCTTTTTACTTATCAGGATGTAGTAGCAATTTCTAATCGTCTTTCATGCCAGACTGAATGCCTTGTTCATTTTTCCTATTATTTTTAATTTTTTGATTGAATAATGTCTATAGATTTATCTTCAAGTTTGATGATTTTTTCTTCTGCCAGCTCCAATCTATTGTTGATATGTCTAGTGATTTTTTTATTTTAAATGCTGCATTTTTGAAGTACAAAATTTCCATTTGTTTTTATTTTATAGTATCTATCTCTTCATTGATACTTCCTATTTGATGAGACATTACCATCATACCTTTTATTTAAGCATGATTTACTTTAGTTTTTTAACAGATTTAGAACAACAGCTTTTAATTGTCTGTATGCTAAGTCTACCATGTGGGCCTTGTGGTAGGCTGAATAACAGCCCCCATACGTGTCTACATTTTATGTTCAGAAAATGTAAATGTTACCTGAAATGTAAAGAAGGGTCTTTGCAGATATGTTAAAATTTTATGATGAGCTAATTAACTTGGATTATTTCAGAGGGTCTGACATAATCACAACAGTCCAAGGGATGCAGGATGAGCCAGCATCCATGAAGAAATATAATGAAACCAAAAAACAAAAGTTACAGCTATTGGGCCATTAGTCAAGAAATGTCAGCCACCAGGAGTTGGAAGAGGCAACAATGAATTCTCCCCTAGTAATTCTGAAATCTATTTCCCCCTTAGTATATGTCCCTACTCAGATCCATTCCACCACCACTCCCAACCCCTTCTACCTTTTTTATCTTTTAGTTTGCCTATCTACCAAGTTCAGCCCCTGGTTCATCACAAACCACTTATTTATTTTTGTGTGTGTTTGTTTTATTTTTAAGAAAGAGAGAGAGAGAGAATAGGGGAGGGGTAGAGAGAGAGAGGGAGAGACAGAATCCCAAGCAGGTTCTGTGCTGTCAGCACAGAACCTGTCGTGTGGCTCATTCTCACAAACCACGACTTGAGCCGAAATCAAGGGTTGGACTCTTAACTGGCTGAGCCACCCGGGTGCCCCAAGTACAGACCATTTATTGGTCAAACACTGTTCTTTATTCCCCTTATCCAGTTAGGGTTTTTACCTTTTCCTGCTGGGTGTTTGTGCATGTATGTGGAGGCTGCTATCACAGTTCAGAGGTTTTATGTTTTTGCTCCATGTTAAGCCAGGGACTGGTAGGTTGGAAGTGGCCTATCGAATCATTTTGAGAGGATGTAGCCTTGGGCATGCACAGAGTCTTCTACACTACCAGAGATGTGTGTAAATTCGTAAGCCTGGCTTCTTAGAAACTAATCCTGAGTCAAAGAAGCTTCCTGTTCTGCCAGTGTTTAGTTTGAGGTTTTACTTAAGTCCCTTGTACCAGTGACATTTCTGTACTACGGTAATAGATCTGTGTGTGGATTAGAAATATTTTTAAATCTGTGCCCTATCCTGTGTGATTTCCCTGAATGGCTAAAACCTATCACATGTGCATAGATTTTTGATCCTCAAGGTTGACAGCAATCCCAGGAGGGTTCTTTACTGTCACTTCCTCTGATCTCTCTGTTAAACTTCTAGTCATTCTGTCATTTCACTTGTTGCTACTAATATCATGGAAATGTCAGCACCACTAAAATCTTTGCTGGAGAACAATACCACAGGGCAGGCCTGAGTTCTAATACTTGGGTTACTTTGGCTTACAAGGCTTTGGTTAGCCAACCTTACTGTTCTTCACTCACTACACACCAGGTTCATAGGTCTTCATTTTGAACTCCCAACATGTGAAGGTGTTTCTAACTTATGGCTTTGTCTGACATACTCTTTCTTATAATTTTCACATGAATCATTCCTTTTCATTACCGAACAAATAATATCTCTTCAGAATTGACCTTATCTGTCTCCCTTTATATAAAGAAGGCTGTGTTGCCTAAAGTACTCCATCACCCTTCCATTTTTCTATGTTTTATTCATAGTACTTACCACCATTTAAAATTACTTTGTCTATTCACTTGTTTGTTGCCTATAGTCCTGCTTTGGAATGTAAACCCCATGAAATCAGGGAGTTTGATTCTGTAGTCAGAGCACACATCAATTTCTTATTCACTGAATCCGTTTGTGCCTTTAAAAATATTGAGAACCTCTGGGCAACTGAGTGGCTCAGTCAGGTAAGCAGCCAACTCTTGATATTGGCTCAGGTCATATCTCATGGTTTGTGAGTTCGAGCCCCACATCAGGCTCTGTGTTCACAGGGCAGAGCCTGCTTTGGATCATCTATCTCCCTCATTCTGCTCCTTCCCCGCTTGTGCTCTCTCTGTCTCTCAAAAATACATAAATAAATAAATAAATAAATAAATAAATAAATAAATAAATAATTGAGAATCTCAAAGAGTCTTTTTGGAGGGAAGGTGAATTATATTTATTGATTTTTACAATAATATAAGTTAAAACAGAATTTTTAAAATGTTTATTCGTTTAAGAATAAAATTATAAACTCATTACATGTTAACATCAGTGATTCCATCATCACAAAATATATAGAATCTGGAAAATTCTACTTTCTACCTATAAGAGAATAAAAGTGTAAAAGACAAATATTGCCATTATTATAAAAATAAACTTTGTGACCCTCTTGAAAGAACTGCTAACCTACAGTGCCTGATATGAGAGTAGCAACATAAAACAATGTATTTACAATCAAAGAATTACAAATTATACAAGATAGTTGGCACTACAGAGAATTTTCAATATAATCCATCCAATTAATTTTATCACCTTCTTCATATAACAATCTCAGCAAATGCTAGTCCAGCTTCTGTTTGCATACCTTCACTTAAGATGTCACTAATTCTTGAAGTAGCCCATTTTAATTTTGAGCTTCTCTAATTTTAAGAAAGCTGGTAGTCTCTCCTTGCTTGCTTCCAATTCCCCTTAGCATCACAATTATACTTCCCTAAATAAGCTTTAGTTGGTTATGATGTTTTGTTTTTTTCAATGTTTAGTTTTGAGAGAGAGAAAGAGTGAGAATGGGGGAAGGACAAAGAGAGATGGAGACACAGAAACTGAAGCAGGTTCCAGGCTCTGAGCTGTCAGAACAAAGCCTGACATGGGGCTTGAACTCACAAACCACAAGATCATGACCTGAGCTGAAGTCTGATGCTTAACCAACTGAGCCACCCAGGCACCCCGGTTATGATGTTTTTAAAGAGTGAATCATAATCTGAATACCAGGTACTAAGAGAGGCGCCATTAGAATAAAATAATAGGCTTTTATTTCATTCTAGATGCCATAATTCATGAAACTAAAGTTCCATTGGCCATTGAAAAGCTACAAAATACACGGTTATGTGATAATAAAATTGGGGTCAGCTGAAAGACTAAGTGTATTTCATGTGAAATTGCTTTAATTCATGTATCCTTCAGTCTGTTTTTATTTTTTATTTTTTAAATTTTCTAATTTTTTTAACGTTTATTCATTTTTGAGAGATAGAGACAGATGTGAGTAGGGGAGGGGCAGAGAGAGAGGGAGACACAGAATCCAAAGCAAGTTCCAGGCTCTGAGCTGTCAGCACAGAGCCCAACACGGGGCTCTAACTCACAAACTCTGAGACATGACCTGAGAAGTTGGATGCTTAACCGACTGAGCCATCCAGGCACCTCTCAGTCTGTTTTTAATTTTTTTTATGTTTATTTATTTTTGAGAGAGTGAGACAGAGCACGAGTGGGGGAGGGGCAGAGAGAGGAGAAAGAATTCTCAGTCCGTTTTTAAAGTTATTTTGTAAGTGACAGATTTATACTTATTCTTTATTAGAAACATCTCTTATTCATGTGCCTATATAGAGTTTTTATAATGAGGAATAATTGACAAATGTAATTAATATATGTCTAAAGTGCACAAGGTGATGATTTGATGTACGTATTCATTGTAAAATATCAATATCAAAATAATTAACACCTTTATTACCTCACATAGTTAATTCTTATTCTTGTATAAAATGTTTTCTTGGAATGAGCTCATTGTTTCTGTCTCAATATTCATATCCTAGACTTTCCTTATATATTAACTAAATCTCTTAGCCTCATGAAATATATAGTCATTTTGTTTGCATTTTATTCTAGGTCTTTTCTAAAAATATTGAAATAAAGAGAGTAGTACAAAAATATTTCATTAAAATCTTAACTTCAAGTTAATACTGATTAATTTATAATTGTTAAGTATTAGAAGAAAAACAAAATATACTCATGTCTAAATATTTTCCATTTTATCCAAAGAGTTATTATAAGGATCTCTTAAATTCAAAAATATTCCTAAAATCAAGATAGACTGGACAGATATTATCTATCTAAATTATTATTTTGACATCAATAATAATGGAATCAGATCTATTTGACATTAATTTGTACTTAGCAATCCCCTAGAGGCTTCATGCTTACCTCTTCTCTTTGTAAATTTCTCAGTAAAACCACAGAGCAAAGTTTCATAAATTTCAGGCCTATGGGTATATGAGATTTAACAACAATGAAAATAACAATAGCAGCTAACATTTATTGAACGGTTATACATGCTAGTCATTTTACTCCATTACCGTATGTGCTAAGGCTTTCAGCAAGTGCTACACATCAATTTTTCATTTATTAATTGATTTTTAAAAAGTTTATGTTTATTTTATTTTTGAAAGAGAGAGAGACAGACAGAGTGTGAGTGGGGGAAAGGTGGAGAGAGAGGGAGACACAGAATCTGAAGCAGGCTCCAGGCTTTGAGCTGTCAGCACAGAGCCCTACGCAGGGTTCAAACTCACGAACCCTGAAGTCATGACCTGAGCCAAAGTCGGATGCTTAACCAACTGAGCCACCCAGGTGCCCCATAATTTTATTTACTTAAACAAAATTTTTTAACATTTATTTATTTTTGAGAGACAGAGAGAGACAAAGTGCAAGCAGGGCAGGGGCAGAGAGAGGGAGATACAGAATCTGAAGCAGGCTCCAGGCTCTGAGCTGTCAGCACAGAGCCCGACGTGGGGCTCAAACCCATGAACCATGAGATCATGACATGAGCTGGAATCAGATGCTTAACTGATTGAGCCACCCAGGTGCCCCTCATTTAATTTTTATAGTATACTTGTGGAATACCCTTATATTATGCCCTTTGACAAAAAAAAATCACTATGGTTAATATAATTAACACTAGCTGTCACAATAGACATAACTTATAATGGTTAACATAACAAATAACAAACTTTGATTTCTTGCTCATACAAATTTAAAGTGGATAGAGCATCCCTCCTCCACAGTGTAGTCAACCTGTCTGAAACATAATCTCTCCACAGATTGATGCAAAAAAAGTGAGGGAATGATGTGCTTAACTACCTTAGACCCAAAGTGACACACTTACTTCATATCACAATCTGTTGACCAGAACTAAATTACATGGCCCCAATCAAACTTGAGGGAAATTGGGAAATGTACAAAAACAAGTGAAATATTTTGCCACAGGTGCCCAAAGATATTTGATCCCCTTTTTCTTTAAATTTTTTTTTTTCCAACGTTTATTTATTTTTGGGACAGAGAGAGACAGAGCATGAACGGGGGAGGGGCAGAGAGAGAGGGAAACACAGAATCGGAAACAGGCTCCAGGCTCTGAGCCATCAGCCCAGAGCCCGACGCGGGGCTCGAACTCACAGACCGCGAGATCGTGACCTGGCTGAAGTCGGACGCCTAACCGACTGCGCCACCCAGGCGCCCCGATCCCCTTTTTCTTAAACATGGAACACACTTCTGAATTGAGACAATGGAAAGTCCCATCAAGTCCAGAATCTCTCAACGTGTACAACAGTCTCCTAATCAGCTTGGGATAGGGTTTTAGTTTAAAGACTAATGAATTAAAAAGACAAGTAAGTCATCTACCTCCTACTCCATCCGTGTATACACATATTGAGTGTACAAAGTTGGAATTAGGAAAAATCAACTACAAACGGGAAGAATGGAAGGCACACACTAATCACAGGTTCACTCTGTGAAGTTCTCCTATTTCAACTGTGGATTCCTGGATTAGTCCTGGATTAGTCACTGATTCTACTTTTTAGGAGGACTTCTGTCTTCTAGAAGTTCTTACTTTTTCGTTATCTCCTTGGCCATATCTGAGGTGGGAGAACTGCCTATCTTAGAGGCTACAAAAGCTATCTCATTATAATTCTTACTTGCTAAAGACTGGGGACTTAAGAGTATATTTAAGTCTTACATGTTCAAAGAAATTTCAGAAAGATTTTCTGGTAATTCCCTTCCATAAAAAAGTTCCATAAAAACTTCGGGGTTATCAGAGTTCTCATCTATTTTCTTCTGTCAGTTCCATGTGCCAGTAATCACATTCAAAATTCTTTTGAAGTCATATGTAGTGCTTAGATCGGTTTTTTTTTTTCTTACTTTCTTCCAATCTCTCTTGCTCTAGCAATTTAATCGAAGTTACTATAAAGCTACCTACAACAATAGGTGGGAAGCCTACACACCTAATCTAAACTCTGTCCTGAGTCATTTTATTAACAGGTTTGGGCCTTTGTCTCAAAGTCCTATTAAAGTTCATGTTTTACTATCTGGGATTATAGAAGCAGGCAACTTTTCTGAATATGAAAGTCTCTAAATTTCTGAACTCTTCATTCTTTTGTTTTTCCTTGAAAACCAGCTGCTTTGCTGAGCTCTTCTTTTCTATAGGGTAACTTGCCAAAAATCCAGTACAACCAACACAGAATCAATACTCTTGTTTTTCAACTTCTTCCCCTAGAGCCACTAGCTAAATACACTGTTTGCCTTCCAAGTTATCACAGGAAATGCTTTGCTGTTACAAAAATTGGACCCACATTTGGACTGGAAATGAACATTAGTTTTCTCATCTGATCACTGAGACCATATTTAAGGTTTTTGTTATGGTACCAATTTCTGCATTTAACAGCATAATTAATCTTAACTTCTATCATATATAAACCCTGAAATCTCAGTAGTTTAGCACAGTAAAGACTTATCTATTTCTCTCGTAAGAACCAATGTGTCAGTACAACTTTGCAGATATGCTAATGGCACAAATGGCCTCCAAGATCTACTTGGCAGGGGAAGAGAATGACGTCCTTAATTGCTTTCATTCTTAAGTGATGTTTCAATTTTGCTCATAGTCAAATGGATAGAAATTATCATATAATTCCTACCTTCCTATACAGGAAACTAGGCAAAACATAAATGGAATATACAGCATTGTTGCTTAGAATCATAAAATAAATCCAAGGCTCCTGGGTGGCTTAGTCGGTTAATTGTCTAATTCTTGGTTTTGTCTCAGGTCATAATCTCATGGTTCATGAGATCAAGCCCCACATCGGGCTCTGTGCTGACAGCCCAGAGCCTGCTTGGGATTCCCTCTGACTCTCCCCTATTCGTTCTCTCTCTCTCAAAGTAAATAAATAAACATTTAAAAAAAGAAAATAAATCCAAATGTATTAGACTTAAAAGATTATCTTCTTTGCAACAAGTTGTACTTATTTTTATTTGCATTTAACATTCTCTCTCTCTGTTCTTGGTAATAAGGATATTAAAAATCCTTTTTATAAAATCTGAACTATCATACTGATATAAAATCATACTGATTTTTTGTTTGCTTTTAATTTTAAATCTGGCAACAAAGATTTCTAGTTTTGTATATATGAGTATGCTCTAATTGTTCATCTGAAGTAATTTAGTTGATACTATTTTATATCCTGGGCTAAAATTCAGTCATTCCTGCAAACAATTTAGGAGAAAGGAAAAGGGAAAAAAAAAAAAAAGCACTGTTAAAATTGCCTAAAGCACAAGTGGATTGAAATCAGCAAGATATGATAAATTGGATGAATTTGAAAGAAAAATGTTAGAGGCAGAAAATGTAATGTGTTTCAATGGAAACCATAAAATCTGCTTTAGAGTCTTCATTTCAGACTTATAAGTGGATTTAGAGCAAGACAAAGTACATAATGAGGTAAAATAACTAAAGATCGTATAAATCTGATCACAGGCACTTTGATATAATGACCCTCAAATAATTAACCCTTTGACCTTATATTCTGAATAGGAAATAGCATTTTTATTCTCAGAAATATCTTTTATATTACAGCTGGCACTTTTTATAAAAGATATGAATTTACTTCTTCATAAATATATCTAAAGTACAAATGTTGTCCTGAAATAATTGTAGAGGATTGGCCCATCTTCCAGGTATACTTACTACAAAGAGTTATTATTTTTTTTAATGTTAAATTATTTATTTGAGAGAGGTAGGGAGGGGCATAAAGGGAGAAAGAGAATCCAAAGCACACTCTATGCTCAGTGTAGCCAAATATAGGGCTTAATCTCACAATCCTGAGATCATGACCTGAGCTAAAATCAAGAATTGGATGCTTACCTGAGTCACCCAGGTGCCCTGTTTACTACAAAGAGTTAAAAAAAAAAAACACACCACTAACATAGTACATACTTTTACAGTTGAAATGGCTGTCTGGTATACCATATCCTTCTTGTATAAATCAAGAAATTTACATGTTTAATTTCTAGCACTGAAAAAAATCCCTTAGAATATAAAATAGAATAGGCTTTCAAGAAGCAGCATGTATCTGACCTACAGCAATATGTAGGTCATATTCTTCTTATAGAGAATTTCTATATTCTATATTTCATAATTTCTTCTTAAAGAGAAAATAAAACATTTGGTTAGGAATTATAAAATAAAAACCAGAAGGAATCATAGGTTTAACTTAAGTTAAAGATGAAGTAACTATTTATTTTAAGCTAATAATAAAACAAAATTTTGGATAATATTAACAACAAAGCAATCAACAGTTAAGCTGTCATATATAATTTGATTGATTTATTTGACAATGCAAATGAAACAATGTAATACTTATCCTTAGTCACAAGTTGAAGATAGGGCTTTTTATTTTCTTAATTTTATAGAAGTTCCACTGAAACATTTAATATCATGTTTATCACTTAATATGCTAGCTTCATGAGGGTAGGCTTTTATATGCCTTGTTTATTGTTGGATTTTGAATGTCTAGAGCTAATAAAAATATATATGTAGTAACAACCTAAAATGTAGTAAAAATAAGTAGAATGAAATAGTCTAAATTTCAAAACCTGTCATAATGGTGGGAGGAAGGAGGTAAAGTGTCTAGACAGTGACCCATTAATAGTTTATAAAGCGGATGCTCATAGTAAAGGAAAGAAGCCAGGCAATCTAATCTACTCCCCACATTGACAGAAACTCCAGAAAACACGGGCAAATGATAACTTCTAGGAGGAAGAGATCTTATCTATTTAATGGCTTTAGCAGGATGGTGCCTACCTATAGGATTATTTATATTAAATAAACCAAAAATATTTAGGTTAATGCTTTCCAGAGAATGTCATATAAACTATACAACTCTCTGAAAAACAAAACAAATATTTCATAATGTAAAGACTTTCCTATGTGTGGGAGGTAAACCCATAAACCTCACTAAAGATATTCTACTTTGCTGGGCCGTAGTTGCATTTTTTTCAAGGGAAGGAAGAATTGAAAAGCCACCTTTGATGTTTCAGATTTCTCCCTGCTTTATTTAAGCCTCTTCATTATTTGGATCCTTGAAATTATTAGTAAAGTTTGACACTGGGATAAGATCTCTGATTTGTAGGAGTCTAATTTGAGAATCTATTCATGTTAAATTGGCTTATGGAGAAAAGAAAGTGAGGACAGCACATAACTTGCATAATCACATAAAATTGGGACATGTTTAAGACTAAGGGGCCCTATTATAAGTTATTACACCAGGAAAACAGCACTAATTGAGACTTTGAAGGATAAACCTGAGACATATATATGGTCATAGTGTAAACAGCCCTGGGTCCTTCATTTATTAGTTATTTGTTTTTCTGACAAATATTTTAAAGTTTTGCCTATTTGAAATGTCCTGGTGAGAAAGTGAATGGGTAAATATGGCTCCATGTAGGACCTGCAATACTCCATAATATATGAATTATGAATTATTCTGGGTGACGTTATAGTAACAATATAAAGATCAGAAAAAACATATCATGACATAATTATATGCTGTTTTTTTTTAAGTTTAGTTTGAAAGAGAGAGCACACACACACGTGAGTTGGGGAGGGACAGGGAGAGAGAGGGAGAGAGAGAATCCCAAGCAGGCTCCACACTGTCAGCCCTGATTCTGATGTAGGGCTTGATCTCATGAACCATGAAATCATGACCTGAGCCAAAATCAAGAGTCAGACACTGAACCGACTGAGCCACCCAGGGACCCCTATATGCTATTTTTAATTAAATACATAAAATTATATCGTATTGCTATGGACAACTCATTTATCCACATTATATTTATCTTCATGAATACTAGTATTTAAGAATGATATCTGAAAGTTGAAGTTATGGTAACAGATGATATTAATAGCACTCAGACTAATTTATATTCTTTTGGAATCAGTGAACATTACATATGTCTCAAAGGAATCATACGCAGTGCCTACGGCTTAGGAGTTGCTCAAGGTATGAAGATATAAAAACACACAGAATGTGTAATTGATATCAGAACCATTACCTATTAGGGTAGCCTTTGTCTGGAGATTTTGGAGGCAGCATAAACACTTAATTGTAAGCTAAATTATGTGATTCTTGTTTTTATAAGGTAATTTGAGGACCATGAATAGGTCTTAGTGGATCTATGTACCCCTTGAAATTATAAATCAAATGATTGTGGGTGCATATCTGCATTTTAGGGAAAAAGATAGGTTAATTATTTTATCACATTATTAAATTTCCTCAGATTTGGATTTGTGACCAAAGGGAAAAAGAAAAAAAGATTAAGAATCAGAGAAATGGTATCTGGGGATAGGTTCTCCTAGCAATAAGCCATATTATAAGGCAATAATTGCTCACACTCATGATCTTGTTAATGAAGACATTTCTGGCCTGTTAGGAGCTTGGTACTGCTTAGCTGACTATACCACATTGAAAAATATTAACATGTAGCCATTCATTCAAATTCTCTTTACCTTAAAAGAAGAGAGGAGTAATTGCCTAATTGCTTTTACCAACTTTCTCTCCTTGTTAACAACCTATAATTTGTAAACTTTCTGATATCCAGGATTAACTTTGGGTATAAGTTTTGATTATTCAAATATTCTAATCATAATGTTCCTTTGTATATTATATATCAATTATCAATTTTCAAATTATAAAAATAAGATATTAATAACACTAAAAATGTCATTGGACCATAATTTAAGAGTTCTTTTATTCAGAAGGTTGATCTGTTTCTTTCAGTGTCATGAGGTTATTACAAACATGAAGACCATAGTTCAAAAAAATAAAATTTGGCAATGTCTTCACTTCTTTACTTCTATTTGCTTTTACCTTTGCCAGCCTGGTTCTTTTCTCTGCCACTTTGCTGAACTTGGTCTTTTTCAAGTTCACCACTGACTTCTCATGTTCAAATTCAAATATATACTGTTTTGCTCTTTTATTCTAAGACTTTTCTGCTAGCATTCAATACAGTTGAATTCTTTTTATTTTAATACTTTTTAATGTTTATTTATTTACTTGAGAGAGAGAAGAGAGCACACAACTTGGGGGAGGGACAGAGATAGAGAGGGAGAGAGAGAATTCCAAACAGGCTCTGAGCTGGCAGAGTTTGATGCAGGGATTGATCCCACAAAGTGTGAGATCATTGAGATCATACCAGAGCTGAAATCAAGAGTCAACGTTCAACCAACTGAGTCATGCAGGCACCCCTCTTTTTATTTTAAGTTAGTTTCAACACTTAGTACATGTATATATTTTTAAAGTAAAAAGTATTATAAGGCATAAGATTTTTTAAAAATTCTCACTAATAAAGACTATAAAAATAAGACAACTAAATCGTGACCAGAAGTAGTACACAGATATTTAAATCACAAAGCTTGAAATAGAAATTCACATTTACAGAAAGAAGTTCCATATTCTTATTAAAAATATTTAAGACATCTTATTTGGGAATTTTAGTTATGTATTATGTGTATACACACACACACATATATGAAGTTTCATATTATGTTATATACATATATATTTCATATTTACTTCACAGATATTATATATATATGTATATTCCCTAATATGCTATATTTTTATCATAATTGTATAACATAAAGAAATACACTATGAAAAAGTATGACATTTTTACCAGGTCCCATGTAGATTCTCCCTAAACCATACATTTTGCCTTAATGTGCTATAAACATTTTATCATTTTAAACATGTGTCATGATTTGAATAAGGTTGAGAAACACTGCCCTATAAGCTGTCAGAATTACTGTTCATTGAATAACTGTTCTCTCAAGTGCACATACCTATTCTATAAATAATTGTTGAAAAATTAAGGAATAAAAAGGTAAAATCTGTAATTAGCTATATATAGGGTATAGGGAGATTTCATTGAATCCTAGTTGACTCCATAGTGAGGCATCAATTGTTACACTTAAAAGAGTAGAACAAGGAATTACTACCATCTGTTTGCTTACTTGTCATGCAATCTACTTCTTTTGGATAAAGGTAGAATTCATTTACATATTGATTGACGATCTCTTAACAATACTTCTTGTGGGCACAATACTCTGCCAGATATTATGAAAGACAGAGAGAAATTTTTTAAAAAGTCACTGTTATTAAGGAATTCATATTTTGGCAAGAAGAAGTTTGCCAAAACAACCATAACAAAAGGTAAAAACAAATAGAGTGTTATGGATGCATAAGACCAAGGCATTAACTGTGATTATTGGGGACCTCAAAAGCTTACTGGAGAAAAACAAATGCAATTATGGTATTGCAGAATAAGTGAGTTTCAAGAGCCAAAAATGGATGCACTTCCAGGTGGAAAAAAAAATTAGCAAAACAGTTCTATATTCTTGGAATGATAAGTAGTAGTGTATAACTAGAACACAACCTTTGTAAAGAGGGAGACATACTGAGAAATGAGGCTACAAAATAATCCAAAACCATTTATGCAAGTACCTGAAAGCCACGCCAAAAAGTTTATTCTATAGGCAGTGATCCTTCTTTTGTTTTTAAATTGGAACAAGGAAATCATAAAACAGATATGATGTTTTGAAATGATGTATTGGTAGCAAGATCAGATGGAAATCTATTGGGATAATTTGGGAAAGAAAAAATTAGTATAACAATATGGCCTACTGATGGTAGACTGCAATATAGGTAGATTCTCTCTCTCTAAGGATTTGAAGAATAACTGATTTGAAAACTCGGTAACATGACACCAAATGACAGTGTTACTTCTGGAGCTTGGTGGTCTTTGCCAGAGAACTTATCACTTCTCCTCTTACTGAACTTAGCTGAATTATAACACGAGGGTCTGGAATTGACAATTTCCCAATAGCTATTGTCAAGCAGAACCACATATTCCTGGAAATATGACCTCACAGGCTAAAATAAAACTACATCAAGAGAAAGATAACAAGCTGAACAACATGTGCTATTGGAAGTATAATTAGTTAAAATGTTAGGTAGGTATATGATAGAAATAGTAAAATGGATGCCACTAAAGAATAATTCATGAGTTTAAAGATCAAGTTGAGGTATTCTCCCAAAATAAGTCTGGAAAGGATAAAGAGATAGAAAAGAAAAAAGAAAAAAAAAAAAGAAATGTTTAAAGATATGGAGAACAGAAGTAAAAGCATTCAGGATCTTGGTGTTCCAGAAGGAGAGAAAATATGTGAAGAAATAATGGAAGGTATGCCAAATACAAATGAGCAAAAGCAGGGAGAAAAAAAACAAACAAACACTTACATATACATATTATAATATACATATTAAGGATGCCAAAGATAGAGAAACAAATTTAAAAGTTTCTAAAAGGATAGAATTAAATGACATGAGATGTCTCAACAGCAATACTAAATTCATGAAAACAATAAAGTAATAGTTTCTGAACACTGAATGAAAATAATTTTGAACAATCACTTTAAAATTTAACTAATTGTTCAAATGGGAAAGTAAAAAATATTCTTCAGGATAAAAGCTCAAAGAAGGTATTCTACTATAGCTTCACAGAAACCTTCTGAAGGAAAGTGAGATGAAATGAGATGAGAATCTAGGAGATGAATCTAGGAGATGCTGCAAAGGATATGGAAAGTAATGCTGACCAAATAACATGGTAAGATTTGCTGTTTCTTAAAAAAAAATCTCAAACCAAATAAACAGAAGGAGTATGTATATGATGACGCCATTAAAACCTAGATGATAGGAGGACTACATCATGGAAAAGAAAAATGACATACAACTGGCAAAACATGAATATGTCCATAGATAAATTAATATTATTGTATCAATGTTAACTTCCTGGTTTTAATGACTGTACAATGATTACATATGATGATAATATTTGGGGAACGGGTAAAGGACATTCAGGAATAATTTGTAATCCTTGTGCCATTTTTTGTAATTAAAAATTATTTCAAAATAAAAAAATCCAAGAGAAGGGGAAATATAGATACCAATTATGAAGAAACAAGAAAGAAGAAAACAAAGAGTGGAACTGGAAAAAAAAAGTGTAAGATAGAAATAGGCCCAACTATCTCAGTAAATAGAATACATATAATGGAGCTAATTAAGCGGGCCCAGCTATTTGCTATTTTCATGATGAACATATACAGCAAAAAGTGGAAAGTAAAAGCATGGAAAACATATTAGGAAAATTTTAACTAAAATATAGCTGGTGCAGCTATACTAGTATCAGACAAAATAAAGCATGAGGAAAGCACTATTAGAGATACAGAAAGTAAATACCTAATGATAAAAGGTTCAATTCACCAAGAATGTGTAATAATTATAATCATAGAGATAGTTAATAAAATTACCTTAAAATATAAAAAACAGAATTTGATAGAATTAGGGAGAAGCAAACAAATCCACTGTTATAGGGGAATATTTTGATAATTTTCTCTTAATTCTTGGTTAAGTAGACAAAAGGAAAATTAGTAATAATAGAATACCCTACTCTATTCAAAATCAGAATATTTGCCAGCACCTGGGTGGCTCAGTCAGTTAAGTGTCTGACTTTGGCTCAGGTCACGATCTCACAGTCTATGGGTTTGAGCTCAGCTCAGAGCCTGGAACCTGCTTCGGATTCTGTGTCTCACTCTCTCTCTGCCCCTCCCCAGCTCATACTCTGTCTCTCTCTCTGTCTCACAAAAATTTAAAAAAATGTTAAAAAAAAATTAAATATCAGAATATTTGAATAACAATGAAAAACTTGATCTAATGGACTTACGCATTTATCATAAGTAGATTTTAACATCACCGAAGAATAGGTAGAAGCCACGACTGCAAATAATTCTCCTTACGAAAATCATGATATTAAAGGAAGCTGCTGCTTATGGGACTGTCACAGCACTTTTAACCACCAAGTACTCCCAGCATTACTCATCTTTCAATTTAGAGGAAATGAATAAGTAGTCCAGAAAGGGTCTACATCTCAAACACAGTGTTATTACCTAATATTAACTAAATGGCAGAAGGAAGAGACCCCCAAACTTCATAATCTTCCAAAATGAGACTTGTTGAGCCCATTTTTTGAGTATGGTTAGAGAAAGAAATTATACTGATCATTCTAAAAGGAAAAATGATATATTGAAGGAAGGACAAATGCTGCTAACAGCACAAGGTGTTTCTCATCCTTTATGAGTCTGACTATATGCTATTATGTAAAAATTGGTGAAATAGATTAAGATGATCCTAAATATAAAAATTCAATGATTGAAAAGTAACAGAAAATACTGCTCAGTAGAAAAAACAAAGGCAGTTTTTAATACTGAATTGATAAAAATTTATGCCCCTCCCCAAATGTTTTCAAGAACATCAGTACAATTTCTGGCTGCTTTAAAAATTAACCATTTGATTAAAGCAAGTATAAAGTAATTGGCTATGATTTAAATAAGAGAAATATGGGAAAATGTTATTTTTACTCTATTTCTTCTAATTATATTGATTTAAGATAAGTAAGATAGTCTTCAATTTCTATGACTTTTTAACAACAGAAATATTAAAAATAAATGGGAAATAATAGAGTTTTATATGAAATGGGTGGCTCCACAATATTTTGAATGACAGAGGGAATGGCAGAGTTTATTAGATTACATAGATTCAGATAGCTTAATCTAATACAATCATATTCCCATGCACATAATTTAATTATTACATAAACATTTACAGTTCTCAGGAGGCATCATTGTGAAACAAAAAGGACACTAGACTTCGAATGAGGAAACAGAACCTAGAAATAGTACCAGCTCTGTCACTTTAGGATTTTGTGACCTTTTATAAATTATCTTAGCTCTTTAAACTCACTTTCCTCATTGTAAAACATAAATAATAAATTAAATTGAATGTTACAGTGTGACATTATCTAGCAGTGGGATGGCAAACACATTTTAATTTTCACAATACATTGATTGTGGCTGCACAAAACATTCACTTGAAAAGGAAGTCAATCAGTACTATGATTTATGAATGATGTTTTCCAAGGGTTCAGTCATCCCTTGCCTGGAACAGGATAGGTATCCCAAAACTCCCCTACTTCTTCCTTTTGTCCTTCCTACTTCTCCTTCCTCCTACATATTCAACATAAAATATGGCTCAATTTAAAGTCAGGTCAATTTAAAGAATCAATATAGACTTCACATTAAACAAAAATATTTAAATACCTTAAACAACTGTCTTTTTTTCTTTGCTCCCTCTTTGTACCCCAGTACCATGACCAAAAAGGAAAAAAAAAATTCAAAGACAATGAGAAAGTATCAGTGACACCAAATATCATTTGGAAGCTAGAAGCACACAGATAAAAGGAAACTGACAACCAGACACTACGAAGTTGAAATTTAAGATTTGATGTGGACAAGCAAAGAAATCTGATTCACAATACAGAACACTAAAACGGTAGGGAATTTGAAACATGGTTTAAAAAATTGTTTGGAAGGCATAATTAGATCAACTGATCCTTTGACTAGCACACAGGTGACTCATCCATTGGCCCTTAAAGGAGAATAAAGATTCACTCTCTGGGGAAGTTAAACCAGAAAAATTATGGACTCAAAAATACCAAATACAAATAAGGATGGGGTATGACTAAAAATTAAGAGATGAAAAGAAAGGCTTCATATCAAGTTGAGAATAACAGCAGTTACTCACAATATAGCCAAAGAGTCCTGGGGGAAAAATATTGAAGACAGAGAAATACAACAGAAAATCTAAGTCCCCAGAATGAAGCTAGGAAGAGACGCTTTGAGAAATTAAACATTTAAATTAACCTGGGGAAAACTGGAAGAAAACCATATACACACTAACCCAGACAGGATGCATGCCCAGAAAAGACCTAAGAAGTTACTAAGACTTTATCCTGAACTGATCTTAAGGCTCAGGGGTTTGTTAAATAGTGAAAGTGTTCCATGCAAGTCTGCAAAGATGGAAAGAAGTAGCTATTTTACAAATGTTTAATTTGCAACAACAAAAAAAATCACAATGCAGAGAAAAAAAGAGATAAACAAGGCTTACTTAAAGGAACAAAATAAATCCCCAGAAACTGTCCCTGAACACACATATCAGACTTACTAGACAAAAACTTTACTTATTTATTAATTTGTAGATTTTTATTTTAATCCTAGTATAGTTAACATACAGTGTTATATTAGTTCAGGTGTACAATATAGTGATTCAACCATTTTATACATTACTTGGTGCTCATCAAGATAAGTGTACTCTTAATCCCCTTCACCTATCCCACCCATCCTTCCATCCACCTCCTCCTCTGGTAACCATCAGTTTTTTTCTCTATAGATAAGAGTCTTTTTATGGTTTGTTTCATTTTTTATTTGTTCATGTGTTTTGTTTCTTAAATTCCACAAATAAGTGAAACCATTGGTATTTGTCTTTCTGTGACTGATTTATTTTGATTAGCATTATTCTCTCTAGCTCCGTCCATGTTGTTGCAAATGGCAAGATTTCATTCCTTTTTTATGGCAGAGTAATATTCCATTGTATGTATGTGTGTGTGTGTGTGTGTGTGTGTGTGTGTGTGTGTGTGTACTCTTTATCCATCTATCTATCAGCAGACACTTGGGCTTCTTCCAAATTTGGTTATTGGAAATAGTGCTGCAATAAACATTGGGCTGCATATACCTTGTCAACTTAGTGTTTTCATATTCTTTGGGTAAATATCCAATAGTGGAATTCCTGGATGATATTATAGTTCTATTTTTTTTTATTTATATATGAAATTTATTCTCAAATTGGTTTCCATACAACACCCAGTGCTCATCCCAAAAGGTGCCCTCCTCAATACCCATCACCCACCCTCTCCTCCCTCCCACCCCCCATCAACCCTCAGTTTGCTCTCAGTTCTCAACAGTCTCTTATGCTTTGGCTCTCTCCCACTCCAACCTCTTTTTTTTTTTTTTTTCCTTCCCCTCCCCCATGGGTTCCTGTCAAGTTTCTCAGGATCCACATAAGAGTGAAACCATATGGTATCTGTCTTTCTCTGTATGGCTTATTTCACTTAGCATCACACTCTCCAGTTCCATCCACGTTGCTACAAAAGGCCATATTTCATTTTTTCTCATTGCCACGTAGTATTCCATAGTGTATATAAACCACAATTTCTTTATCCATTCATCAGTTGATGGACCTTTAGGCTCTTTCCATAATTTGGCTATTGTTGAGAGTGCTGCTATGAACATTGGGGTACAAGTGCCCCTATGCATCAGCACTCCTGTGTCCCTTGGATAAATTCCCAGCAGTGCTATTGCTGGGTCATAGGGTAGGTCTATTTTTAATTTTCTGAGGAACCTCCACACTGCTTTCCAGAGTGGCTGCACCAATTTGCATTCCCACCAACAGTGCAAGAGGGTTCCCGTTTCTCCACATCCTCTCCAGCATCTATAGTCTCCTGATTTGTTCATTTTGGCCACTCTGACTGGCGTGAGGTGATACCTGAGTGTGGTTTTGATTTGTATTTCCCTGATAAGGAGCGACGCTGAACATCTTTTCATGTGCCTGTTGGCCATCCGGATGTCTTCTTTAGAGAAGTGTCTATTCATGTTTTCTGCCCATTTCTTCACTGGGTTATTTGTTTTTCGGGTGTGGAGTTTGGTGAGCTCTTTATAGATTTTGGATACTAGCCCTTTGTCCGATATGTCATTTGCAAATATCTTTTCCCATTCCGTTGGTTGCCTTTTCGTTTTGTTGGTTGTTTCCTTTGCTGTGCAGAAGCTTTTTATCTTCATAAGGTCCCAGTAATTCACTTTTGCTTTTAATTCCCTTGCCTTTGGGGATGTGTCGAGTAAGAGATTGCTTCGGCTGAGGTCAGAGAGGTCTTTTCCTGCTTTCTCCTCTAGGGTTTTGATGGTTTCCTGTCTCACATTCAGGTCCTTTATCCATTTTGAGTTTATTTTTGTGAATGGTGTGAGAAAGTGGTCTAGTTTCAACCTTCTGCATGTTGCTGTCCAGTTCTCCCAGCACCATTTGTTAAAGAGACTGTCTTTTTTCCATTGGATGTTCTTTCCTGCTTTGTCAAAGATGAGTTGGCCATACGTTTGTGGGTCTAGTTCTGGGGTTTCTATTCTATTCCATTGGTCTATGTGTCTGTTTTTGTGCCAATACCATGCTGTCTTGATGATGACAACTTTGTAGTAGAGGCTAAAGTCTGGGATTGTGATGCCTCCTGCTTTGGTCTTCTTCTTCAAAATTACTTTGGCTATTCGGGGCCTTTTGTGGTTCCATATGAATTTTAGGATTGCTTGTTCTAGTTTCGAGAAGAATGCTGGTGCAATTTTGATTGGGATTGCACTGAATGTGTAGATAGCTTTGGGTAGTATTGACATTTTGACAATATTTATTCTTCCAATCCATGAGCAGGGAATGTCTTTCCATTTCTTTAAATCTTCTTCAATTACCTTCATAAGCTTTCTATAGTTTTCAGCATACAGATCCTTTACATCTTTGGTTAGATTTATTCCTAGGTATTTTATGCTTCTTGGTGCAATTGTGAATGGGATCAGTTTCCTTATTTGTCTTTCTGTTACTTCATTGTTAGTGTATAAGAATGCAACTGATTTCTGTACATTGATTTTGTATCCTGCAACTTTGCTGAATTCATGTATCAGTTCTAGCAGACTTTTGGTGGAGTCTGTCAGATTTTCCATGTATAATATCATGTCATCTGCAAAAAGCGAAAGCTTGACTTCATCTTTGCCAATTTTGATGCCTTTGATTTCCTTTTGTTGTCTGATTGCTGATGCTAGAACTTCCAGCACTATGTTAAACAACAGCAGTGAGAGTGGGCATCCCTGTCGTGTTCCTGATCTCAGGGAAAAAGCTCTCAGTTTTTCCCCATTGAGGATGATGTTAGCTGTGGGCTTTTCATAAATGGCTTTTATGATCTTTAAGTATGTTCCTTCTATCCCGACTTTCTCAAGGGTTTTTATTAAGAAAGGGTGCTGGATTTTGTCAAAGGCCTTTTCTGCATCGATTGACAGGATCATATGGTTTTTCTCTTTTTTTTTGTTAATGTGATGGATCACGTTGATTGATTTGCGAATGTTGAACCAGCCCTGCATCCCAGGAATGAATCCCACTTGATCATGGTGAACAATTCTTTTTATATGCCGTTGAATCCGATTTGCTAGTATCTTATTGAGAATTTTGGCATCCGTATTCATCAGGGATATTGGCCTGTAGTTCTCTTTTTTTACTGGGTCTCTGTCTGGTTTAGGAATCAAAGTAATACTGGCTTCATAGAATGAGTCTGGAAGTTTTCCTTCCCTTTCTATTTCTTGGAATAGCTTGAGAAGGATAGGTATTATCTCTGCTTTAAACGTCTGGTAGAACTCCCCTGGGAAGCCATCTGGTCCTGGGCTTTTATTTGTTGGGAGATTTTTGATAACCGATTCAATTTCTTCGCTGGTGATGGGTCTGTTCAAGCTTTCTATTTCCTCCTGATTGAGTTTTGGAAGAGTGTGGGTGTTCAGGAATTTGTCCATTTCTTCCAGGTTGTCCAATTTGTTGGCATATAATTTTTCATAGTATTCCCTGATAATTGTTTGTATCTCTGAGGGATTGGTTGTAATCATTCCATTTTCATTCATGATTTTATCTATTTGGGTCATCTCCCGTTTCTTTTTGAGAAGCCTGGCTAGAGGTTTGTCAATTTTGTTTATTTTTTCAAAAAACCAACTCTTGGTTTCGTTGATCTGCTCTACCGTTTTTTTAGATTCTATATTGTTTATTTCTGCTCTGATCTTTATTATTTCTCTTCTTCTGCTGGGTTTAGGCTGCCTTTGCTGTTCTGCTTCTATTTCCTTTAGGTGTGCTGTTAGGTTTTGTATTTGGGATTTTTCTTGTTTCTTGAGATAGGCCTGGATTGCAATGTATTTTCCTCTCAGGACTGCCTTCGCTGCGTCCCAAAGCGTTTGGATTGTTGTATTTTCATTTTCGTTTGTTTCCATATATTTTTTAATTTCTTCTCGAATTGCCTGGTTGACCCACTCATTCGTTAGTAGGGTGTTCTTTAACCTCCATGCTTTTGGAGGTTTTCCAGACTTTTTTCTGTGGTTGATTTCAAGCTTCATAGCATTGTGGTCAGAAAGTATGCATGGTATGATTTCAATTCTTGTAAACTTATGAAGGGCTGTTTTGTGACCCAGTATATGATCTATCTTGGAGAATGTTCCATGTGCACTCGAGAAGAAAGTATATTCTGTTGCTTTGGGATGCAGAGTTCTAAATATATCTGTCAAGTCCATCTGTTCCAATGTCTCATTCAGGGCCTTTGTTTCTTTATTGACCGTGTGTCTAGATGATCTATCCATTTCTGTAAGTGGGGTGTTAAAGTCCCCTGCAATTACCACATTCTTATCAATAAGGTTGCTTGTGTTTATGAGTAATTGTTTTATATATTTGGGCGCTCCGGTATTCGGCACATAGACATTTATAATTGTTAGCTCTTCCTGATGGATAGACCCTGTCACTATTATATAATGTCCTTCTTCATCTCTTGTTACAGCCTTTAGTTTAAAGTCTAGTTTGTCTGATATAAGTATGGCTACTCCAGCTTTCTTTTGGCTTCCAGTAGCATGATAAATAGTTCTCCATCCCCTGACTCTCAATCTAAAGGTGTCCTCAGGTCTAAAATGAGTCTCTTGTAGACAGCAAATAGATGGGTCTTGTTTTTTTATCCATTCTGATACCCTATGTCTTTTGGTTGGCGCATTTAATCCATTTACATTCAGTGTTATTATAGAAAGATATGGGTTTAGAGTCATTGTGATGTCTGTATGTTTTATGCTTGTAGTGACGTCTCTGGTACTTTGTCTCACAGGGTCCCCCTTAGGATCTCTTGTAGGGCTGGTTTAGTGGTGACAAATTCCTTCAGTTTTTGTTTGTTTGGGAAGACCTTTATCTCTCCTTCTATTCTAAATGACAGGCTTGCTGGATAAAGGATTCTCGGCTGCATATTTTTTCTGTCTAGCACACTGAAAATCTCGTGCCAACTCTTTCTGGCCTGCCAAGTTTCAAAAGAGAAATCAGTCACGAGTCTTATAGGTCTCCCTTTATATGTGAGGGCACGTTTACCCCTTGCTGCTTTCAGAATTTTCTCTTTATCCTTGTATTTTGCCAGTTTCACTATGATATGTCGTGCAGAAGATCGATTCAAGTTATGTCTGAAGGGAGTTCTCTGTGCCTCTTGGATTTCAATGCCTTTTTCCTTCCCCACTTCAGGGAAGTTCTCAGCTATTATTTCTTCAAGTACCCCTTCAGCACCTTTCCCTCTCTCTTCCTCCTCTGGGATACCAATGATGCGTATATTATTTCTTTTTAGTGTATCACTTAGTTCTCTAATTTTCCCCTCATACTCCTGGATTTTTTTATCTCTCTTTTTCTCAGCTTCCTCTTTTTCCATAACTTTATCTTCTAGTTCACCTATTCTCTCCTCTGCCTCTTCAATCCGAGCTGTGGTGGTTTCCATTTTGTTATGCATTTCGTTTAAAGCGTTTTTCAGCTCTTCATGACTGTTCCTTAGTCCCTTGATCTCTGTAGCAAGAGATTCTCTGCTGTCAGCTATACTGTTTTCAAGCCCAGCGATTAATTTTATGACTATTATTCTAAATTCACTTTCTGTTATATTATTTAAATCCTTTTTGATCAGCTCATTAGCTGTTGTTATTTCCTGGAGATTCTTCTGAGGGGAATTCTTCCGCTTGGTCATTTTGGATAGTCCCTGGCGTGGTGAGGACCTGCAGGGCACTTCCCCTGTGCTGTGGTGTATAACTGGAGTTGGTGGGCGGAGCCGCAGTCAGACCTGATGTCTGCCCCCAGCCCACCGCTGGGGCCACAGTCAGACTGGTGCGTGCCTTCTCTTCCCCTCTCCTAGGGGCGGGATTCACTGTGGGGTGGGGTGGCCTGTCTGGGCTACTTGCACACTGCCAGGCTTGTGATGCTGGGGATCTGGCGTCTTAGCTGGGGTGGGTAGGCAAGGTGCACAGGGGCAGGAGGGGCAGGCTTAGCTTGCTTCTCCTTAGGTGATCCACTTCAGGAGGGGCCCTGTGGCAGCAGGAGGGAGTCAGATCCGCTGCCGGAGGTTTGGCTCCGCAGAAGCGCAGAGTTGGGTGTTTGTGCGGAGCGAGCAAGTTCCCTGGCAGGAACTGGTTCTCTTTGCGATTTTGGCTGGGGGATGGGCGGGGAAGATGGCGCTGGCGAGCGCCTTTGTTCCCCACCAAACTGAGTTCTGTGGTCCGGGGACTCAGCAGCTTTCCTTCCCTTTGTCCTCCAGCCTTCCCGCTTTCTGAGCAGAGCTGTTAACTTATGACCTCCCAGACACTAAGTCCCGCTTGCTGTCGGAACACAGTCCGTCAGGCCCCTCCGCTTTTTGCAAGCCAGACTCGGGGGCTCTGCTTGGCCGGCGAGCCGCCCCTCCGCCCCGGCTCCCTCCCGCCAGTCCGTGGAGCGCGCACCGCCTCGCCGCCCTTCCTACCCTCTTCCGTGGGCCTCTCGTCTGCGCTTGGCTCTGGCGACTCCGTTCTGCTAATCCTCTGGTGGTTTTCTGGGTTATTTAGGCAGGTGTAGGTGGAATCTAAGTGATCAGCAGGACGCGCGGTGAGCCCAGCGTCCTCCTACGCCGCCATCTTCCCTCCTCTTTATTATAGTTCTATTTTTAATTTTTGAGGAAACTCCATTCTGTTTTCTAAAGTGGCTGCATTAGTTTACATTTTCACCAACAGTGCACAAGAGTTTCTTTTTCTCTATGTCCTCTCCAACACTTGTTTCTTGTATTCTTGATTTTAGCCATGCTGAAAAGTGTGAGGTTATATTTCATTGTGGTTTTGATTTGTATTTCCCCAATAACTAGTGATGTTTAGCCTGTTTTCATATTAGACAAAGACTAAAACAATTGTTTTAAATATGCTCAAAGAGACAAAGGAAAACATGGGCAAATAACTAAGGCAAATAAGGGAAACAATATATAAACAAAATAAGAATATCAACAGAGATAAAAATTATTGAAAAGAATTAAACAGAAATTTTTAAAAAGAAAAATAAATAAAATAACTGAATTGAAAAAATCACTAGCAGTTCAACAGCAAAAGTAAACAAAAAGAAAAAAATCAGCAAAGTTAAAGACAGATCTTTTGAAATCATTGACTCTGGGAACAAAAAGAAAACAGGGTGAAGAAAAGTGAACAGGGAGTAAGGAGCTTATGGGATACTATCAAATGTATTAAAATATGCATTTTGGGAATCCCATAAGGAAAAGGGAGTAAGGAATAGATAAGTTATTTGAAGAAACATTAGCTGAATCTCCCAAATTTGAGGAGACACATGCATTTATAAATCAAAATGCTCTATAAATGCCAAACAAGATAAACAAAATGAGATCCACACTGAGAGACCTTATAAAGAAAATGTGAAAAGACAAAGAAAAATCTTGAAAGCCATAAGAGAAAAGTGACTCATCAGATACTCAACACATACACATTGAAAGGGATTTTCAGTAAGATAATTAGCAGATATGTCAGCAGAAACTTTGCATGCCAGAAGGCAGCAGAAGGATATACTTAAAGTACTGAAATTAAGACAAAAATTTGTCAACTGAGAATTCTATACTTAGTAAAACTCTCTGTGATAGTTAATTTTACATGGCAACTTGGTTAAACTATGGTACCCAGATATTTGGCTATATATATCATATATCATATATCATATATATATTACTTAAAGTTTATTTATTTTAAGAGAAAGAGACAGAGGGAGGGAGGGAGGGAGGGAGAGAGAGAGAGAGAGAGAGAGATAATGAGTAGGGAAGGGGCAGAGAGAGAGAGAGAATCTCAAGCAGACTCCATGCTGAGGGAAGGAGCAGAGAGAGAGAGAATCTCCAAGCAGCCTGATGTGGGGCTTGAATCCATGAACCATGAGATCATGACCTGAACTAAAATCAAGAGTCAGATGCTCAACCATCTGAGCCACTCAGGCACCCCTATAAAGTTATATTTTAGATAGGATTAACATTTAATCCAGTAGACCTTGAGTAGAGACAAATAAGGGCATTATATAATAAAAGGGTCAATTAACTGAGAAGATATAATAATTATAAACACATCCACCAAACATCAGAAGAATAAAATAAATAATACAAACATGTACAGATTGAAGGCAGAAATAAATGTTTCTACAGTAATAGTAGTACACTTCAATACCTCAATTTTCAATATAGGATAGAACAACCAGAAAGATTAATAAGTAAGCAGAGGACTTGAACAACATTGTAGATAAAATTGGACCTAACAGACATATATAAAGCACTACCAATAATAGAAGAAAATACATTTTTATCAAGTGCACATGGAATATTATCTAGGATATGCAATATATCAGGCTATAAAACTAATCTTAATACATTTAAAAATGCTGAAATTATATTTTCTAATCACAAAGGAATGAAAGTAGAAATCAATTAACATAAGGAAAACTGGAAAATTCACAAGTATGTAGAAATTAAATGGCACACTGTTCAATAGAAAATAAGATAAAAAAGAAATCACAATGGAAATTATAAGATATCTTGAGACAAATGAAAATGAAACACAATATGCTAAAACTTCTAGGATGCATCCAAATCAGTGCCAAGATGCAAGTGTATGGATATAAATGATTACATTATAAAAGAAAAACAGTCTCAAATAAACAATCTAAATTTACATTTTATGGAACTGGTAAAAGAATAAACTAAACTAAGCTAGGAAGAAGGAAAATTATAAATATCAGAAAGGAGATAAACAGAGTTATAAAAACAGCAGAAAAAGTCAGTGAAAACAAGATATAGCTCTTCAAAAATAGAAACAAAATGGAGAAAACTTTAGCTAGAAAGGCTAAGAAGAAAAAAGGGTCAAATAACTAAAATCAGAAGGGAAAGCAGGTATGTTACTATGATTTTACAAAATTAGAAAGGATTATAAAAATACTGAAAATAAATATACACAAATAAATTGTATAACTTAGATGACATAGACAAATTCCTATAAATACACAACCTACCAACACTGAATCATGAAGAAACAAAAAATCTGAATACATCTATAGCTCATAAGGAGATTTAATTAGTAATTGAAAACTCCCCAACAAATAAAGTAAAAGACCAGATGATTTTAGTAGGCAAGAAGTAACAACAATCCTTCTCTAACTCTTCCAAAAAACTGAAAAGGAGGGAATACCTCCTTACTCCCCTGAGGCTACATTATCCTGATACTCAAGCCAAAGACACTACAAGAAAAGAAAACCAATACCCTTTATGAATACTAATGCAAAATCCTCTACAAAACTACTAACAAATTCAATTAAGTAGCATATTAAAAAGATTATACATCAGGATCAAGTGAGATTTATTCCTGGAATGCAGGAAATGGTACAACATATGAAAATCAATCAACATAATACACATTAACAGAATGTAGGAAAAAACAAAATGACTCCTCTCAATCAATGCAAAAAAATATTTTGACAAAATTTCAACAAACTTTGATGATAAAAACACTAAAAGAAAACCAAAGAATAGACAGAAACTACCTGAACACAATAAAAGACATAACACACACACACACACACACACACACACACACACACAATATCCTACAATGGTAAAACACTGAAATTTTCTTCTCTAACATCATGAATAAGACAAATGCCCACTTTTGCACTTGTATTTAATATAGTTCTGGAAGTCCCAGCCAGAGCTAGGCAAGAACTTTAGGCAAGAAAACTAAAAGACATGAAAACTGGAAAGGAAGAAGTAAAATTATTTGTTGATACAGAACATGATCTTACATGTAGAAAACTGGGAGGATCACACAGACTCATACATACATACACACACACACACACACACACACACACACACACACACACACATGACCCTATCAGAATTAGAGACAAATTCAACAAAGTTACAGGATACAAAAACCAACACACAAGTATCATTTGTGTTTCTATATATTAACACTGAGGGATCCAAAAAGGAAATTAAAAAAATAATTTCATTTATAATGGTATCAAGAAGAATAAAATACTTAGAATAAATTTAACTAATGATGCGAAAGACTTGTACGCTGAAACCCACAATATGTTGCTGAAAGAAATTAAAGATGACACAAATAAATGGAAAAAACATCCCATGTTTGTGGACTGGAAGACATAACATTGCTAAACTACTACTCAAAGTAATCTATAAATTCAATCAACTCCTTATAAAAATCCCAATGGCATTTTAGCAGAAACAGAAAAATCCATCCTAAAATTCATACAAAATTTCAAGAGACCCCAAAGAGTCAAAACAATCCTAAAAAAGAAGAAAGTTACAGTTCTCATACCTCATCATTTTGAAACTTATTACAAAGCTAGAGTAATCACACCAGTGTGGTTCTGATATAAAGACAGACATATGGGGTACCTGGGTGGCTCAGTCGGTTAAGCAACCGACTTCCGCTCAGGTCATGATCTCACGGTTCGTGAGTGTGTGTCCCACTTGGGGCTCTGCGCTGACAGCTCAAAGTCTGGGGTCTGCTTCACATTCTGTTTCCTTCTCTGCCCCTCCCCTTTTTGTGTTCTCTCTCTCTTAAAAATAAATAAATTAAAAAAAAAATAAATAAAAGATAGACATATACATCAATGGAATAGAATAGAAGCTCAGAAGTAAACTCTTGCATATACAATCAAATGATTTTCAAAATGGATATCAAGATGATTCAATACTCTTCTCAACAAATGGAATTCAGAAAACTGGATTCCATGTGCAAAAGGTAAAGTTGGACTCTACATAATATATAAAAATTAACCCCAAATGGATAAAAAACTTTTGTGCATGAAGGTACTATCAACAATGTAAAAAGGCAACCCATAGAACAGGAGAAATGTGTGTGTGTGTGTGTGTGTGTGTGTGTATATATACATATATATGTGTATATATATGATGTATATATGTATACATCATACATATGTGTATGTATATGTGTGTATATATATATGTGTGTGTATACATCATACATATGTGTATGTATATGTGTGTATATATATATATATATACACATATATATGTATATATATACATCATATATATATATACATATATATATATATATGTCTAGAATATACAAACAAATTCTACACTTCAACAGCAACAAAAGAGCAAACAATAAAAATAGGCAATGGACAACAAAGGACTTGAATAAACATTTCTACAAAGAAGATATACCAGTAAGCACATGAAAATATGCTCACCTTCACTAATCTAATCATTAGAGAAATGCAAAACAAAAGCACAATGAGATATGACCTCACACCCTCTAGGATGGCTACCATAGAAGAAGAAGGAGGAGGAGGAGAAAGAAGGGGGTAGGAGGAGGAAGCAATAAGGAAATGGGGGAGGAGTGGGGAAGGAACAGCAAAAAAGGAAAGAAAATAACAAGTATTGGCTAGGATGTGAAGAAATTAGAGACCTGTGCACTGTTTCTGGGAATGCAGAATGGTACAACAGCTGTAGAAAACAGTATGGTAGTATTTTAAAAAGTTAAAATTACCATATGATCCAGCAATTCCACTTTTGGGTGTATACTCAAACCAATGGAAATCAGCATCTCAAAGAAATATCTGTACACCCATACTCATAGCAGCAGTATTTACAACAGCTAAAATACAGAAGCAGCCCAAGTGTCAATTAACAGATGAAAGGATAAGCAAAAGGTATCTACATATAGTTGACCTTTGCACAAGGCAGGGGTTAGGGGCACCACCCCCCTGCACAGTTCAAATTCCATGTATAACTTTTGGCTTCCCAAAAACTTAACCTGTAATAGCCTGCTATTGGACCAAAAGCCTCACTAATAATGTAGTCAATTAACACATATTTTGTATGTTGTATGTATTATATACTGTATTCTTATAATAAAGTAAGCTAGAGAAAAAAATTATAAGGAAGAGAAAACACATTTATAATACTAGTATTCGTATAAAGAAAAAACTCTGTGTATACGTGAACCTGCACACTTCAAGACTATGTTGTTCAAAGGTCAACTGTAATGGAATACTCATTTAACTTTAAAAAGAAAACAAAATAGGGGCACCTGGGTGGCTCAGTTGGTTGAGTGCCCGGCTTTGGCTCCAGTCATGATCTCACGGTTCGTGGGTTCGAGCCCTGAGTCTGGCTCTGTGCTGACAGCTCAGATCCTGGAGCCTGCTTCAAATTCTGTGCCTCCCTCTCTGTCTCTATCCCTTCCCTGCTCATGCTCTGTCTCTCATAAATAAATAAACATTAAAATAATTAAAAAAAAGAAAAAATAATGACATGCTTCAACATAAATCAACATTAAAGACATTATGCTAAGTAAAAGAAGTTAGTCACAAAAGGACAAATATTGTATGATTCCACTTATATAAGATAGCTAGAGTAATCAAATTCTACAGACAGAATTGGAATAGTGCTTTCCAGAGGTTGTGGGTGGGGGAGAATTGGGAGTTAGTGTTTAATGGGCATATAGTTTCAATTGAAGAAGGAAGATGAAAAGGTCCCTGATGTTTGCACAACAGTATAAACATACTTAATGTACAGTTAGAAATGTTTAAAAGGGTTAGGTTTTATGTTTTATATATATATACATATATATGTATTTATATATATATACATATATATATATATAATCATAAAAAAATACAAGAGAAATACCCAGAACTGAGAGATATAAATTTTTACATTGAATTGCTACAATAAATTTAATCAAAAAACAATTTGGCCAAGCAAACAAACAAATATCTAGAGACAAATCACTGTGAAATTGCAGAATACCTGGTATAAAAAGAAAATGCTAGGGGTGCTTGGGTGGCTCAGTTAAGCGTCTGACTTCAGTTCAGGTCATGATCTCACAGTCAGTGAGTTCGAGCCCCAAATCAGCCTTTTCACTCACAGTGAAAAGCCTGCTTTGGATTCTCCCCCTCCCTCTCTCTCTTCCCCTCCCCCTCTCAAAAATAAATACACATTAAAAAAAAAAAAAAAAAGAAAATGCTAAAAGTTTCGAGTCAGAAGAGAAAAACAATAAATAGATGTTCATAAATATCAGGCTCAGAACTAACTGGAAATAGACTTCTTAAAGGAAACACTGGACGTTAGGACACACTAAAGCAATTCTGAAAAAATTCTGAAAGAAGCTCTACACAGTCAAATCATCAACCAAACATAAGTGTAGCATAAAGACATATTTAGGCTTTCAAGGATTTAAAAATTTTACCTCCTGTATATATTTCCTCAGTAAACTAGTAGAGAAGGCTCTGTATTAAAATAAGAAAATAAGCCAGGAAAGAACAAGATATTAGAGAGTTCTGGAAATTAGAGTCCCAACATAGCATGGTCACAAATAAATTCTCAGGCCCACCGTTGAAGAGATGTACTAAGATGGATGATGTAAGAGCAGGTTTAGAGAGCAAGCAGTCCTGATTGATTCAGCAAAAGGAAAGACTCAAGCAAATTTATCATGAATACACACACACACACACACACACACACACACACACACACACACACACTATGAGTGCTGGTTTGAATGGTGAGATTTTCAAAAAAGTTTTCAAAAAAAATAATATAAGAAAGCAAACATATCCTAATACATTGTTTAGCTCAGCCATGAGCAATATGTATATAGGCTGAATAATTAAAACATTAAACATTAATTAACCCCCAAATAGTGATGATAAGTGTGTGTGTTAGGGAGATTTTATAAGAGAATTAAATCTCCATCTCTCACAGTGGAAATCTGTAAACAGTATCTAAAACTTAAAAAAAAAAAAAGCAGAATAAGCATGTTACTTGGAAATATAAAACAGCAGAAAAGTCAGTTAAAATCATTAGATGATATTGTCTTGGGTACCAGGAAGAATATATGGTATATGAGACTACAACTTTTCCATTATTTCATTTCATTTATAAATCTAGGAGTTAAATAACTGGATACAAATCAATAAAAACACAGAGCTTTATGAAATATATAAAGTACAATGGATACTAATATAAAGTATTTATAACGTGTTAATATATACAATAATATTAATTATGATGGAAACTAATGGATAATTGATGAAATAACAAATAAAGCCACTGACACATGAGGCAGAGATAGACCAGTTCATATATAAAGAAAATAAAAGGGAATAAAGACACCATCATGAGTTTTTAAAAAGAGAAAGATTTGAATATTTAAGAATTAAAAGGCTAGAGAAAGAGAGAAATGGGTATAAAGTTTCAGTCATACAAGATGAAAAAGTTCTAGAGATCTGCTGTGCAACATTATGGCTATGGTTAATGATATTAAGAGGGTAGGTCTCGTGGTAAATATTTTTATCACAATAATTTTAAAAAGGTTGAAGAGAAACCTTGTGGAAATTGATAACAATTTCAAATAATTTCATAAAGATTATTATATGATTTTTCTGTGAAAGACAGAGGTAAAGAAAAGAATGTCATCTGGCCATAACAAAATCACATCAGAAAAAATTCTGTAGAAACAACAACAAAAAAACAAGTACACATTTGACAACCAAAATCTTATTAACATAAAATTTATTTTTATTGACAAATATAATTATGTTCAAAGCCTGAAGGAAATTAAATATCATTATTTAATTGAAATGATTTATATTAATTAATCTGATACTTGACAGATTTCCTGAAAGAAGAACCATGCTGACCTAGCCATACTGCAACAAAGCTATCAATTTCATATGGTTCTTGCTAATACCTATTTCTCCTAATTCCACCTTACACTCCCAGTTCTTAATATCCATGAAACAACTTTCTGAATATGTATATTTAAAAATATTAAATGAGATATGGAGATTTTATCTAGAAGTCTAAACATGTATTTCATGGGTATATTTACGGTTCAAAATTAACATGCCCAATTTCTAATGAATTTACTCTTCATCAAAATATGTTCATACATATAATTTAAAAATTCATATAACTAACCTTTTTGAATGAGATGTCTTGATGTTTTTGATTTTTTACCAATTTCTTTTGTTTTTAATTCATATAATATAGAGGAAACATGTTTTCTCTGTTCTCTAGAACTTTTTAAATCAACATGAGAAAGTATATTCTGTGGAAAAAAATAAAAACAATGACAACCTTAATAATATCTATTACATACATTTTAAAAACTCTCACATTTATTATACATTACCATGAGTGATCTTATTTTTTTAAAAAACAACAAAAAACTGTAAGGCAAATTGAGGAAAATATGAAAAGAGTTCCATTGTGTATGATTTTGATAAATTGTCTATTAATAGTAATGATATACTTTGAACCATGCTCAAAAGGAGGTTGAGGGAAAAGGGGATATGTCAGGAGGGTGCCATGACAAAACAAAACACAGAGGGGAAGATAAAAAATAACAAAGAGAAACAAAATGGTGTTGCCCAGAAAGCCTGAAGGGAGATTTAGATTAAGAAAGGGTAGGGGCACCTGGGTGGCTCAGTCAATAAAGTGTCAGATTTCAGCTCAGGTAGCTAGCTATTCCATGGTTCATACCGGGTTCAAGCCCCATGTTGGGCTCTGAGCTGAAAGCTTGGAGCCTGCTTTGGATTCTGTCTCCCTCTCTGTCTGCCTCTCCCCCACTGTGCTCTGTCTCTTTCTTTCTCAAGGGTAGACAGAACTATTTTACAGATACTAAAAATACTAAGGAAGAAGGAGAAATGGGACCAAAATTATCACAAGTCTTAAAAGTACAAATGGATTTGGTATGTGTAGAAAGAATAACAAATAGAATGTTGAAAGGGAGTTTCATGGGGAGTTGGGGGCACTTTCAGATGTAAACTATGCAATGTCTATAAATAGGTTGGGAATGTTTTAATAAGTAATACTGTGTTATTGGCCTTTGTCTTCACAGTCTATCCACCAGTGATACAGAGGATTCACCAGATCACCAGAAACCCAAGATCTTTCAAAATTTATCATCTCTGTCTTACTGCCTCTACATGGTTTCTATCTTCAAGGTTTACTCATGAGTCAAGGTAGCTCCTAGAGCTCCAAACACCATGTCTGTATTTCAGTCAGCAAGATGGAGGAAAGGGTAAAATGACAAAAGGACATTGGCCATGGGTCTTAAGGTACTTTCCCAGAGGTCTTTCCAATAACTTCTGTTTATATCTTACAGGGAGGATAAGCAATGCAGTCTTTTTGCTAGGTAATGTTCTGCCTAGAATAAAATTTAGGGTTTATTATCAAGAAAGAAAAGGAGAGATATTGGTAGGAACCGCAGTCTGCCACAGAGTAAAGACCAGAATTTGGGAGGGAATATACATTTGTATTTTAAGAAACCTTCCCAGGATATCATGCTTTCCTTGATGAATTCCACTGGCCTAAATTCCGAAGACTCTCAAGTATATATTTTCAGATAGTACTCCTTTCTGAGATGTTTGTTTTTTATGTAGTACTCATTACTAACCATAAATCGTGTTCTTTCACCCTGGAAAATCTCACAGATATCTCATATTGAATATAATTTAAGTCCTTTCTTTCCTCCGAATCTGTTAATTATTATATCTAGTTTTGGTGAATAGCACCACCTTCATCCAAGAAGAGGAGAGTCACATAAACTCTCTAATATGTGACAGCAGATAGAATTTTGAAATAAAAAGCTCATTATCATATTTCCCCTACTTTGACCTATCCACTTGTGCAAATATCCTTTATTCTACAATTTAGAAGAGAAACTTGGATATGTGTCTTGGTACTCTATATTTACAGTTTTCTGCCAAAATTCCTACAGCACAAAATAGATGTATTTAATCAAATCTCCTTGAGTTTCTATCTTTTAAATTTTACATGTGATATTCTTTAATTTACTGAAAACAATCTGTCTCTATATGGTGACTCATTGTGCAAGGTTTTCTTTTTTCATTTTTTTTAAATGTTCAAGATAGGTACTAGGTATTAGGAGGTCCTAGAATGAACCTGTTTTTATTCTTCACGAAAAATCCCTCACTAGTCAACTGTTACACAACACAATTTCTTTCCAGTCTTCACGTGACAAAAATGCTACTTTTTGCTAGAAAGACTAGCAGTTACTTCTGAGCCTATATGTTCTCTTTATATTAAAATTGCTTTCCTAAGTTTGTCAAGAATAATTATAATAACACAATATTAACACATTATCAAAATATAACATTATTTTAAGTAATGTTGCTTCTATTTTCATTTGGGTTCCTTTCTTCCTATTAAACAAAGTATACAAAAATAATATAGGCAACTGTTTAGCCATCAGATATGTTACAATCAACTCTAAATGCTTTTTCAACCTCAAATTCATCTATCAGTCCTCTTCAATTTGTCCTCTGCATCATCAATTTTGTCTTTTCTTACTTCTATAAATTTTGCTCTATTTTCATAACTTGTATCTCCCTACTAACAATGCAATTCACTGTATGTTAAAAATCACCTCAAATTCTGTTTCAATATAAATGGACCCTTTAGAATGCAAGGACATGTTCAGCAATCTGTTTCTAATAATACATATTTATTTGGCTTCCCCTGAAAGAATAAGTAAATTTTTAAAATAAGTGCATATCTGTCAGATCTGAATAGCCAATCTCTATCACAAAAAAAGTCAATGTATAGAATCATGATATTTAAAAATTAGATTACATAGATATTTAAAATATAAATTTTCCATATTTGTATTCTATTTAAAAATTAAATGCATAGCTAGTTAGTTCCTTTCAAAAATATATTTTCTTTAGCTCTCCCAGTTATCATTTTTCATATATCCACATGTCACTGCTTGTCATCATTTAAAATAATTTTATCTTCCTTGGCTTTTATAAAAGAATCCATGACAAAGCCTCCATACATGATAGTGAAACACATCTAGGAAGATGCATCTATGTCCTAAGCGAACTGAGGCTTACACAAGCTGCCAAGGTAAAGAAAGTGCGCTTTTCTGTGTATATACTTCAAGAAGGAAAAGAAAGGATATGCCCACTTATTGATATTCAAACTCATGGAGAAGGTTAAAGTTATCAGAAGACTGGGGATAATCTAATAAATATAGTGTTTTCAATAACATAAAGTATTAACAGTTTAATGCTAGCATAACAGTTTCTATTAACTGAAGTACCTTAAACCTAACACTGGTCCTCAATAATTCTAGAAATACTTTTGAGGATCTTTGGTGGCATTTGGAAGAGGGATAATCACCAGGGAGCAGTATAAGTTGACAACTGATTACATTAGGTATAATTTCATTTTTAACAGGGTCAAAATTAATTCAAGTCAAACATACTTGGCATGATAAACCTGCATTTTAGTAATATGGTTGAGAAACATTTTCACAACTTTGGAAGGCAACATGATTAGATGGAGATCAGAGATGTTAAGTCATCAAATGAAGAAGAGTAAGGATTAATACAATGATACAACCTGAAGTGAGATCTCTAATATCTTACACAGATGTGTTCTTAGCCCTATCATGATCAACATTTACACAAATGATTTGAATAATAATGAAGGAAATGTTTATGAAATTTTTAGGTGAGGTGGTGACAGAACAAAATCAGTTAACACCAGACACAAGTTTTAAATATTATCAGTAGAGTGGAGCAATAGATCAAATTAAACATGACGTATAATAGAAATAAATATTACAGTTGGGCAAAATGCATAAAATCACTGCAATACATAAAGTGATTTAAAGTCATAAGTGATAATAGGATACAATATTTTAGTTAAGAGTAAATCAAGAGTACATTGTGTGATGACTTTATGCTATATTAAGCATTTTATCTCGAATGAAGAAAATCACAGATCACAAATTTCTGATCAGAACCACAGTTGAAGCACTGTGTCAGGTCAGGGTAACATATTTTCAGATGAGGATAGAAAACCTGGAATGTGAAAAGAGAGCAGACTACCTACTGAATTAGTTTTAAAGTAAGCCCTATATACATAAGCCATATTTAAATCCAGAGTAGAAAAAAGGCAACAAAGAGAGATTCAGGCTTCTTACCTCCCCAGATTGCCATCTCCCTCATCTTATAAAATGATAGCATTCTCTTGTTCAAACCACAAAAACAGAATTTTTTCTCTATTTTTTCCTTCTTTCTGAAACTCTCTATCTAAGCCATCGGCAAATCTTGTCAATTCTCCTTCCTAAATGTATTTCAAATCTGTCTACTTCTCTTTATTTTCACATTACTTGTTTAGTGTAAGCTTTAATCATCCTTTCCAGCCACAAATGGCCTTCTGTTGGTTTCTGCCTTCACCCTGGCTCTTACAAGATTCATTCACATTTATCAAAAGATAAATCTGATATTTATTTTAGCTTTAAATCCCCTAATAGTTATCCAAGGTGCCCAGTCATTACTGTAAACTGCAAAACCCAGCAAAATATGGCCCTGAACCACAAAGCCAAATTCATCTCATGCTACCCTTGACTTTGTTAATCATACTCCTGCAACATTGGATTTCATGCAGTCAGTCCCTTGAACTCCACTCAAATAAAACAAGTTACTCCAAGCCTCAGGTCACTGTGCAAGTTCTTTGCTTTATCTAGAACACTCTCCTATATTTTGCATGGCTAGCTTCTTATCCTTCAGGTCTTAACATTATTGGAAAAACATTCTGTGAAAATTTTATGAGAAGTAGGCTTTCTCCTATTATTCTCTATCTCAGCAATCTATTCATTTTATTTAAAACATTTATCACAACTTTGTTTGATTCCTTTGGTTACAACTTGGTTTTTGTTTTGTTTTGGTTTTTGCTTTTGTTTTTTCCTAGAATCTAGTTCATCAGGGCAAGAACTCTATGCTTGCTTTCTTTACTTAGCGTCAAGAATGGCCCCTGGCACTCAGCAAATACTCAATAATTACATGCTAAATGTGTAATGAATAGTACCAAAGAGAAGTACTAGAAGGAATGAGTGGAGGTTTAGGAACTTTGGTTCAATATACTATAAAATGAAACTCCCTTTTATGGAGTGAGTCCAACAACCAGACATAATTTAAAAATAAATTCCTAGCTTGTATTTTTTAAAGAACTATATCTCAAGTAACATTTTTCAATATTCCGTCTTTTAATCCTGAAAGCTCCATAATCTACAGTTACTCCAATGCTTTTTACTCAGCAACTCTTTTACAACTCTCTCATTCCCTTATTTATCATGTACATCAAACTAAACTGTTAGTTTTCTAGAGTCTCTTCTACTTTATCATTCCTCAATATGTAACACTTACAAAAAGCATAAACATAACCATCTGGTAAGAATAATTATACATCTACTTGGATACATCTCTCTACCTATTCTGTTGTTCTACATCACAATAAGCCAGAGGACCAAAATGGCAATGAAAAAGCTTTCCTTTGACAGTATTGAGTAGAGAAGCTAAGAAAAAATAATCTATAATAGATATGGAAGCAGAGAGAGACTTGTGTATATTTACTAAATCTCATCCAATTACAATAAGAAAAGAATCTCAGAATATTACTGAAAATTGGAATAGATTAATGGAGAGCTACGGAGCTCCCTATAATTGACAAACTAAATAAGTACATCCTTGTAAAATATCAGATGGATAATTATATCAGATGTTTATTTTCCCCGAAAGAGATGATAATTTCTCATTTAAAAATTGAGGAGTGGTGACAGTGATAATTTTCTCCACTTTCTGGACCAAGAGTAAATATTTTATACTAAACTCTTTTGTCTCTGAAAATTATGATTCATTTTCAATCCTTAATGGTTTAAGTTTCCAACTTAGCTTAGTTGGTATTCTGAAGATTGTAGTTTTGTTTTCACATTATGTATTATGGACCAAAGCAGATTGTTAAGTGAGACTCATTATTATACTATATATCTACTCCTATACTATCTATACTATTCTATAATTGATCAAGCATTTTTGCTTTGTCTATATCATACATATAGTTCATCGTAAGTAGGTTCCATTTCAAGGATGATACCAAAAACCTCTTTAGAATCACAATGAAGTCACTAATCCTTTGATGTCCTACCCCATTTTCTGTTGTTTTTGTTCCCTTTCCTCTTCCCAGCTAAGACATCATCTTTAAAAGTACTAATCCAAATCTTGGGTTTTCCATATAATATTCAAAGGAATAACTTTAGGAATATGCTAAAATCCAAACTAAAAAAAAGGTGTCCTCTTTTGTCTGAATGAAAAACTGTTAACTCGTGTTTGGCTACATTGCCTCTCATTACGTTACTTAGCAAGCAACTCTACTACAGGGGAGGCTAATATACAGAGATCCATTATGGCAGGTGCCACTTGAACTCTGCTTTCAAGAATAAGTGCTGGTTAACATGAAATAAAATCCATGGAAAAGGGGGAATTACTTAAAATAAAGCTTTATGAGAAAAGTTATTTTTTAAGATATTCCCCTAGAAGCAATTGGCCGGTTTAACTGCTGTTTGAAAAATGCTACTATCTTGTTTTTGTTCCCAGTCTTACTTCATCTTAACAAAGAAGACTAGAAATGATAATACTCTTGATACATGAAGAGGAGAATTTACAAAGGATGACCTGGATAAACAAATACAGGACACACAGTAGATACAGAAAGAAGTGTGACATTTCTCTTCTATACAAAAAGTACCCATGAGAAATGACGGTGGCTGAATATTATATTTTGCTGCAAATGTCCAGTTAAAGAACACCAGGGAAAAAAGCATAATAGAAAGGTATGCTCCCTCAGTTGAAGAATGGTTAAGGTGTAAGGTCTATTCTTACCAAGATTAGAGGTGCCAATGTGTAAATTACCGAGGCCCATCCTGTCTGCTTCATTACAGTGGCTACTTGGTAGTAGCAGTGGTCAAATCTAGTAAACAGATGCTGTAAACCTCCATGAAATTTTAAAATAGGTTATAATTTCAAGTTGAGAGAACACAGTGCTAGTTCATTAGTAATAACTGGTATGAGGTAAAGTAAAGGGCATGAAAAATTTCAGAGTATATGGATTTATGTTTCCCTAAAATTTCTCTAGAAATTTATTTCACGAATTATTATTTATAAGACAATGCAATTCTATTGTCTTATTTTTCACTAATATATTGATGACAGTGTCTAATAGCCAATATCATATATAGTAATAATTGAGAATAATTCTGTATCTGGTTTACCTAAAGACCACATTTTTAAAAAACGGTAACTCTACATAATCAATATTATTTTATTTATAACTTTCAAAGCACTTTTACATTCTGCCTTATATCACAGTTAAATACAATTCTCACCCCTACAAGAAATTATTCCCTCTGAGTACTGGATCTGTGGTTTACTTATCTCGATATCCCTGCACCATTTTGATTGGATTCTTCAACCTCTGTTGCAATAGCAACTCACAAATAACAAAAAAGGATTGAGAAATTTGATTAGTTTACTCAACATATATGTATTGAGTGCCAACTATATCCATGGCACTATGCTAGGCATCAGTACACTTATTTTGTGATTATTTAAATTCTAGACTTCTCAAAATATTTCATAATTTAATGATTAATATTCTATGTAGATGTGGAAAACATAACAAGCAAGATAAAGACTTGGAAGTGGGAAAAATTTTGTTTCCAAAAAAAATATGGTTTGATTAAGCTGAAACTGAAGGTATCTACAGAGAGAGAAAAACAGAAAGAGATAGTTGAGAATATAGACTTAATACTAAACCATTCCTATTAAAAATCTGCATTTTATTAAACCTCATGTGTTAACTTAGTTGGTTACAATATTTTTAACTAGCAAATCGAATCATTTTGAAATGAAGAGAGACATAGTATGTATTAGCAATATAAATTAATACTGCTTAAGTAATCACCAAATGAGACAAGTTCATATGGTAGTGTAAAATTTATTTTCTCATTTTTCCTTAAATGTTTATTTATTTTGAGAAAGAGATAAAGAGAGAGCAAGGGAGGGGCAGAGAGAGAGGGAGAAACAGAATCCCAAGCAGGCTCTGCACTGACAATGGGGCTTGATCCCACAAACCATGACATTATGACCTAAGCTTAAACCAAGAGTCATATGCTTAACCAACTGAGCCACCAAGGCCCTACTGTGGTGTAAAATTTAATGATGGGCAACAAGACAGAATTTTCTAAAGAAAAAATACAACTTTTCCTTACTAGTAACATACATAGCTCAAGAGTCTATATTTCTATGTATATTTAACAATGTCCACATTTATCAAAAGAGGAGAAAGAACAACAGATAGGGTCTATCAACGTTTTACTGATGTTTAGGTTGCCCTTCTTTACCCTAAAGACCTTAGGCAAATTCAGCATTTTAGACACTTTATATGTCTTAAAATGGGGTTTAGAATCTGAGGAAGGGGTTATAGTCATAAAAAAAACCCTCACCTCAATAAATTAATAGTATCCATATATATAATTATGTTTCTAAGTAAAGCATATTATAACCAACTTAAATATGCTTTATACATACATACTGCTAAACTGTCAAAGTTGATTCATTGGATAATTTAATTAATTCACTTGGATAATATTTTCTAAAACTAAGGTTTTAGCCTCCTGCAACTGGGAGTAATGTACTCATTTGGGGGTTTAGAGTATTAGTAAATGTTGCTTCACTTAAGCTTTTTGTTTTGTTTTGTTTTGTTTTTACAATACCAACGACTAAAATGACTTTTTCAAATGCTGTATAATTATGCTCCTTCCTTTGAATACAACATATGTGCTAGGAACCACGGGGACTCTTTTGAGCAAAGGTGAATTAAATAAAAAATAGATTATATAAAATTTATGTATATATATCTGTATATGTATGCATATATCTGTATGTGTGTATATAATACACACACACACACACACACACACACACACACACACACAGAAAGCACTCAGTAAGTGCTTTCACTGACTGACCCGGGGTAGCTAGCCCAAAAGTTCTATAGTCCCATTACAAATTTCAGTCTGTCTGAGGTCACAGAGTATTCAGCACAACTTCTTTAACAACCTCAGTCCTACTGCTCTTACTGGAAAAATTTCAGCCATGGTCCAGAGTTTATTTACGTGAGGTCCAAAATTCCTGTGGCTAAATAAAATGACTCAAAACTGTAGTCACCAAAACTTTCAAAGATACAAGCAGGCTTATTTTAGGTTCCTAAGGTATCAAAACAGGTATTGTCAGAATCCTTATATTTCATTTAATGAAGATTTAAATATAAAGAAATGTCTGCAATTTACTATGAGTACCTCTAGGCTATCCTGGTGACTATTGTCAGCAAACACCCTTGCTTAAATGGAATATCTCTAAAACTATCTTAAATAGATCAGAGAGCAGCAGTGTGATTCAATAGCTAATATTTTTTAAGTCACGGAACCTAAATTTGTTTTAAGAAAATTCAGTTATGTCAATTTCTAGATGAATCATAAATCACAAATTTTTGTCACTCAAAGCATAGACCAATATTGAAATACATTGAAATCGCCACTCTCTCTTACCTGAACAAATAAAAATTCATTCTAAGTAAGTGGTAAAGAATGGTAATTTTATTGATTTTGTTATCTTTTTTTTATTAGAAAAGGATGAACAGCTTGAAATTTCTTAATTATCAGTCTTTGTAAAGCAGAAATTTTTATGATGGTACATTTCACTGGATTTAAAAATGGTAATATTAACTTTCTTGTATGAGGAAGTAAATAATTTCATGAACATTTTTATGCAAGTTTCAAACTGTTAAAATATGCTGGCTTGGATGAATTACCAAGTGTATTTCTCTTTTCAACTTTACACTTATCTTGTGAGTACAGCTGATATCCCTAGTGTCCAATCAGAGACAGGTTTTCATCCTGTTGTCCGGGAATGATGTGCACAATTCCTTTTGACACTGATGACAGTGAATACATAAATCCATCCCACTTCAGTGAAAATTGACCCATAATTTTTTTTTACCCTGAAGAAAAATACAGTGATAAAGTTTAAAGATGGAAAAATAGTTCAGCTTTTGAGGTGTACCATTAGTTAATGATACTTAGCAAATATTACATTTTGCCTTGAGGACAATGAGCTCCATATTGGTTTTTAGGTGCTCATGAATTCTCATAATCATGGTTCTATGTAGTAGCAACAAACCTAAAAGTATGAATGATAGGTTTTCATATTTCAATGAATTCAAAAGTTAAAACTAAAAAGGAAAGACATGCTTTTTATATATTTTCTCCTACCACTACTCTCCACTAAGATGTTTCTTAAGAAATGAGTATATGCATTTCCTATAAAAGTATTTGATAGTTAACAATATACCCTATTTCCCACATAAAGACTACGCCCTGGTTTTGAAAAGTATGGATCTTGCATAAAACTCTAATATTGTCTTTGAACTAGTGTTTTCAAGATTTATCAGCATTCCTAAGATTTGGGGGAAAAAATTACTTGGCATAGTGAATCCAATCAGTTGCCCCTACGCCAAGTACCCCACTTCTAATTGTATCAAAAATAAAATGCTATAAAATGTTAAGGATATCCATTTTCATTTTCTTTAATAATCCATTAAAATTGACTCATAATTTATGTATATAATTTATTTTTAGTTTGTTTACATAATCAGCCTATAGCATTTCTGGAATAATGAATTTTAGTATAATGACCACAGAATGGAGTAACCCTTTAACCTTCTTTATCTTTGAAAGGTATTCTAAGTTCTAGTATAACAGGACTGGCAAGAAAATCTTTTTTTTTTTTTACATAGTTCATAACTTTGTGTGATCTTTTTGCACTTCTTATTTTTTGACTTGCATCTTATTTTCATCTATCTTCTTACAATGATACCCTTATTTCTTCCTGCCCACATAGAGTTCAATGATAAGCAAATTTGTTAGCTATTTTTTTCATAGTAGCACAGAATAATATTTTAAGTAAATAAACTAAAATGGCTCCATGAGTTATAAATTATGACTCAAAATAATATCAGTAGAGTTTAGATTATACTTGTTTTAAAAGCAACAGATAGTATTTTAAATCGGTATTTGTTAAGTGCCTCTTATATGCATATTGCTGTGCTAGGTAAAGGGTGACAAAAAAAATAAAACACAACCTGCCATAAAGTGATTTATATTCCTAAAGACATTCACATAAAAGTCACTTTAAAAAGAAGCAGTGTATAAGTAAATTTAAATAGAAACATACATAAGAAAAATATTAGTAAAAATATTGCAGCTAAATCAGAGAATCTGATTTCCCCTAGTAATGAAAAAGACCAAATCTTGGTTCTGGGACATTATCAGGGACTGTAATTCTTTTATTTGATGCTGCAAACTGAAGCGCAGAGGGAAACAGATAAAGAAGTACAATTCTGGGAATAATAGCATTCTTTAAAAAGAAGTAAAGAGATTCCAGGAAAGAGGTTTTGGCCTTGGTGCCAAGAATTTAAGGTTCTTGAAGAAAAAAAGGCATTTTTGTGCCTACTTTGAGACAGAAACCTTCTGATGGCATATTGTAGAAAGAAGGAAATGTGCTGGAATGGAGGTGAATTAGGGGAAGGACACAAAACAATGCTTTCATATATTAGCTCTATCTATGGAAGAGACTTTGCCTTCAGTAAATGGCTAATTCATAACAGCCAAGATCAAACATAGTTAATTTTAATACTGGAATTTCTCACAATGTGCAGCAATGGTTCTGTTTTGAAGAAAAAGCTGCTGGTTAGGTATGCTGTGTTTCTACAATCACTCTTTCCCTCCTTTGGAGCTACTAAATCCCCAACATACAGACTCCACTCTCCTTCCAATTCTAGAGCCTAAGATAGGAGAAAATTAGCCTCTCTGGACCAATACTTAGAGTTCCCTTATTAATTTACCTTTGCTCATAGACTGATCCATAATTCTGGTAATTATTTTTTTATCTCCTCTTTCAGCCTTCATCACTCTATCTGCCTTTGCAATGTTTGTTAGTTCTAATTTGACATCTGCCTTGGGCCATTTCTCAAGCTTTCATTCTAGCAATCCAGTCTTTGATACTGGTTTTCTTCTTAAGCAGTCTGTTAGCATAGTGTCTAGGCTTTGATACCTGAGGACAGACTTCACAAGTACCAGCTTTCAGTGACCAATTTCAACATTACTTAGCTTTTCATACCAGTTGGTCAACTGTTGGTAGCCATGTGACAGTGAATAGAGTTCACAGTACTCATTGGATGTGGGGCTACCTACCAAACTGACCCTTCTTTACTAGTTCCTAGAACCATAACCATTCTGTGTCTCCTGTACTGGCACAGTGGTCAAGTCCAAATTTTTTCTTAACCTAACCAGTTTTATTTTAATTAATGTACCTGTTCTGGTGAATACCAAGAAAAAAATGTAGAAGTTTCAATTTGAATGATATTTTTAAAACTGTGAATGTCATCAGAAGGTTGAGCTGATTGTAAAGCATCTTGAAGAAACTGGGAACATGAATTAGGCAGAAAATAGATGATGCTTAATTTACATAAGGAAAACATCAAGCAAGGAGACTGGAGAATGAACCAGCTGAAGTACACTGTTTATAATACAATAATGAGGAAAAAAAAACATTGAAAAGATTGAATGAAATAAAATTCTAAAAGGCTCATCTACTACCAAAAGCTACAGCTTCTATTATGATCTTTCATTTTTCATCTGGAAACCTTCCTACATTTTCTTGTCATCTGTCTGTCATATTTCACTATCGGGAAAACTTCAGGCTGATGGGTATAAGATTTCATTCTTTACTCTCTTCTTTATATCATAAATTAAACAATTAAATAATCATCCTAACGTTTAGTCACCCACTATCCTATACAAAGTTTGAATAACAAATGTAACTTGTTAATTCTAAGTAATTTCACAGGTATAACTGCACATAAGATATTAAGTTGTACAGAGAGACTACTCCTTGCCAAATAATCATTTTCAGCACTCAAGTGAAAATTAAAATGTCCATTAACAGTCCTACCAAACTTTGCTTTCCACAATTCCTCTCATAAATCTCTTAGTATAGTTAGGATAGTTTCCTTTCCATTTCACACATCTGCCAAGCTAATTCTCACCTCCACAGCTTTGTTCATTATATTTTTTCAATGTTACCCTTGATCTTTTCTTTTTTGACATCCAATTTTTTATGTTTCACCACACATCTGATGCTTAATTACACACACATATTGGCCATGATTCTATTGCCTCATCTAAACAACACATTCCTAAAGAACAAACAAACAAACATAAAAACAAAAACAAATCTCTCCACTCTTCATTTCCCTATAGCTTGCTGAGGTGGGGGGTGGGGGGAAGCATTAAAGAACATTAAACTTGGAATTGAAAATCGAGCTTTAACACTCCTAAAAAGTATCTATATTGATATTTATATGTATACAATTATTATGTATCTACTGCCTTTAAAGTATGCAGGCAAAGCTGATTTTATGATTATAAAGGTCATGAAATCTACACTACCCCATATGGTTTATCAGTGGGATATATCAAGTGTTCTACGAATGGAAAAATCATCAATTGTTTCTAAGGACTTTTAGTAGTCTTTCCATTTGTCAACTCTCAGAAAATTTCTCTCCATATCAGATTTTCTATCAAAACATGAATCTTAAAATTACAAATTTTCAAAAATTTGGAGGTAAATAATATATCATTTGTACACATGGGATGAGTTTGCATGTTAATTTTTGAGTATAATGATATAAAACACAAATTTTAGGATAATAGATTTCAATCTTAATTATAACGCAATAATCAAACTATACTATTGAAGATTCTTAGGACATTAGACTTTTTTCTTCAGTAACCTATTTTAATAACAAAAACTTTGCAATGCCAAAGTGATTATGTGGGATAGACCTACAGATCAACAGAATAGAGTCCAGAAATAAACCCCTGAATTTGGTTGATCGAGTTCTGACAAGAGGACCAACATAATTCAATAGATGTATGAGGGATTTTTTTTATTATTATTTAAAAAAAAAATGGTGCTGTACAACTGGATATTCACATATAAAGGATTTATGTGGATTCCTAATTCACACTATATAAAAATTAACTCAAAGTGAATTGTAGGCCTAATATAACAGCTAAAATTATGAAATTCTTACAAAAAATATAGAAATAAACCTTTAAGACTTTGGTTTAGGTAACTGTTTCTTAGGTGTGATATTCAAAATATAAGTGATTGAGGAAAAAAAAGAGATGAATTGGATTTTATCAAAATTAAAAGCTTTGATGTTTCAAAGGATACCCTTGAAAAAGTCAGACAACCTATATAATGGGAAAATATTTTCAAGTCATATATGTTATGAGATTTGAATCGAGAATATATAAGGAAAAAAAGAATATATAAGGAATTCTTAGAACTCAACAATAAAAATAACCTATTTATTATAAAATGATGAAAGTAGTTGAATAGTTCTCCAAAGAAGATATACAAATAACCAATAAATACAAGAGAAGATCCTCAGCATCATTAGTTATTGGGAAATGCAAGTTAAAACCACAGTGAAGTACCACTTCATACCCACCAGGCTGGTTATAATAAAAAAAGAGACAGATAATAACAAGTGTTGGTGAGGATTTGGAGAAATTAGAACTCTCATACATTGATGATGTGAATACAAAATGGTGCAGCTGCTGCAGAAGTAAACAGTTTGGTACTTCCTCAAAAAGTAAAACATAGAATTACCTAATCATCTTCCTGTAACTCCACTGCTAGGTACATGCCCAATAAAACTGAGAAGTATGTCCACCCAAATATTCCCATATGGATGTTCATAGCTGCACTATTAATAATAGCTATAAACTGGAAGCAACACAATTAGTGAATAGATTACAAAATGTGGCATAATCATATAATATTATTCAGACATAAATATGAATGAAATACTGATACATGTTACAACATGGATAAATCTTGGAAAAATTATGCTAAGTGAAAGAAGCCAGAGACAAAAGATCACATATTTTATTATTCAATCTATATTAAATGCCCAGAATAAGCAAATTCATAGAGTAGAAAATAGATTAATGGTTTCCAGGGCCCATAAGGACTACTGCTAATGGTATGGGATTTCTTTTGGGGTTATGAAAATGTTCTGGAATTAATAATAGTAATGATAGCAAAAGTCTGTAAATAAATATACTAAAAACCACTGAATCGAATACTTTAAAAGGATTAACTTTGTCTTATGCAAATTATGTCTCACTAGAGATATTATAAAAAAAACATTGTGGAGTTGACAATGTAGTTTCAGTAGTGCTTGTCAGAGTTATAATGAAATGTCAAAGATGTGAAGTGTCCAAAATAATTAATATAATGAAAAGAGATTGAGAAAAATCATTAAAAATTTTCAGGTGATTTTAGGATTCAAGGTTTTTGTTTGTGTTAATGTTTATTTATTTTTGAGAGAGAGAGAGATAGAGTGTGAGTGGAGGAGGGGCAGAGAGAGAAGGAAATCCACAATCTGAAGCAGGCTCCAGGCTCTGAGCTGTAAGCACAGAGCCCGACGTGGGGCTTGAATTCACTAACTGTGAGATCATGACCTGAGCCGAAGTCAAAAGCTTAACCTATTGAGCCACCCAGGCACCGCAGGATTCAAGTTTTTAAAAAATTGTAACCTTTTTTTAGTGTTAATAATAACTCAACAATGTAAGCAAAAAGCCAAATAAATACACAAGTTAATTTTTTAGCATTTGACAAAAATCGAAGCAGAAAATAACTGAAGTGTGCAAAACAACACATTTATCATCAGTTAACTATCCAGAACTTTCATTTGAAATTATTAACAAGATTTTAATATATTTCCCTCACTTTGAATCCTTACTATGTATTATTTAGCAGTATCTATGGAGTCATAAAACATAAAAGTTTCAAGCTAGATTGCTTAAAACAGAAACAAGAATCTACAAAAATATACATTAAAAAAAAACTGGGATATAATGCAATATCATGTAAAAAAAATACTGACAATTATTAGACAATTGATGTTCCCTAAAAGACAGACTATTGCCAAATCTCAAAACCAATATAAAACATATAGACTGCTCATGGTAGTGGTAGGAAGAAGAAACACTGTGTTTCATACCTTAAATTTTAAAATCAATATATAAAATAAAATAGATTTGTGATTTAAAATACACTTTTTTCAAAAAAAAAAAAAAGGAAGATGGTTACTAGGTCAAAGGAAACCTCTGCTAGTTATTAAATAATAGAAAGAAAATATGGAGAGTCAAAACATCCACATCCAGGATTGAAAGAATATAAATTTGGATCAATTCTGAAATTCAGAAAAGACAGATGAAATATTTTTTATTAACTCTTTGAAAAACAGGAAGGATTTATCAAGAAAATTATAATTTATCAGGTCAAAATTTAAAAGAAGGCAGGATCCCAGAAAGATAAGCCCCAACACTCAAAACTGCTTTTGTTCTGAGAATATCTGTAGATCAGGAAGAAACAATTTATAAACTAAACTACACATCTGATGGCTCAAAAGGTCAGGAATCAAAATTCCAAGCCTATGCCCACCCAAGGAGAGGATACTGCTGATATTCAAAATCAAAAGGCTACACCATGAGATATAAGCGAACAGCCCTAAACTAAAATAAAACCTGGATAATCCATAAAATCTAAAGTTTTGCTCTTTCAGGTGGAATGATATTGATGGCAATTCTTAGTGCCTGGTGAGAGCAAATGAAAATAATTGAAGGAAATAAATGTAAGCCAGTTTTCTGCTTGGTATAAAATTAGGCTTCCCCTTTGAGTTAGTTGCCCAAAAAGATTGAGAAACTCTGAATAATGAAGAGAGCTACGCTGAAGAGTGCCAGGTAGATTTCTTGCCTCTCCATGAAATAATTCAGGCAGAAATACTCATTTTGGTCCTTGGAAGTGTGGACACATGTCTTTTTACACAGAGCAAAAGATTACTGCCAAACTGTATATTTTTAAAAAAGGGAGTCAATGACTATATTCTCAGTGTTCCTAACTAATTCTAGAGGGTCAGGGTAGCATGCAGATATGTTATGATTATGCATACAGATGGAGTTATGATTATGAAAAATATAATTTTCAATAATAGAAAAGATTGACACCTCATTGAGGAATATTAATAATAAACTTTTATTTACATTTGTATTTATATTTGTCCTATGACTCCTAGGAGATTATCTATTGTATATTATTGATATTAAATCCCTCATGTATGGAAATGGGACAAACAGAACTGATATCTCTAAGCAGATGTTAAAATATGCCAATAAAGTTACCATCTGGCATAATTTATAAGGGCCTCATTACAACTCTTTCTTAATTTCTATCTCTCTTAGCTTTAAATTATTTAATTTTCCTTTACTCAACTCAATGCACAAAGTATTTGTTGAGCAATACTATCAGCACTTAATAATTTCTATCTCTTTACCTTTTCCAGATGTATTATGATATTTGGTGAATCTCTGCTTGTTTCTCTTTTTCCTACTGACCTTGGCAATTCCCAAAGTTCTCACTTCAGATTATGTATTATACTAGTAGTGCTCATTTGCTGCTTTTTAAAATTAATTCTGCAATTCCTTGGTTTCAAATCTTTCCTACCTATATCTATGGCACTAAGCATAATAAATGGTCACAGGTTGGTTTTTCCAGAAATGAGATACCAAGACAGAGTTAAGTGTGCAAAACTTTTATTGGGAGGTAACACCTGTTAAGGGAAAATGGAGGAAGTAGATTAATCAGAAAAGTCAAACTTTCTGCCAACCACCCTGGAGCTCCAGAGCAAAGTCTGTCTGAAAGTCTCACATTGAGCAGAAATAACCAGGTGCTTGCAACCATGCCTTACTCAATAATTGCCTGGAGTTTGCCTAAAGAAAATAGTGTGACCTCAACTTGAAAGCGGAGGTGGACCCTGAAAGAAACTAAATGCTGAAGCTCTCAGCTAATGACACTTCTTGCATCTGAGCAACCACAAATGGTAATATTATCCTTGTATGTTTCTGTCCTAATCTTATTCATTTACTTCCAAGTCTTCTCTCTTTAGTCCCAATAAAATCTTGATTACAGGGGACATGTTTTATTTACTTTATTTTTGTCAGTGATGAGCAGAGAATCTGATACTTAAAAACACACAACAAATACCTGCAAAACTATTAAATGGCTAAATTTCGCCCCTTAAGTACTGATGAGGTCATTAAGCTATGGTGTCACTTTTAAGCCATCATTATTACTTCTTTGGACCCCAAAAGAGGGCTGAATTAAGCTTAAGTTAAATTACCCTTACCCTTAGGCAGCCCTAGTATATGCCCTTATATACTCTTCTAATATCTCATAATTCCACTTACCACTAAAAGCCACTATTTCCCAGAAGTCTTGATACTCAGGACAACTCTGTCTCCTTTGGTGAGACCCATTAAATGTAGGCAATTGACTTCCTGGATTCGAATTTGTGTACTCCTCTCCTCTCAGTTCCACACTTTATACAATTGGTCCCTATCCAGTGAATTTTTCCTAGTTTTTTCTTCTCTCCTTACAAGTTCCAGCATAGCACTTGCTTGATTACCATTTTTAAGGCTTTAGAGTTTGTTTTAGTACTAAGGATGTTGTAAATATTCAAAAAAGACCCATTGGAAATAAACTGAATTGCTGATAGAACCCTAAAATGACAGATAATAACAAAGGGCAATTTGTAAACAATGTCATCACAAAGCTTGTTAGAATTACACAAATTGCAACATTTCAGAAACACATTGAAAATAAAGGCCGGGTGCCTGGGTGGCTCGGTCTGTTAAGCATCAGACTTCAGCTCAGGTCATGGTCTTGCGGTTTGTGGGTTTGAGCCCCATGTTGCACTCTGTGCTGATGCTCAGAGCTGGAGCCTGCTTTGGATTCTGTATCTCCCTCTCTCTGCCTTACCCCTACTCGCGCTCTGTCTCTCTCTCAAAAATAAACATTAGAAAAAAAATGTCAGTTTCCAGTATAAGAAAGCATTCTTATTATACAAAACAATGAAATTTAAAAATAAAATATCTACCCGTAAGTTTCTTTTTAACCCTCCACATAATTAAAACAAGGTGACCAAAATCACATCTCCTGAATCTGATATAAGATCAACCCTCTCTGTATTGTCTTAGTATCACTTACTGTTAAACAAGACAGAGAGGGAAAAACTAAATTCAATATTTCTTGGCTTGTAATATGGAGATGATTATTCTCTTTCCCTACCCTCAGACTGACCTTAATTTAAAGTAGGTGCATGTGCACGTGTGTTGTGCACACATTGAACACACACACACACACACACACACACACACACACACACACACACAATCCTCAAATATGATTAGTTACTTGGATTTATAAAATCAGGGCAAACTCACCCTGCCATGCAAGCTGTGCTCTGTACAATCTCAGGGAATATCCTCTATATAGAGTCTGATGTAAATGTACTTGTACACTGTACAGAAGCCCTGCTTAAAGTGAACCATTCTCTTTTTCTTACTCACATAGGCCATGTGATAAATCATCTCACCTTTGTAATAGTAAAAAGGGAGCTACAGCTCACCAAAGATATACATCTAGATGGCAGGTAAACTTATGAAAATATGTTCAGCACCATATGTCATTAGGGAATTGCAAATTAAAGCAATAAGACATTAGTAAATATCCATTAGAATAGCCAAAATCTAGAACACTGATACCACCAAATGCTAGAAATACAGGGAGCAACAGAACTCTCATTTATTGCTAGTAGGGGTGCAAAATGGTATAGCCACGTTGGAAGACAGTTTGGCAGCTTTTTTACAAAACTATAAATACTCTTACCATATGATCCAGTAATCATGCTCCCTTGTATTTACCTAAGCAACCTGAAAATTTATGTCCACACAAAATCTGCACATGGATGATTATAGAAACTTTGTTTATAACTGCCAAAACTTGGAAGCAACCAAGATGTCCTTCAATAGGTGAATGGATAAGCTGTAATACATCCAGACAATGAAATATTGTTCACTGCTAAAAGGAAATGAGTTATTAAGCCATGAAGAGATGGAGCAATCTTAAACGCATATTGCTAAGTGTTAGAAGCCAATCTGAAAAGTCTCTGTGTATCTTTAGGAAAATGTATTTAATAATGGAACAGGTTCATAGGAGGACTGTATTTGAAAACATTTTGCTCTATTTTGTTTTACAAAAATAGTGTTCAATATGGCATGTATATAGCTCCATCAGTATTAGTTACGAGAAAAGTAAATTTTTGGAATCAAGGAAAAAAAAACAATAAAAATATTCTAAAATTCAGCCAAACCAGCATTTCTAAAGCAAATTTTACTTTAGTATAGATGGCTGCCATATTAGATTACTTCCAATGTTTCCAGGAACCATAAAATGTCACAAAGGAATATGAAATATGAACAGTCAATGTATTAAAAGTGGTTCTTTAAATTTTTTTTAATGTTTATTTATTTTTTGACAGAAAGAGAGACAGAGCATGAGAGGGGGAGGGGCAGAGAGAGAGTGAGACACAGAATCTGAAGCAGGCTCCAGGCTCTGAGCTGTCAGCACAGAGCCCGACGTGGGGCTCGAACCCACAGACCACGAGATCATGACCTGAGCCGAAGTCGGACACTCAACCGACTGAGCCACCCAGGCGCCCCTAAAAGTGGTTCTAAGTAAGAGACCCCTTCCAGGGAAAATGGGTTGGATTGCCTTATTGATCCTTCTCCTCATTGTGTTCCTAATTAGGAAGAATATATGCACCCACTCCAGAAAATGAGTGAAGACAAAGGGTATGACATTCCAAACTTCATGCTTCAAGAAGGCAAGGTGTTATTGAAGTTCTAAGAAAAAACAATTAGATCATGTATCTAGGTGGTAGGCTGTCAAAGATCGGTATCTACAAGATAGACTTGTTCTTACTTTCCATGAAGTTGGAAGAGTTAAGGTTCCTGGCCATCACTCTTTTTTATGTTTTAGATGTTTTTCCTCCTTCCTAACAACATATGACTAAACCACTTAAGGAAGCTTCAGATGTGAAGGTGCGGGAGCAGGAGGAAAGGAAGCAACTAGGCTGCCTCTGAGATAAATATGTAGCAAATCGCTTTCCTCTCCTCTGAATCTCTTTCCTTTTGGCTACAATGGGTGTGACTTTCTCTCATATTATAGTTATTTTAAAATTCATGTTTGCAATATAGGAAATAAGAGAAATAATACCACAAAGCCAACAAAGCATAAATAATGAAGAATATCTCATACTCTAGCCAAGGTTACTAAAGTTTTGCAATGGAATTTCAGGCAAATCCAGTTAGAAACTGTTTTGTTCGGGGCACCTGGGTAGCTCATTCACTTAAGTGTCCAACTCTTGATTTCAGCTCAGGTCATGAACTCACAGTTCCTGAGGTCAAGCCCCACTTTGAGCCCCACATCCTAACAAGCCCCTTGAAGAGCCCCATGTCAGGCTCTGCACTGAAAGCATGGAGTCTTTTTGGGATTCTCTCTCTTCCTCTCTGTCTGCCCCTCACCCTTCTCTTTCTCTCTCTCTCTCTCTCTCTCTCTCTCTCTCTCTCTCTCTCTCTCAAAATAAATAAGCATTAAAAAAAAAAGAAACTGCTCTGTTTGCTATTACTCCCTATACATACATTTTCAGTAACCTAATTCAGTTACCTCAGTAACCTTTGAGGAAAAGGGTTGACTATGCCAAAGCAAATTTCAAACATTTTTGGGTGTCCCAGCAAAATCCATCACAATAGGATCTAAATTTCCCTAAAATCCATTATAATAATATGTTTCCCTAAAACTTGATCTCATTGACCACCATAGGTCTGTATTTCTGTCGGCCAATTCTTCAAGAGGAATGGCCACCTTTTGACTGTGAGCCATCGATAAATAATGTCTCTAGCAATTGTTCCAGAACCTCAATTTCCTCTGATCCACTTTTTTTTTTTTTAATCAGAGTCCTTACTCATGAATCCTGGCTTTTGGTTCTATATCTCCTTTAACAGCTTAAGTGTGCACCTTAAATGCTGGCTTTGCAGCATAGCATTTCCTAAATAAATGTAACTTGAACTCACTCTTCTGGCTCTCTCCATTTTAGGTTACCATGAATACAGGAAGTTTTATGCTTTTTGGACCAAGCACATTTCAGCCTCAAACAGAAGAAAAACAGACATTAGTTACTTATCTCATTACTAAAACTTGAATTCCACTCTTGACTGATCCTTTCCATTATTCTGCTCACAGCATTTTTTAAAAATGAACTCCCAGTATTAAATACTGTTATTTTATTACCTCCTCTCTTTTCCCTACTTCTTAATCTTTTTAATGTTTCTTGGATCCTAGGTTCTCTTAAGCACTCTATGGCATCGCTTGTTCTTACTATAGTTTCTACTTGACCAATTGCCAAGTCACTAATGACAAGATACAAAAATAACAGAAGAATAGTACACCACATAAGTGAGCTGAAGAGACTACAAAAGAAGCCACCAGAAGGTGGAACAACAATTTTACACAGAAGAAGTAAAGATTCAAAGATGAATCTTATGATTAAGGATCATTTAAATTACTCTAATAAATTGAGCTGAAGACAACTTCTATAAGGTCTTATGAATAGTAGCTATAAACAGTGCAAAATCATCAGACAATGTACATATTTATAGACTATGAAAGAATAGTTCTTAATAACATTAATTGTGATGTGGTTAGCAAAATTATCAATAATATTAACAGCTTTAGAAAACTCCTTATAATGAATATATATCCCCAAATTTCTTAACATTTAAAATACTTCCAAAGACCTGACAATGATATATTCTATGTAACTTCACAGATATTAAATAAAATACCTCTACAATATGAATATTTAATTCCTGTTTATGCACATAGTCATTTGCCATAATACAATACATATCCATGTATGTGTATTAGATTTTGCATATGGATATATGACTATGTGTATATACATATATCTGTACATGAGTATGCAAGTACTTTATAAATATATATCCAAATTGGTTATATACAACATTCAGTGAAAGTCTCCTCTGCATAAAGCACATAAAAAAGCATGTGACATGCCTGAAACCAGTGAGTTTATATTCTATATAGAGGGCCAAAAGACACTTCATATGAACTTTATACTTTTATAAAGCATCTCATCTAGAGCAAATGAATATAGTCGGCACTGTGTGCTACTGAGGAAAAAGTTTTGAATAGGATATACTGGCCTTTTAAATCTATATTTTTATTCAATGGATAATTTCTGTGGGTTTTAAGGGCTTGAAGATATTCCTCTGCTACTTCTAAAACACATGTCCTCAATAACACTGAAATCAGATAAATGACAGTCTGCACCTTTTGTAGTCTTTTCTAATCATGTTAATAAAATGGAAATATTTATAGTGTAAGTTACTTAGAAACAGGCCTACATGTGAAGGGGTTTATTTATCACAAACAGTGCATTACACATTATTATAAGTTTGATCTAGTAATTATACTAGAATGTCAAGTCTTCATTTCTACTATTATTTAATGTCAAAAAAAATTTCTAAGGATAAAAAAAAAAAGTTTGTGCTTTTTTGCACAAACTCTGGTGTCAGAAGACCTGGAGTTAAGTCTTAGCAGTGTCATTCAAATGTGTGGCTTTTGGTAAGTTAGTTAACCTGTAAAAGCCTTAGTTTTCCTCTTTATAAACATGACATGGAAACACCTATCTTACAGTGCTGTGGAGAATAAATTACAGAACACATGCAAAATATCTAGCAGAGCACCTGACAGCAGTAGGCAGTCAATAAATAAGTTTCTATTTCCGATGTGTCCTCAAAGCAAGACATAATTTATCATCAAACACTGAATGAATATTATACTACATATAGTCTCATTAGTTTTCAATAAACTAAATATTTCTTTGTTTTCAACTGCTATGAAGATATTTTACATTACTATTAATAACTATTTGCAATAGGTGATATGAGAAAATATATATGCAAGGTATAAAATTACAAAATAGTTGTGATAAGAATAATGTACCACAAAATTATATTTGTACTTTGTTATCATATGACTTTTCTTACATCAAGAAAACCTCAAGCAGAATATTAACAATATAATGAGAATATTTAAAAGGGAATGAAGAAACTTACTATTGATACATAAATTACAACTATATTATCTTAAATAAAAATATTTAAAGGTAAGTAATAAACTAACCATACTTACATGTTTCCAATGTGCAAGTTTTCCTGTTCTATTAGTTTCAGGCTGAAGAAAGAGATGCTTAAAGAGACTGTCTTTGTATCCTTTAGGTATAAAAGTCCACTTTGTTTCACATTCACCAATAAATTTCTCCTGATGCTTTTTATGCAACAAGGGGCTGAATATAAGAGTGGGTTGGGGGGGGGGGACGGGGAGGAAATTGTCATTTAGTCTTTTTGCCATTAAAAAAAAAAGAAAGAAAACTACTCATGAATTCACTTACATCTTTAGAAAACATGCTGCTAAATTTAATGTAATATTTGTTTTCATATTAATACTATATAAAAAACTACTGAGGCACTAAAGTTTATTCATCATCATTCATCAAGGGATGAATGGGTGCTGAGAAATCTCTGGTGATATGGATCCACAAACAGTTCTGTACTCATGTCTGGCTATGTATTTTATAATATAATGGCAAGGAGAACATGACAAAGTTATCTACAGAAATATAAGGTAACCATTATGAACTCTTTTTATTATTCTTCTCCAGTAAAGAAGTAACTCTATCTCCATCTATAAAAATTACTCTAGAGCAGTACTGTCCAACATAATACAATGTATGCCATCAAATAATTTTAAGTTTTCTATTAGTCACAGTAAAAAATGTAAAAGAAAAAGAGGAGATTAATTTTAATTTTGTTTAAACCAATATGTCCAAAATATTATCTGATAAATGGCATCAACAAACTAATATAAAACTTAATTGTAAAATACTAAATATTTCCCCTGTAAGATCAAAAACAAGGGAAGAATGTCCTCTCTCACCCAACCTACTCATCATTGCACTGGAAGTCCTAGTCAGTCTAATAAGGCAATAAAAAGAAAACCATAGACCAATCTCAGCTTTGAATACAGATGCAAAAATTCTAAATATTAATGAAAAGATCCAGCAATATAAGGAAAGAATAAGAACAATATGATCAACTATTACAAAGCTCATTATATAGGCAAATTAATGGAAGAAACATGTCTGTGTATACAAACAAATGCAGAAAAGGTATTAGATAAAATTTAACAGCCAATCTTTAAAATTTTTGTAAGAGAGGATATCAAAGTACACTACTTCAATATCATGGAGACAATTTACCAAAAAATCAGTAACATTTATTCTTTTTGATGAAATTGTGAAGTCATTTGAATTAAAATGATGGACGAAGTAGGAAGTTTACAGTTACCATTATTATTAATTAGCAGAGGTAAAACAAAACTAAAAGGAAAGCATTTTTTTCCATTTTTCAAATTTTTAAAGTGAGCTCCATCTATTCATTTCTTCATGCAAAATACTTTCATTGATGATCTACAAATTAGGGTAAAATATATTAAGAGAATAAAACGTATAATGGCTTAAATAATGTAAAAGTTAACTTTGCTCTAATGATGACTAGAGTAAGTTGGTGGCGCAGCTCTGCTCTGCTAAAGTCATTCAACCTTCCCTCACCACTATCAGAGACACTGTCGGCAACCCACATATCCAATATGTTACTCCAGCCCCTGGAAGTGAAAAACATGAAGACAAAGGGATACAACTATCATTTAAGAACTTCAAGCAGCACTTGTACTAATTACTTCTGCTCACTTACAAATGTAACAAGTCAAGAAAACACAGGATCCCTTCCCCAGCTGGTCCCAGTTGAGGCCTACAGTATCATCCCAAGAAATACCATAGCCTAGATCCATGTTTTAGAGAATCTATTCCAAGCAAGAATGTCTGGGAGATCTTGGACTTCCTTCCTCCTCTCAGAATTCACTTATAAGGCAGAAGCTCTAACCCAGGTGCAATAGGTAGAGAATACTGGAACCCTGAGAGCCCTTGCCCTCAGCAAGTGATAAACAATTAAAAGGAGCGGGTACCTCCAAGAGAGTAGCAAGCTAAACTGTAAACCATCTTGAGATTTACCAGAGAGAACCAGGAGAGGGGACAGCTAAGAAAAGCCCTTCTGAGATCTGAACAAACTGTAAAACCTGGCCTCAAAGATTACTTTTATAAAGAACCCACTTTTAAAAGATCACATTATGGAACAATTTATTTTCCAGGGAATTTCTGAAAACAATAGAGTAGTCAGCTGGCAACTAATGAAAGCTAGTAATAGTTGTGACATCAAAGGAGTTCAGAACGGCTTAACAGAGAAATCAGAAAAAGAGACGATCAAAGCAAGCCCTACTAAAATCACTGTCATGCCAATGGTGACCGCACCTGGCTAAAGGTTTGCCCTCTAAGGAGAAATATCAGAGGCTCCACAGTGCAAGCGAAATAAAATTTACTAAAATGGTTTACCCAAGTTATTAAACAAATAAATAAGGCCTGGGTGAGATGTTCAGTAACAAGGGTGGTTACCATATACTATTTAAAATGTCCAGTTTTGGGGCGCCTGGGTGGCGCAGTCGGTTAAGCGTCCGACTTCAGCCAGGTCACGATCTCGCGGTCCGTGAGTTCGAGCCCCGCGTCAGGCTCTGGGCTGATGGCTCAGAACCTGGAGCCTGTTTCCGATTCTGTGTCTCCCTCTCTCTCTGCCCCTCCCCCGTTCATGCTCTGTCTCTCTCTGTCCCAAAAATAAATAAACGTTGAAAAAAAAATTTAAAAAAAAAATAATTAAAAAAATAAAAAAATAAAACGTCCAGTTTTGGGGCGCCTGGGTGGCTCAGTCAGCTAAGCGTCCGACCTCGCTCAGGTCATGATCTCACAGTCCGTGGGTTCGAGCCCTGCATCGGGCTTTGTGCTGGCAGCTCGGAGCCTGGAGCCTGCTTCCGATTCTGTGTCTCCCTCTCTCTCTCTCTGCCCCTCCCCTGCTCATGCTCTGTCTCTCTCTGTCTCAAAAATAAATAAACGTTACAAAAAAAAATTCAAAAAAAATAAAAATAAATAAATAAATAAATAGAATGTCCAGTTTTGGGGGCACCTGGGTGGCTCAGTTAGTTAAGCATCTGACTTTGGCAAAGGTCATGATCTCACGGTTTTGTGGGTTCGAGCCCTGCATCAGGCTCTGTGCTGACACCTCAGAGCCTGGAGCCTACTTCGGATTCTGTGTTTCCCTTTCTCTCTGCCTCTCCCCTGCTCACACTCCATTTCTCTCTCTCTCTCTCTCTCTCTCAAAAATAAACATTAGAAATTTTTTTAAATGTTGTTTTCAACAAAAACTTATGAGACAGGCAAAGAAAAACAAAAGTGTAACCAAAGAGTAGGCCTTTGAAACTGCCTTTAAAAGGGTACAAATGACAAACATAACAGATAAACACTTCAAGGCAACTATTACAAATATGTTTAAAGGAAATAAGCCTCAAATAAGCAAAGAAATGTACAATGACAAGGCTTTTTCAAATAGAGATTATTAATAAAGACACAGAAATTATAAAACAGAACCAAATGGAAATTCTGCAGTTGAAAAGTATACTAACTGAAAGTTTTGCTAGAGTAGTTCAACAGACTTTAATTGGAAAAAGGAAAAAAATCAGAAAACTTGAAGAGATAAAGATTATGCTGATAAACAGAAAATAATGAAGACAGATGAACAGACCCACAAAGAAATGTGGAGTACAATTAAGTCCATCAACATATGAATAATGGGAGATAGAAGAGGAAAATGAGAAAAAACACAGGAAAAAAATATTAGAAGTGTTAAAACATTCTGAAATCTGATGTAAAACATTAATCTATACATCCAAGAGCTAAAAAAAAAACCTAAAAGTACAATAAACACATTATAAACACATCCAGACACATCATAGTAAAATAGTAGAAATGCAAAAACAAAGGAAAAAAAAAAAACACAAAGGGAAAATCTTGAAAACAGCAGAAGAAAAAAGACTAGTCATGCACAAGGGAACCTGAATAAGATTAACTGCTGACTTCTCAGCAGAAACAATTGAGGTCAACAAGCACTACTATGACACAAAGTACTAAAGAGAGGAGGAAAAAATCTTTCAAACAAGAATTTTATATACATATAAATGTATTCATACATATGTAAATATAAGTGACAGATGTCATTCTTGACTTTGTTCTCCCACGCAAGAACGACTAACAACTATTCATGGACAAAACACCATTGAGAGAATCCTAGAACAAAAGGAAAAGCTGAATCACATCTCCCAATATACCACAAAGACCACGACAGAATGCGTTAGAAAGGTAAAAGGAGTGGCTATATGTGAACAGCAATCCTTTTCCTTTAGACCAGTGCAGCACCATACTGAGAGGTCTCCCCTGAGCCTATAGCTCTTTCAGTGGGTAAGAGAGCCCAGGGGTAACATCCAGCCCCTGTAGTGTTTGTGGGTCACTTTGTTGAAGCCCCTACTCTGGTCTTACCCTATGGGGATTACAGGGGAGTCTGTGGTGCTCAACTACCGGGAATCTGATTGTGACAAAGCAGGGTGGGACCAGCACTGGAATCCTGGCAGACTGAATTCCTACCTGCAGAGCCCAAATGGTAGTCCCAAACAATGTTTTTGCTCATTTGCAGAATCAAGTCAGTGGCACAATATGATCAAGGACCTGGCAGGGTACAGGTTTGCCTCATTTAGGCAGTCAGTCAGACAAGGAGGTTTGCCGGCCCTGGAGGCTGGTACGCTCATGCCAAAGAGCTAAGTCATAGCCCCACCACTTTAGAGCATGGATCCTGGCATCATCTGGCAGTAAGGGAACACTAGCAATGCTCAAGCTGAGAGGTATATGAGCAGAGTGGATCACCCCCAGAGTAAATGTAGCACCCAGTATAGATAGTTCCCCTGCTTTGCCCAATTAAGGGAGTTAATTCATAGCTTCTCTACTGCTCACTGTAGTTCCTGGCCTCTCCCAATGGGAAAGCCTATTTAGAAAAATTGAGGAGTTGTCTAAGGTGGGTCCACGCACAGGAGAGCAGTCATAACCCACATGCTGCAAAGCATGATTGCTGGGGGGGGGGGGCCCCGGCGGGAGGGGGTGGTGAGAATACTCAGAAGCCTCTCTGTGACCTAGCAAAAACAAGGGGCAGGCAGGTAATGCTGACTGACCCCTGAGGAAAGTGAGTAGTCCTGTTCAGCCAGGGAACTTGCAGTGTGGGGCAGTTTGGGGCCACAAAGAGCCTTACTTCTTTGGAGCTGCTTCTCCCACTACACCTGGGCAAGGAAATTAATTTCTGGTACCACTCATTGCTGAATACAGGCTTCAGCCTGCCTAACCACAGAATATTACCAGAGTATACAAGAAGCTGTGTAGCCCACCCCATAGCTTTACTTATAGTGGCACATGAATAGAGAATAGAGCTCATGACTTTCCTTGTCTGCAGAGCAAAACTGGAAGCCTCACCTGACTAGGGTATTCACTCACACTCTTGCCTGATTCAGATCCCCAAATAACGAGATGGGCAGGTCCTGACTCCTATTCTACTGTCCTGCTAGGGCAGAGAAACTAATTCAAACCACTGCAGAGTATACTACCAAATCCCAACCAACTAGTAAATCTAACCAGAGCCTTATCCAGGCAACCACAGAGCCTACACTACAATCTCACTTGGGCAGGAAACAAACCCAGCAGTTCTGTCTAGCTCTTCTAAGCCAGTGGTACACCCTCAGAGCTAGAATAGTTGCCTCCCCCAAAATAGACCCTAAAAGCAGTCACCACACCCAGTCCAGCTGTCTAGGGACAGTCCAACGACATTATCAGCAGTCATATCCAGACACCCAGTCTGAGCTGTCTAGGGAAGTTTCTCTGTCAAAGTGAATCTATAAAGTCTGGAAAAGGAGACTGTTTAACCAAATGTGCAGATACCAACGTAAGGAATGAAAGATGACAAAAATCAAGTAAATATAACACCACCACAGAAACTAGCAAAGCTCCAATAACTGGCCCTAAAGAAATTGGGATCTATGACCTGTCAGACAAACCATTCTGAGTTATCCTCTTGAACAGCTTTTAAATGGTATACATGCAGACTCACTCACCCCAGGGCGCAATGCAGAAGTGGTCCTTTGGAAACCGCCCAGACTTCTGGTGGAAGAGACTCATTTCCTAATTCTAAAACACTGGGTCTGAGGGGCAGGGACCTATTGGATTACTCTCCAGTATCAGAGGCTAGTGGATGACCTCTTCCTGCACGTCCCCTTCCTTGCTAAAGCTGAAAGATGCCATCTTTCCCCAACTCCCTTTCCTGTGATGTCACCCTTAATGCTTCTTTCCTTTCCTTTTTCTTCTTTTCTATTTCTTTCCTTTTTTTGGTAGATGCCATCTTTGTACTTTCTTTCTACTGCATTCCAGAACACCAGTATATCCCCGAGGGCAGCTTCTACACATATCTGGTGCTCCAGTTTTTATATCTAGTGACATGGTTTTTATAGCTGCCACCTAATGGATGTCCCTTGATCACCTGGCTATGGAGATAAAGGTGGACCTGAGTTCTTAGGTCCTATGAGACTATAACAATTGAAGAGAAAGTTCTTGGCAGACTACAAATCCCAGGGCATTGAACAGATAGCACACTGAAACACACTGCCCATCTTTCTAAACAAGAGGCTATTTCCTTTTCCAGGAGATTTGGCCTGAGGGGCAGGTTTCTGGTTTAGCACAATTATAGGAACGTCTTTAGAAGTCCTGAGAGAATTAAGGGCAGTGGATATGATCTTTGCACTCTCCCTCTGCTTTAGTTCAGTTAGCTTTAGTTTAGTTAGTTTAGTTTGGTTAGTTTAGTTAGTTTAGTTAGTATCTTCCAGAAAGGAGCATATACCCTTTTCTGGTGCCCTAATTTTTGCAGTTGCTTTCAGGGGGCATCTCTATATTGACTGGTTCTCATAACCTGTAGGGCTTGTACTCATGGGTCCCACAGGAATGTAACAAATGGAGTAAAAGCTCTTAAACAGTACCACACCCAGATCACAGCACAAAGCAACAGATACAGGAGTTCAATCTTTCCGTTAAAGAGACCTATTAGCTTCAGGCTATATAGATTCAGCCTGAAGGGCAGTCTTCTAATTAAAGACAATTTAAGGATTGACTGTAAACATTTCCTGAGACCTGGAGGAAGGATACCAACTTCATGCCCACTCCCTCCACCATGCTCTACCAGAGCACTAGCATCTCTCAAAGTAAGCTTTCATACAAGTCCCTTATCCCTTGATGCCTTGGTTTCTATGGCTGCTGCCCAGGGGACACCCTTTGATCACCAGGATCTGGTGGCTGGGGGTTGGGAGACGAGCTTGTATTCCTGGGTCTCAAGAGACTATAACAATCAGAGAGACAATTCTTGGCAGATTAGAATCCACAGAACACTACACAGATAACAGACAGAAACACATCCCCAGACTTTTTGTAAAAGAGACGTACTTGCTAGTCATGGAGTTTCAGACATAAGGGCAGATTGTAGGCTTGGCACACATCTAAAGGCCATGGAAGCTCTCTCAGGGAATACAGGTTAGGTATGCCATCTTTGCCTTCTCCCTCTGACTCACTACAACTTACATGTATCTCCCAGAAAGGAACTTGTATATTCATCTAGAGTCAATATTGTTGCCAGTGCTACCATGGAATATGTCCAGATCACCAGGCTCAAGGGCTTAGCAGAACTTATGATTGCAGTACATAGTATAGTATATATGTGCATTCTTTAAAAGCTACTGTCTGAGTGGCACCTGGGTAGCTCAGTAGGTTAAGCATCTGACTCTTGATTTTAGCTCAGGTCGTAATCTCACAGTTTATGAGTTCGAACCCTACATCTGGCTCTGCACTAGCAGCATGGAGCAAGCCTGCTTGGAATTCTTTCTTTCTCTCCCTCTCTCTCTGTCCCTCCCCTACTCATTCTCTCTCTCTCTCTCTCTCAAAATAAATAAATAAACACTAAAAAAAAAAAAAAAATTAAAAGCTGCTGCCTGAGGGTCTGACTTCAAATCAGCCTGAACCTAGGTGTTGAATGAAATTCTCCCCTTTTGGACACTGACTGGTCTTGGCACACACTCAACTACTGGAAACTACATAAAATAGGCTCTTTGAACAATCACAAAGGTGTGAAAGACAACCAAGAGCTAGGGCAGGGTTGAAAAATAAGGTTCATATCTCACACAAGACCAATCCTCCAAGACAAGAAGAGGTAGCTATTTCATCTAATATGTAGAAACCAATACAGGGAGTCAAGCAAAATACAGAAACAGGAATATGTTCCAAATGAAAGAATAAGATAAAACATTGGGGCGTAGGAGAGGAAACATTAATAAAATGGAGACAAATAATTTACCTGACAAAGTTCAGAGAATTGGTCACAAAGAGGCTAATCAAACTCAGGAGAAAAAATGGATTAACATGGTAAGAACTTCAACAAATAGAAAATATAAGAAAGTTCCAATCAGAAGAATTCAGTAACTACACCGAAAATATACTAGAGGGATTCAATAACTGACCAGATGAAGCAGAAGAAAGGATCAGTGAATTCAAACACAGGGCAGAGGAACTCATCTAATCAGAGCAGCAAAAAGAAAAGAATGAAAAAAAAGTAAGTACAGATTCAAGAATTTATGGGACAATGTCAAGCAGACAAACATTTACATTATAGAAGTCTCGTAAGAACGAAGAAAGAAAGGGGCAGTAATGATATTTGAAGAAGTAATGGTTGAAACTTCCCTAATCTGGAAAAGGAAATATCCAGGTCCAGGAGACACAGAGAACTCCAACTAAGATGAAATCAAAGAGACCCACACCAAGACACATTATAATAAAAATGTCAGGGCTAAAAACCTTGAAGAATTTGAAGAAGCAGGTTTTTAAAAGCAGAAAGAGTGAAACAACCTGGTATGTTCAAGGAAGCCCCCATAACATTATCAGCAGATCTTTCAGCAGAAATTTTGCAGGCCAGAGGGAGTGGTATGATATACTCAAAGTGCTAAAAGTAGAAAATTCTCAGTCAGAATACTCTAACCAGAATATATCATTCAGAACTGAAAGAGAAATAGATAATTTTCCAGAGAAGCAAAAGCTAAAGGCGTCCATCACGACTAAACTTGCCTTACAAAAAATGTCAAAGGTATTTGCAGGCCAGAGGGAGTGGTATGATAGTGCTAAAAGTAGAAAATTCTCAGTCAGAATACTCTAACCAGAATATATCATTCAGAACTGAAAGAGAAATAGATAATTTTCCAGAGAAGCAAAAGCTAAAGGAGTCCATCACCACTAAACTTGCCTTGCAAAAAATGTCAAAGGTATTATTTTATGCTGAAAAGAAAGGACATTCATTAGCGACAACAAAAAACAATAAAAACATGAAAGTACCGCTCTTACTGGTAAAGGTAAATGTATAGAAATGGCAGTAGATTAATCACTTATATAGCTAATATGAAGGTTAAAAGATAAAGAAGTAAAAGTAATAGTAACTACATGAATTAGTTAAGGAATGCATAAGATAAAAATGTAAAACGTGATAACAAAAACAGTGTGTAGGGGGAGAAGGGTAAAAATGTAGAAACTTAAAATTCTTTGAAACTTACATAATCAACTAAAAAATAAGTTATTTTAAGTTGTTATATTTAAGCCTCCTGGTAGCCACCAAGCAAAACCTCTAAGGGATAAACAAAAGATAATGACAAAGAAACCTAAGCATATCACAAGAGAAAGTCACCACACCACAAAGGAACAGAGCAAGAAAAGAAAAATAAACAGAACTACAAATCAAAACAAAACAGAAAAACCCACAAAAACAATTAACAAAACGTCAGTAAGTACTTTAAAGAGAGCACTTGTTGGGATGAGCACTGGGTATGTTATAGGTAAGTGATAAATCACTAAATTCTACTCCTGAAATCATTATTACACTATATGTCAACTAACTTGGATTTAAGTAAAAATTTTAAAAATTAAAAATAAATGAATAAAAGCAAAGTTTTATTCCAAAAACATATTTATTTATTTATTTATTTATTTATTTATTTATTTATTTAAATGTAAATGCACTGAATTCTCCAAAAGACACAGAATAGTAGAATGGATTTTTTTTTAAAGACAAATCTATATACTGCCTATAAGAAACTTACTTCAGATGATACAAGATTGAAGGTGAGGGGATGAAAAAGGTAATCTATGAATACCAAGATATTCAAATGCAAACAAAGAGAAAGCTGGGGAAACTATATTTATATCAGACAAAATAGACTTTAAAACCTACTGTAGTGAGACACAAAGAAAGGCATTCTTTAATGATAAAGAAGTCAATCCAAGAAGAAGATATATCATTTGTAAATATTTATGTACCCAACATAAAAGAACCTAAATAAATAAAACACATGTTAACAGACCTAAAGGGAGAAAGAGCAAAACAATAATAGTAAAGGACTTCCATAACTCCAGTACACCAATAAATAAATCATCCAGACAGAAAATCAATAAGAAAACATCAACCTTAAATAAAATGTTAGGCCAGATGAACTTAACAGATGTATGTAGAACATTCCATTCAAAAGAAATACAATGCACACTTTTCTCAAATGCACATAGAATATTTTCCAAAATAAATCATATATTAGGCCACAATAGAAGTCATAATAAATTTAGAAGATTGAAATCATATCAAGTATCTTTTCCAATGACAATGGTATAAAATTAGAAATAAATTACAAGAAGGAAACTGGAAAATTCACAAATATATAGACACTAAAAAACATGCTACTGAACAAACAATGGGTCAATGAAGAAATAAAAAATAAAGTTAAAAATATAGAGAGTCAAAATAAAATGGATATACAATATACCAAGACTATGGGATACAGCAAAGGCAGTTCTAAGAGAAAAGTTCTTAACAATAAATGCTTACCTCAGAAAACAAAAAATAAAAATCTCAAATAAACTAAGCATGCACTTCAAAGAACTAGAAAAATAAGTACAAATGAACCCCAAATAGTAAAATGAAGGAAATAACAAAGATCAGAGCAGAAATAAATGAAACACAGACTAAAAAGACAATAGAAAGGATCAGTGAAACCAAGAGCTGTTTCTTTGAAAACACAAACAAAACAGACAAAACTTTAGGTAGACTCATCAAGAAAAAAAGAGAGAGTACTCAGATAAAATCAGAAATGAAAGAGGTGTTATGAACGATACCACAGAAATACTAAACATGGTAACAGACTACTACATTTAAAGACTAACAAATAGGTAAGCCAAGAATAAATGGATACATTCAAAGCAACATACAACCTTCCATGACTGAATCTTGAAGAAACAGAACATTTGAACATACCAATAACTAGTAGGCAGAATTTGATTTAGTAATTTTAAAACTCCATACACACAGAAGTTCAAGGCAAGATGGCTTCACTGGAAACTTATACCAAACATTCAAAGTAGAATTAATACGAACCCATCTCAAACTCTTCCAAAAAAGAAAGAAAGAAAGAAAGAAAGAAAGAAAGAAAGAAAGAAAGAAAGAAAGACTTCCAAACTCTACCAAACTCTATAAAGCCAGCATTATCCTGATACCAAAACCAGATAAGGACATCACAAGAAAAAAAAAATTACAGGCCAATATCCCTGAGGAACATATATGCAAAATCCTCAACAAATTATTAGCGAACTGAATTCAACAACACATTAACAAGATTGGACACCATGATCAAGTGGGATTTATTCCAGGATTGTAAGTATGGCTCAACATCTGCAAATCAATCCAAATGATACACAACATTAATAAAACAAAGGCCAAAAGTCATACGATCATCTGAATAGATGCAGAAAAAAAAAATTCACAAAATTCAAAATCCATTTATGATAAAAATTCTCAACAGAGTGGGTATAGAGGAAATGTACCTCAACATAATAAGGGTCATATATGACGAGCCTACAGCTAACCTCATACTTGATGTTGAAAAGCTGAAAGCTTTTCCTCTAAGATCAAGAACATGGCAAGGATACCCATTTTTGTCACCTTCATTCAGCATAATAGTGGAAGTCTTATCTAGAGAAATTTGGCAAGAAAAAGACACAAAAAGCATTCAAATTAGAAAGGAAAAAAAAACTGTCACTGTTTGCATACAACATATTATATATAGGAAACCCTAAATACTTCATCAAAAAACTGTTAGAATAAATGAATTCAGTAAAGCTGAAGGACACAAGACCAATATACAAAAATCTGTTGTGTTTCTGTACAATAATAACAAACTATCAGAAAGATAAATTAAGGACACCATCCCATTTACAATCACATCAAAAAGAATAAAATATGAGGCATAAGCTTAAACAAAAAGGGGAAAAACGTGCACATTAAAACTGTAAGATATTAATGAAAGAAACTATAAAAGACTCAAAGAAATGAAAAGATATTCTTTGTTCATGGACTGGAAGAATTAATATTGTTAAAATGTCCATACTACCCAAAGCAATCTACATATTCAGTGCAACCCCTATCAAAATATCAATGGCAGAACTAGAACAAACAATTGCAAAATTTGGGCGAAACTATAAAAGATCCTAAATAGCCAAAGAAATCTTGACAGAGAAGAAGAAAGCTGGAGGCATCAGGCGTGCTGATTTCGAACTGCATTATAAAGCTGTAGTAATCAAGAATATGGTATTGGCATTAAGTATACACATAGGTTGATGGAAAAGAATAGCCCAGAAATAATGTTGGTATATATGGTCAGTTATTTTACAAAAAGGGAACCAAGAATATATGATGGTGAAAGGACAGTCTCTTCAATAAATGCTGAAAAAACTGAACAGCAACATGGAAAATAATGAAATTGGAGCACTATTTTACACAAAACACAAAAATTAAATCAAAATGGATTAAATACTAGAATATAAGTACTGAAACCATAAAATTCCTGGAAGAAAACCTAAGTGGCAAGCTCCTTGAAATGGTTCTTGGGGGGCGCTTGGGTGGCTCAGTCGGTTAAGTGGCTGACTTCGGCTCAGGTCATGATCTCTCGGTCCGTGAGTTCGAGCCCCGCGTCGGGCTCTGTGCTGACAGCTCAGAGCCTGGAGCCTGTTTCAGATTCTGTGTCTCCCTCTCTCTGACCCTCCCCCATTCATGCTTTGTCTCTCTCTGTCTCAAAAATAAATAAACGTTAAAAAAAAAATTAAAAAAAAAAAAGAAATGGTTCTTGGTTTATAATATTTTAATGATAGTGTCAAATTCATTTACAACCCTAGTTTAAAACTTAAAAAGGAATGTAGTAAAAGTAACCATAACTTTTACTAATGTGTTATTAGTTGTTCAATATAAAAATATATAAATTGTAACATAAATAATCTAAATGTGAGGAGAAGTAAAAGTATAAAACTTAGGAGTTCTATGGAAGTTAAGTTGCTATGTGTTTAAACAAGGTGTTATAGTTTTAAGATATTTTATGTAAGCCTCATGGTAACCATGAGGAAAATACCTGTAGTAACTACAGTAGAGAACATGATAAAGAAATCAGATCATACTGATGCCAAAAGACATCAAACTTCAGAAAAAGACAGCAGGTAGGAAAAAAGGAATAATGGATCTACAAAACAACTATAAAACAAAATGGCAGTGGTAAGCCCTTGGCAGTAGTAAGTCCTTATCAATAATTAGTTTAACATAACTGGCTTAAATCCTGCATTCAAAAGATATAGAATAGACACAAAAAGCACAAGATCCAACAATATGCTGCCTATAAGAGACTCATTTTAGCCTTAAAAACTCACATAGCCTGAGAGTAAAGGGATGGAAAAGATACTCCAAGCAAATAACAACAATAAAAAGTGGCTATACCTATGTCAAACTAAACAGTCTTTAAACTAAAAATGTTATGAAGAGACAAAGAAGGTCATTATATCATGATAAAGGAATCAATAAATCAAAAATATATATCAATTGGAAATACTTCCCAAAATTAAAGCCTTAATACATAAAACAAAACCTCGCAGAGTTAAAAGGAAAAATAAACAATACCATAAGAGTTGGGGCCTTAAAACCCCACTCTCAACAATAGATAGATCAATTCAGATGGAGAATCAGTAAGGAAATAGTGAATTTGAACAATATTAGAGACCAAATGGACTTAACAGACAAATACAGAATTTTCTATTTGACAACAGTAGAATATATATTCTCCTCTTGTGCACCTAAAATATTTTCTAGGACAGACCATAAGTTAGGCCACAAAACAAGTCTTAGCAAATTCAATAAGATTGAAATCATACCAAGTAACTACTTTCACTACAATGGTATGACTCACAAAAGCACGATTGGAAAATAATAAATACATTAGAAAGTAAACAACATTCTATGAACAACCAATGGTTCAAAGAAAGTTAAAGGAAAATTTTTAAAAAGTATCTTAAGAGAAATCATAATGGAAACACAACCTATCAAAACTTATGGGATGCAGCAAAAACAGTTCTAAGAGAAGTTCATAGCAATAAATGCCTATCTTAAGAAGCAAGAATGGTCTCTAATAAACTATCTAACTCTACATCTTTTTTTTTAAGTTTTCTAATGTTTATTTATTTTGAGAGAGAGGAGGAGAGAGAGGGAGGGAGAAGAGGAAAGAGAGAGAGAGCGAGCATGACGAGAGGAGGAGCAGAGAAAGAGGAAGAGAGAGAATCCCAGCAGAGAGAATCTGCACTAACAGTGTGGGGCTGGATCCCACAAACCTTGAAATCATGACCTTAGCTGAAATTAAGAGTTGGACTGAGCCACCCAGGCACCCATACCTAACTCTACATTTTCAGGAGCTATAAAAAGAAGAGCAAACTGAGCCATGGGTAAAAATGATAAAGATTAGAGCAGAAATAAATGAAATAGAGAACAGGAAAACAATAGAAAAGATAACCAACTAAGAGTTGGTTCTTTGAAAAGATAAATAAAATTGACAAACCTTTAGCTACAAAAAAAAAAACAAGGAAAAAAAGAGAGAGGACCCAAATCAACAAAATTATAAATGTAAAAAGGGACATTACAACTAATACCACAGAAATACCAAAAGGACTATAAGAGACTACTATGAACAACTATTTGCCAACTAAGTGGACAACCTGAAAGTAATGGAGAAATTCTTAGAAACATACAAACTACCAAGAATGAATCAGAAAAACACAGAAAGTCTGAATATACCCATTACTAATCACAAGATATAATCAGTAATCAAAAATCTTCCAAAGAAGAAAACACAACCAGATATCTTTCCTGGTGAATTTTATCAAAACTTTCTTTAAAATACTTTTTAGGTCTTTGTTTTATTTTGAGAGAGACAGAGTGCAAGCAGGGGGAGGGGCAGAGAGAGAGGGAGACACATAATCTGAAGCAGGCTCCAGGCTCTGAGCTGTCAGCACAGAGCCCGACACAGGGCTTGAACTCACGGACTGTGAGATCATGACCTGAGCTGAAGTTGGACGCTTGACCAACTGAGCTACCCAGGTGTCCCAAATTTTATCAAATATTTAAAGAAGAATCAACATAAATTCTTCTAAAACCAGATAGTAACTTGAATCCGTAGGAAAAAATGAAGAGAACTAGAAATGCGATAAATTGGACTGTTAATATAACAAATACAATGAATATATATTTGTTCTTTTTTCATTTAGCTCCTTTAAAGTACAAAACATTTTATAAAGTGATTAAATAATAATGTACTGTTGTGTTTGTAACATACATAGATGTAATATGTATAACAGTAATAACACAAAAAGGAGGAAAGGAAATACACATAGATAGAAATAACATTTTATATATCACTAGACAATCTCATATATAACTAAAGCAAATAAGTTAATGTATATATTTTAAGCCCTAGGGGAGGGGTGAAAGAATAACTAAATATATACAATTAAAACATCATTAAAGGAATGGGGAAGAAACGATAACTAAATGTATACAATTAAAACATCATTAAAGGAATGTAAACGTTACATTATAAACTATTTACTTAATGAAACAAAAGTAGTAATGGAGGGAGAGAGGGACAAAAAGATATGAAACCTATCTGTGAACATTGTGAGTGTTTAGGTTTTTTTTAAATCATCTTGTGTTCTGATATTTTATTTTGTTCTTGATATTTTAGATTATTAAATGTACATGACTATTTTATAGATAATTTTAATTTTTAATACATTTCCTTTTTTAAAAGATACTTTCTTGTTGAATGATTTGTTTTTTCTTGTGATAGCATGGACTTATTTTATTTTATTTTTTATAGCAGATAAACTAGATTTTTAAATTTTTTTTTAGTTTAGTAACATTTTATTTATTTATTTATTTATTTATTTATTTATTTATTTACTTACTTATTATTTTGATATGAAATTCAATGCAAACCCAATCAAAATTGCACCAGCATTCTTCTCGAAACTAGAACAAGCAATCCTAAAATTCATATGGAACCACAAAAGGCCCCAAATAGCCAAAGTAATTTTGAAGAAGAAGACCAAAGCAGGAGGCATCACAATCCCAGACTTTAGCCTCTACTACAAAGCTGTCATCATCAAGACAGCATGGTATTGACACAAAAACAGACACATAGACCAATGGAATAGTATAGAAACCCCAGAACTAGACCCACAAACGTATGGCCAACTAATCTTTGACAAAGCAGGAAAGAATATCCAATGGAAAAAAGACAGTCTCTTTAACAAATGGTGCTGGGAGAACTGGACAGCAACATGCAGAAGATTGAAACTAGAACACTTTCTCACACCATTCACAAAAATAAACTCAAAATGGATGAAGGACCTGAATGTGAGACAGGAAACCATCAAAACCCTAGAGGAGAAAGCAGGGAAAAACCTCTCTGACTTTAGCTGCAGCAATTTCTTACTTGACACATCCCCAAAGGCAAGGGAATGATTTGTTTTTATAATAATTGATAGGAGGTACATCCGCAGACTAAGAGGTGCAAATTACTTCCACAACCTGTTGATATTAAAACTTAATTTCCTAAGTCAGTCAAAGATAAATACCATATGATTTCACTCATATGTGGAATTTAAGAAACAAAATGGATGACTATAAGGTAAGGGAAGCAAAAATAAGATAAAAACAGAGAGGGAGACAAACATGGTAGACTCTTAAATACGGAGAACAAACTGAGGATTGCTGGAGGGATGTTGGATGGGCAGATGGGCTAAATACGTGATGGCATTAAGGAGGGCACTTGTTGGGATGAGCACTAGGTGTTATATGTAAGAGATGAATTACTAAATTCTATTCTTAAAATCATTATTACACTATATTTTAACTAACTTGGATTAAAAAAATCTTTTATTAAAAAAAAGAACTTAATTTCCTTCCATCAGTTATTTGTCCATTTACTTCTTCATTTACAACTCAAGCATTTATTCTTCAAAGCACACTTCCTGACTCTGGGGATATGTTCAAAAATTCCAAAGTTCCTGTTCTTTTTTTTTTTTAAGTTTATTTATTTTTAGATGGGGATGGGGCAGAGAAAGGGAGAGAGAATCCCAAGCAGGCTCTATGCTGTCAGTGCAGAGCCTGAGGTGGGGCTCAATCTGATCCATGAGATCACCACCTAAGCCGAAACCAAGAGTCAGACACTTAACCAACTAAGCCACCCAGGTATCTCCCCAAAGTTCCTGGTCTTAATGGAACTTACACTAGAGCAACTTCTTGTTGGGAGATTCTTTTTCACTCATTAACATGGATTATAAGAAAAAAAATCAACTAAAAATAAATTTTAAAGAGATCACTTATTTCATCTCAAAAACATTTGATTAATACTTTCATTCCATTTTATTTTTACCTAAGAACCTGTAAATAATATTGTAATTAGTAACTGGCTTCTTATTGAACTACTGGCCAAATATCTGAATTATCTAGTTTTATTAAAAATTAAAACTCTCCTTAGAAAATAGCAAATAGCTCAAGAGTTTTAAAAAATGGGGTGGTTGTAAAAATTAGGTTGTTTCTAATAAATGAATTCATTAATTCATTAAGATTCCTGTTGGACAGTGTGAGACAGTATAGCTCTCAAGGAGTCAAAGGATCATGGGGAAGGGTAGTCCTGAATGCTCCATGCAGGAATTCACACTGACTTAATTTTTTTAAGAATAATGCTAATATGTGAAAATAAAAAGGTTAGAGCAAACACTAGAGTTTAACTTCAGGGTCATAAACCCTGTGAAACTGTAAGCAAATTTTATTTGATTATGCATGTAAAAATCATACTGCGAATAGTGCCCACAGCTTTTATTGAATTCTCAAAGGAATCTGTGACCCCCTACTCCCAAAATTAAAACTTAGGACAAACACTGAAAGAAAGATGAGTAGAGAAATAAAATAGTATAAAAGAGGAATAAAAATAAATAATAAAAAGAACAAGAAAAGACAAGTCTCAAATATTTAAAAGGCATGAATCAGCAAGATAACAGAGGAAGAAGTCCTGGGTCCTCCCTTACCCCCACAAAACTACCAATTTAGTAACAATTCATAAACAAATTTCTAGTGTGAGAAATCTACAAACTAAGTGAAAGCCTCCTGCATCCTGGGCAAACACGAAACAAGACTACTCTTTCAAGCAAGAAAGGAGATTCAGAACATCCTCTCTCCAGAATCTTTACTTGTGGCATAGTATGTTCAGCAAGAGAAGCCGTAGCTCCCAGCTTCTCCCAGGGGAGGGAAATAGTTGGTTTATATATCCAGTGCTCCCAACTCTTCAGAGGGGACTCCCCAGAGGACTGGCTTCTGTTTTGCCTATCTCAGAGTCTAGCCACCTGAGGAAAATGGAGACAGTGGCTTTGGCTGGTAAATGCCCCAACTTCCTCTCCCTGGCTCAGCAGGGAGAAACCACAGTTGCCGACAATACCACTTTTCTCGGGGCTGCCCCAAAGGACTGGATTCTGACTTGCCTATATTCAAGTGCTGACAAGACCTGGCATAACCTTTCTGTCTAGGGACTAGTGAGAACAGAGACAAAGATTTGGGCTGGCAGTCACCATATATCCCATTCCATTTCTGCACAGAGCAAGTAAACAAAATCTCTAGCTCTCAGCTTCTCCTTGGGAAGAGTAATAGTTGGACATCTAGTGATCCAACTTTTCTGAGGATATCTGAGGAACTGGCTTCAGTTGCACTTGTCCCCGTACACTAATGAGACCTGGTGTACTCTAGGAACTTGGGCGAATACGGAGAACCCAGAAAGCAGGCTGAATTATTATGAAGGTTGGGAGGCCACCAGAAACGCTGCCAGGCTGATTGGTGAGGGTATTCTCCTGTATGAGGTCTTGCTATAATAATTGGGAGATGTGCCTACTTTGTCAAAGGTGCAAAAAGCAACACAGAATCAAGGAAAATGAAGAATCAGGCAAGGATGTTTCAAAGAAAGGAGTAAGAAACTCCAAAAACTGACCTTTATGAAAGAAGATATAAGTTACCTGATGCAGAATTCAAGATAAATGTCATAAAGATGTTCACTGAGGACAAAAGAATAATACAGGAGCAGAATGAGAATTTCAACACAGAGATATGAGGAAAAAAAAAAAACAAACAACAGCACCAAACAGAAATCATTAAGCTAAAGAACACAAAAACTGAACTGAAAAATTTCACTAGAGTGGTTCAAATATAGACAACATCAAACAGAAGACAAGATCAGCAAACTCAAAGACAAGTCATTGAAAGTAATTCCGTAAGAGGAACAAAAACAAAAAGAATAAAAAAGAGTGAAGAAAGCTTCAGGGAGTTACGAAGTACCAACGAACGGACTAAAATATGCGTTATAGAGGTCCCAGGAGGAGAAAAGAGAGAAAGGACCAGAAAGTGTGTTCAAAGAAATAATGGCTGAAAACTTCCTAAATCTAGGAAAGAAAATGGACACCTAGAGCTAAGAAGCCCAATTAGAGTCAAAGAAGTAAAACTGTCCCTTTTTGCAGACAATATGATCTTATATATAAACCATCCTCAAGACTCTATTTAAAAAAATTTTAGAACTAACAAACACATTCAGTAAAGTTGCAGGATACAAAATCAACATGATTTTTCTTTTTTTTTTTTTATTTTTTTTTCAACGTTTATTTATTTTTGGGACAGAGAGAGACAGAGCATGAATGGGGGAGGGGCAGAGAGAGAGGGAGACACAGAATCGGAAACAGGCTCCAGGCTCCAGACTCTGCTATCAGCCCAGAGTCTGACGCGGGGCTCGAACTCACAGACCGCGAGATTGTGACCTGGCTGAAGTCGGACGCTTAACCGACTGCGCCACCCAGGCGCCCCTCAACATGATTTTTCTATACACTAATGACAAAAATCACTTCTCGGCCTTTTGGCTAAGATCAGGTGTATACACTAATGACAAACTATCTAAAAATGAAATTAGGAATACAATCCCACTTACAACTGCAGCAAAAGGAGTAAAAACCAGAAATCAGCTTAACTGAGATGACATACCTCTATATCAAAACTTAAAATATTGATGAAAAACAAGTACCATATGATTTCATTCACATGTGGAATTTAAGAAACAAAACAAACAAGCAAAGGGAGAAAGAAGGAGAGAGGGGTAAGCCAAGAAACACTCTTAACTATACAAAACAACCTGATGGTTACCAGAAGGGAGGTGGATGGGGGATGGGTTAAATAGGTGATGGGTATTGAGGAGCACATTTGTGATAAGCACCCGGTGTTGTATAGAATTACTGAATCAATGGGGCGCCTGGGTGTCGCAGTCGGTTAAGCGTCCGACTTCAGCCAGGTCACGATCTCGCGGTCCGTGAGTTCGAGCCCCGCGTCGGGCTCTGGGCTGATGGCTCAGAGCCTGGAGCCTGTTTCCGATTCTGTGTCTCCCTCTCTCTCTGCCCCTCCCCCGTTCATGCTCTGTCTCTCTCTGTCCTAAATATAAATAAACGTTGAAAAAAAAATTAAAAAAAAAAAAAAGAATTACTGAATCACTATATTGTCCACCTGAAACTAATATTACACTGTACATTAACTAATTTAAGTAAAAACTTAAAAAAAAATCATAAATGAAAAAACAAAACAAAACATGGATGAAAGAAATTAAAGAAGACACAAATGGATTTATGTTTATGTGCTGGAAGATTAATATTAAAATGTCCATATTATCCAAAGTGATCTATAGATTCAATACATCCTTATCAATGTACCAATGGATTTTTCACAGAAATACAAAAAAAGAATTCATATGGAACCATAAAAGATCACAAATAGCGACACCAATCTTGAAAAATAATAATAAGGCACTGGAGGCATCACACTTTCTGATTTCAAAATATACTATAAAGCTATAGCAATAAAAACAGTATAGTAGTTGAATATGACTGAGAAAAACAACAATAGAACAGTATAGAGAGAGACTAGAAGCAAATTCACACATACACAGTCAATTGATCTTTAACAAGGATTTCAAGAACACACAATGGACAAAGAAGAGTTTCTTCCAAAAATGGTGCTGGGAAAAGTAAATATCCACATGTGAAAGAATGGAATTGGAACCTTAGGTCACACTATACATAAAAAGTCAACTCAAAATATTTTAAAGATTTCAGTGTGAGACCTGAAACTGTAAAATTCCTAGAACAAAACAGAGGAAAATGTTTCATGACATTAGTCTGTCTTGGCAATGATTTCACAGACCAAAAGTACAGGCAACAAAAGCAAAAATAGACAAGTGAGACTATGTTAAATTAAAAGGATTCTACACAACAAAGGAAACAACCAAGTGAGTGAAAAGGCAACTTACTGAATGGGAGAAAACATTTGTGAAACATCTATCTGATAAGCAGTTAATTTCCAAAGTATATGCGGAATTCTTATAACTCAAGAGTAAAAAATAAAAAACAAACAAAAAACACAAAACAACAATAAAAACTAATAACCATATATTAAAAATGGGCTGAGGACTTGAAAAGAGAGTTCTCCAAAGA
>NW_024412388.1:62294940-62357517 GCF_014898765.1 Herpailurus yagouaroundi
TATATATATATATATATATATATATATATATATATATATAAAACAAGTATTGGAAAGGATGTGGAGAAAATGAAACCCTACACATCACTGGTGAGGTAAAAAATAGTGCAGCCACTATGAAAACAGTATGGTAGTTTCTCAAAAAATGAAAAATAGATCTACCATATGATCCAGCAATTTCACTTTTGGGTATCTACCAAAAATAAGTGAAATCAGGATCTCATAAAGAACTTGAGATATGTAGTTTTACTCCCATATTCATTGTGGCACTGCTCAGAATAGCCAAGGTATGGAAACAAATGTCCACTGCCACATGAATGGATTAAAACATGTGGTGTATATGCACGACAGAATATCAATCAGCCTTTTAAAAAAGCAAATTCTGCAATATGCAACAACATGGATGAATCTTGAGGACATTACGTTAACTAAATATAACCATCACAGAAAGACAAATACTGCATGATTTCGCTTATATGATTCATTCTGTCCTTTTATAACTCTGTAAAAGTGGGATCACATATTAAAGAATACTATAATGGCTTGAAATTTGGAGACTAGAAAGAAAGCTAATATAAGGGTCTTTTGTTTCTAAGATGAAGACATATATTCACTAGATCAAATGCTCCTCCCCACTGAACAAAGGGCTAGGTAGCAACTTTAGTGGGATTTTAGAAAAAAAATTGAGATTTCTCTGTGGTATTGAATAACAACATAAATTGTTCAATTATTAATTCACAATTCAACGCACAAGCATTATCAATAAAATTATAGAATGATTGTTTAAAAATTAATTTTTACCTATCAAAGTTTCCTATAAATTATGGGTTCAATAAAAATTTTGGGAAGCATCAAAATTCAAAGGAATTGTCAATCACCGTAATTTTTCAATGAGAAAGAACATACATACTTTTAGAATGCTTTCAAAGTATCTACAATATGTCATTTGCAAATATCCTTTCCCATTCTGTTGGTTGCCTTTTAGTTTTGTTGATTGTTTCCTTTGCAGTGCAGAAGCTTTTTATCTTCATGAGGTCCCAATAGTTCATTTTTGCTTTTCATTCCCTTGCCTTTGGGGATATGTCAAGTAAGAAATTGCTGCAGCTGAGGTCAGAGAGGTTTTTTCCAGCTTTCTCCTCTGGGGTTTTGATGGTTTCGGACAAAGGTCTAGTATCTACAATCTATAAAGAGCTCACCAAACTCCACACCCGAAAAACAAATAATACAGTGAAGAAATGGGCAGAAAACATGAATAGACACTTCTCTAAAGAAGACATCCAGATGGCCAACAGCCACATGAAAAGATGCTCAACGTCGCTCCTCATCAGGGAAATACAAATCAAAACCACACTCAGATACCACCTCACGTCAGCCAGTCAGAGTAGCTAAAATGAACAAATTAGGAGACTATAGATGCTGGAGAGGATGTGGAGAAATGGGATCCCTCTTGCACTGTTGGTGGGAATGCAAATTGGTACAGCCGCTCTGGAAAACAGTGTGGAGGTTCCTCAAAAAATTAAAATAGATCTATACTGTGACCCAGCAATAACACTGCTAGGAATTTACCCAAGGGATACAGGGGTGCTGATGCATAGGGGCACTCGTACCCCAATGTTTATAGCGGCACTCTCAACAATAGCCAAATTATGGACAGAGCCTAAATGTCCATCAACTGATGAATGGATAAAGAAATTGTGGTTTATATACACAATGGAATACTACTTGGCAATGAGAAAGAATGAAATATGGCCTTTTGTAGCAACATGGATGGAACTGGAGACTGTTATGCTAAGTGAAATAAGTCATACGGAGAAAGACAGATACCATATGTTTCACTCTTCTGTGGATCCTGAGAAACTTAACAGAAGACCATGGGGGAGAGGAAGAAAAACAAAAGAGGTTAGAGAGGGAGGGAAACAAAACATAAGACACTCTTAAAAACTGAGAACAAACTGAGGGTTGATGGGGGGTAGGAGGGAGGGGAGTGTGGGTGATGAATATTGAGGAGGGTACCTGTTGGGATGAGCACTGAGTATTATATGGAAACCAATTTGACAATAAATTTCATATTAAAAAAAAAAAAACCTTGGTGCAACTTGAAAACCTAAACAAATAAATAAAAACAACAAAAATGAAAAAAATCTATAAAACATTATCTTCAAAGGGCTTTAAATTCACACATTAATAAAAAATTTTAGGGGCGCCTGGGTGGTCCAGCCGGTTAAGCGGCCGACTTCGGCTCAGGTCATGATCTCGCGGTCTGTGAGTTCGAGCCCCGTGTCAGGCTCTGTGCTGACAGCTCAGGCCTGGAGCCTGTTTCAGATTCTGTGTCTCCCTCTCTCTGACCCTCTCCCATTCATGCCTTGTCTCTCTGCGTCTCAAAAATAAATAAACGTTAAAAAAAATTAAAAAAAAATTTTAAGCAACTACACAATATTAAAGTTTTATAATAATACATAATGTACCATTAATAAGTTATAAAATATACAAGCATGAAGAGAAAATCTTATAATTCAAAGTTACTAATTTAAGAGAGTAAAGCTGTTCTGTTATGTAGTCTTTAACTCTACTTGTTACCAAAAGATAATGACTAGCTGCAATGTAGTTCTACCTTTCAGTTCTTTTCCATTGTAAAACAAAGAAAGGTATATCAAATTGTTAAAAAATAATCATTACAATCAGTTAAAACATATATTTTTAATATGGTGTTCAATAGAGAAATAGTTATGGTTTTGTTCAGAAAGATAACCAATTTTGCTATCACCAATTAGAAAACAAGCTATCCAAATTAAAGCATTATTTTTATCATACTTAAATATCTCCTATATACACAGATCATTTTAGGAATCTTTATTCTGTTCACTTAATTTCTCTATCGTATGTCAATATGAACAAATATTGATTATAAGAGCTTGAGAGCAATTTTATTTTCCTCAAGAACTTAAAAAGCAAATTTTCCAGTGTTTCTACAAAACCAGTCTTTTAATTAAAATCACTTTAAGTTAAAAATATGAACTTGGAGGGGCGCCTGGGTGGCTCAGTCGGTTGAGCAGCCAACTTCGGCTCAGGTCATGATCTCAAGTTTCTTGAGTTTGAGACCCTCGTAGGGCTCTGTGCTGACAGCACAGAGCCTGGAGTGTGTTTCAGATTCTGTGTCCCCCCTCTGTTTCCACCCCACCCTGCTTGTGCACTGCCTGTCTTTCAAAAATGAATAAACAAAAAAAAATTTAAATAAAAATAAATAAAAAATGAACTTGGAAAGGAGATCATTTGTATTATAATGAATTCCTACCTGAAAACATGATTAATAATTAATATTTGTTTCTATATATTTTATATCCAGTCATCAGACAAATTAATTTATTAATTCTATTAGTCTCTATGGTTTACCGTTATGTATAAATACATCACGTAAAAACATGATTTCTTTATTTTCAGAAATAAGACCCTTTCAATATTATTTTATGATATAAATTTGAAATTCCAAACAATGTTAAAATTTGGTATTTTTACTGCATAAACATTTCAAAATTTAGTATGATGGTCTTCAGTAAATAGTCCAGTCCTATACTATTCTTATTTTTATTATACATGGTTGCTGAATTTCATTAAATTAATTTTTAGGCCCTTATTAATATGCTTCCATTTTTTCCTTTAACTTAAAATACACTGCCTACATATGGTCCCCTGATTCCTGGAATAAACCCTATTTGGTCATGATCTATTAAACTTCTCATGTATTTTTGGACATTATGATTCATTAATGTTTAATTTTTGTATCTACACATATTCCTGATATTGGATGATAATTTTCATTTTCATTATTCTATCATGTGTTAGAAAACAAAATTATACAAGCCTTATAAAATGACTGGTATTTTAAAACTTTTCCTCTGAGAAAGAATCGTTTATATATATAATATTGCTAAAGATTAAACAGAATTCAGTGATAAAACCATCTAGGCATAGTGTCTTTAAAAATGGTACTCCTCGAGGGGCGCCTGGGTGGCGCAGTCGGTTAAGCGTCCAACTTCAGCCAGGTCACGATTTCGCGGTCCGTGAATTCGAGCCCCACGCCGGGCTCTGGGCTGATGGCTCAGAGCCTGGAGCCTGTTTCCGATTCTGTGTCTCCCTCTCTCTCTGCCCCTCCCCCATTCATGCTCTGTCTCTCTCTGTCCCAAAAATAAATAAACGTTGAAAAAAAAATTAAAATTAAACACTTTAAAAAAAAAATGGTACTCCTTGAAAAACAATTTGAGAAGATGGTGGCATAGATTCCACCTACACCTTCCTAAATAACCCAGAAAACCGCCAGAAGACTAGCAGAACGGAGTCTCGGAGGCAAGTGCAGACAAGAGACCCACAGAAGAGGGTAGGAAGGGCGGAGAGTCGGTGCGCTCCAGGGACTAGCAGGAGGGAGCCAGGGCGGAGGGGCGGCCCCACGGCCAAGCAGAGCCCCCGAGTCTGGCTTGCAAAAGCGAAGGGGCCGGACGGAGTGTGTTCCGACAGCAAGCGAGACTTGACATCTGGAAGGTTATAAGCTAACAGCTTTGCTTGGAGAACGGGAGGGCTGGAGGACAATGAGAGGGAGAGTTGCTGAGCCCCGGGACAACAGAGCTCAGCTTGGCGGGGAACAAAGGCGCTCGACAGTGCCATCTCCTTCGCCCATCCCCCAGCCAAAATCCCAAAGGAAACCAGTTCCTGCCAGGGAACTTGCTTGCACCACACAAACACCCAACGCTGTGCTTCTGTGGATCCATCCCTCCAGCAGGTCTGACTCTCTCCTGGTGCCGCAGGGCCCCTCCCGAAGCAGCAGATCTCTGAAGAAAAAGTGAGGTGAGCCTGCCCCTCCCACTCCTGTGCACCTTGCCAATCCACTGCAGCTAATATGCCAGATCCCCAGCACAAGCCTGGCAGTGTGCAAGCAGCCCAGATGGGCCACGCCACCCCACAGTAAATCCCGCCCCTAGAAGAGGGGAAGAGAAGGCACACACCAGTCTGACTTTGGCCCCAGCGGTAGGCTGGGGGCAGTCATCAGGTCTGACTGCGGCCCCGCCCACCAACTCAAGTATTCAAGACAGCATAGGGGAAGTGCCCCGCAGTCCCTCACCACTCGAAGGACTATCCAAAATGACGAAATGGAAGAATTCCCCTCAGAAAAACGTCCAGGAAATAACAACAGCTAACAAAATGATTTAAACGGGGCGCCTGGGTGGCGCAGTTGGTTGAGCGTCCAACTTCAGCCAGGTCACGATCTCGCGGTCCTTGAGCTCGAGCCCCGCGTCAGGCTCTGGGCTGATGGCTCGGAGCCTGGAGCCCGTTTCCGATTCTGTGTCTTCCTCTCTCTCTGCCCCTCCCCCATTCATGCTCTGTCTCTCTCTGTCCCAAAAATAAATAAACGTTGAAAAAAAAAATTAAAAAAAAAATGATTTAAACAATATAACAGAAAGTGAATTTAGAATAATAGTCATAAAATTAATCGCTGGGCTTGAAAACAGTATAAAGGACAGCAGAGAATCTCTTGCTACAGAGATCAAGGGACTAAGGAACAACCAGGAGAAGCTAAAAAATGCTATCAATGAACTGCAAAATAAAATGGAGACAACTACGGCTTGTATTGAAGAGGCAGAGGAGAGAATAGGTGAACTAGAAGATAAAATTATGGAAAAAGAAGAAGCTGAGAAAAAGAGAGAGAAAAAAATCCAGGAGTATGAGCTGAAAATTAGAGAACTAAGTGATGCACTAAAGAGAAATAATATACGCATAACTGGTATTCCAGAGGAGGAAGAGAGAGGGAAAGGTGCTGAAGGGGTACTTGAAGAAATAATAGCTGAGAACTTCCCTGAACTGGGGAAGGAAAAAGGCATTGAAATCCAAGAGGCACAGAGAATTCCCTTCAGACGTAACTTGAATCGATCTTCTGCGCGACATATCATAGTGAAACTGGCAAAATACAAGGATAAAGAGAAAATTCTGAAAGCAGCTAGAGATAAAGGTGCTCTAACATATAAAGGGAGACGTATAAGACTCGTGACTGATCTCTACTGAAACTTGGCAGGCCACAAAGGAATGGCAGGAGATCTTCAATGTGATGAACAGAAAAAATATGTAGTTGAGAATCCTTTATCCAGCTAGTCTGTCATTCAGAATAGAAGAAGTGATAAAGGTCTTCCCAAACAAACAAAAAATGAAGGAATTCGTCACCACTAAACCAGCCCTACAAGAGATCCTAAGGGGGATCCTGTGAGACAAAGTACCAGAGACATCGCTACAAGCATGAAACCTACAGATATCACAATGACTCTAAACCCATATCTTTCTATAATAACACTGAATGTAAATGGACTAAATGCGCCAACCAAAAGACATAGGGTATCAGAATGGATAAAAAAACAAGACCCATCTATTTGCTGTCTACAAGAGACTCGTTTTAGACCTGAGGACACTTTCAGATTGAGAGCGAGGGGACGGAGAACTATTTATCATGCCACTGGAAGTCAAAAGAAAGCTGGAGTAGCCATACTTATACCAGACAAACTAGACTTTAAATTAAAGGTTGTAACAAGAGATGAAGAAGGGCATTATATAATAATCACAGGGTCTATCCATCAGGAAGAGCTAACAATTATAAATGTCTATGCGCAGAATACAGGAGCCCCCAAATATATAAAACAATTACTCACAAACATAAGCAACCTTTGATAAGAATGTGGTAATTGCAGGGGACTTTAACACTCCACTTACAGAAATGGATAGATCATCTAGACACACGGTCAATAAAGAAACAAGGGCCCTGAATGAGACATTGGATCAGATGGACTTGACAGATCTATTTAGAACTCTGCATCCCAAAGCAACAGAACATACTTTCTTCTCAAGTGCACATGGAACATTCTCCAAGATAGATCACATACTGGGTCACAAAACAGCCCTTCATAAGTTTACAAGAATTGAAATCATACCATGCATACTTTCAGACCACAATGCTATGAAGCTTGAAATCAACCACGGGAAAAAGTCTGGAAAACCTCCAAAAGCATGAAGGTTAAAGAACACCCTACTAACGAATGAGTGGGTCAACCAGGCAATTAGAGAAGAAATTAAAAAATATATGGAAACAAATGAAAATGAAAATACAACAATCCAAATGCTTTGGGATGCAGCGAAGGCAGTCAGAGAGGAAAATACATTGCAATCCAGGCCTATCTCAAGAAACAAGAAAAATCCCAAATACAAAATCTAACAGCACACCCAAAGGAAATAGAAGCAGAACAGCAAAGGCAGCCTAAACCCAGCAGAAGAAGAGAAATAATAAAGATCAGAGCAAAAATAAACAATATAGAATCTAAAAAAACGGTAGAGCAGATCAACGAAACCAAGAGTTGGTTTTTTGAAAAAATAAACAAAATTGACAAACCTCTAGCCAGGCTTCTCAAAAAGAAAAGGGAGATGACCCAAATAGATAAAATCGTGAATGAAAATGGAATTATTACAACCAATCCCTCAGATATACAAGCAATTATCAGGGAATACTATGAAAAATTATATGCCAACAAACTGGACAACCTGGAAGCAATGGACAAATTCCTAAACATCCACACCCTTCCAAAACTCAATCAGGAGGAAATAGAAAGCTTGAACAGACCCATAAACAGTGAAGAAATTGAATCAGTCATAAAAAATCTCCCAACAAATAAGAGTCCAGGACCAGATGGCTTCCCAGGGGAGTTCTACCAGACGTTTAGAACAGAGGTAATACCTATCCTTCTCAAGCTATTCCAAAAAATAGAAAGGGAAGGAAAACTTCCAGACTCATTCTATGAAGCCAGTATTACTTTGATTCCTAAACCAGACAGAGACCCAGTAAAGAAAGAGAACTACAGGCCAATATCCCTGATGACTATGGATGCAAAAATTCTCAATAAGATACTAGCAAATCGAATTCAACAGCATATAAAAAGAATTAGGGGCGCCTGGGTGGCACAGTCGGTTAAGCGCCCGACTTCAGCCAGGTCACGATCTCGCGGTCCGTGAGTTCGAGCCCTGCGTCAGGCTCTGGGCTGATGGCTCGGAGCCTGGAGCCTATTTCCGATTCTGTGTCTCCCTCTCTCTCTGCCCCTCTCCCGTTCATGCTCTGTCTCTCTCTGTCCCAAAAATAAAATAAAACGTTGAAAAAAAAATTTTTTTTAAAGAATTATCACCATGAACAAGTGGGATTCATTCCTGGGATGCAGGGCTGGTTCAACATTCGCAAATCAATCAACGTGATACATCACATTAATAAAAGAAAAGATAAGAACCATATGATCCTGTCAATCGATGCAGAAAAGGCCTTTGACAAAATTCAGCACCCTTTCTTAATAAAAACCCTTGAGAAAGTCGGGATAGAAGGAACATACTTAAAGATCATAAAAGCCATTTATGAAAAGCCCACAGCTAACATCATCCTTAATGGGGAAAAACAGAGAGGTTTTTCCCTGAGATCAGGAACACGACAGGGATGTCCACTCTCACCGCTGTTGTTTAACATAGTGTTGGAAGTTCTAGCGTCAGCAATCAGACAACAAAAGGAAATCAAAGACATCAAAATTGGCAAAGATGAAGTCAAGCTTTCACTTTTTTCAGATGACATGATACTATACATGGAAAATCCGATAGACTCCACCAAAAGTCTGCTAGAACTGATACATGAATTCAGCAAAGTTGCAGGATACAAAATCAATGTACAGATCAGTTGCATTCTTATACACTAATAATGAAGCAATAGAAAGACAAATAAAGAAACTGATCCCATTCACAAGTGCACCAAGAAGCATAAAATACCTAGGAATAAATCTAACCAAAGATGTCAAAGATCTGTATGCTGAAAAATAGAAAGCTTATGAAGGAACTTGAAGAAGATAGAAAGAAATGGAAAAACATTCCGTGTTCATGGATTGGAAAAATAAATATTGTCAAAATGTCAATACTACCCAAAGCTATCTACATATTCAGTGCAATCCCAATCAAAATTGCACCAGCATTCTTCTCGAAACTAGAACAAGCAATCCTAAAATTCAGATGGAACCACAAAAGGCCCCGAATAGCCAAAGTAATTTTGAAGAAGACCAAAGCAGGAGGCATCACAATCCCAGACTTTAGCCTCTACTACAAAGCTGTCATCATCAAGACAGCATGGTATTGGCACAAAAACAGACACATAGACCAATGGAATAGTATAGAAACCCTAGAACTAGACCCACAAACGTATGGCCAACTAATCTTTGACAAAGCAGGAAAGAATATCCAATGGAAAAAAGACAGTCTCTTTAACAAATGGTGCTGGGAGAACTGGACAGCAACATGCAGAAGGTTGAAACTAGACCACTTTCTCACACCATTCACAAAAATAAACTCAAAATGGATGAAGGACCTGAATGTGCGACAGGAAACCATCAAAACCCTAGAGGAGAAAGCAGGAAAAGACCTCTCTGACCTAAGCCGCAGCAATTTCCTACTTGACACATCCCCAAAGGCAAGGGAATGAAAAGCAAAAATGAACTACTGGGACCTTATGAAGATAAAAAACTTCTGCACAGCAAAGGAAACAACCAACAAAACTAAAAGGCAACCAACGGAATGGGAAAAGACATTTGCAAATGAGATATCGGAAAAAGGGCTAGTATCCACAATGTATAAAGAGCTCACCAAACTCCACACCCGAAAAACAAATAACCCAGTAAAGAAATGGGCAGAAAACATGAATAGACATTTCTCTAAAGAAGACATCCAGTTGGCCAACAGCCACATGAAAAGATGCTCAATGTTGCTCCTCATCAGGGAAATAAAAATCAAAACCACACTCAGATATCATCTCACGCCAGTCAGAGTGGCCAAAATGAACAAATCAGGAGACTATAGATGCTGGAGAGGATGTGGAGAAACGGGAACCTTCCTGCACTGTTGGTGAGAATGCAAATTGGTGCAGCCACTCTGGAAAACAGTGTGGAGGTTCCTCAGAAAATTAAAAATAGACCTACCCTATGACCCAGCAATAGCACTGCTAGGAATTTACCCAAAGTATACAGGAGTACTGATGCATAGGGGCACTTGTACCCCAATGTTTATAGCAGCACTTTCAACAATAGCCAAATTATGGAGAGAGCCTAAATGTCCACCAACTGATGAATGGATAAAGAAATTGTGGTTTATATACACAATGGTGTACTCCATGGCAATGAGAAAGAATGAAATATGGCCCTTTGTAGCAACATGGATGGAACTGGAGAGTGTTATGCTAAGTGAAATAAGCCATACAGAGAAAGACAGATTCCATATGGTTTCACTCCTATATGGATCCTGAGAAACTTAACAGGAACCCATGGGGGAGGGGAAGGAAAAAAAAAAAAAAAGAGGTTAGAGTGGGAGAGAGCCAAAGCATAAGAGAGTGTTAAAAACGAGAACAAACTGAGGGTTGATGGGGGGGGGGGGGAGGGGGGGCGGGGGGGGTGATAGGTATTGAGGAGAGCACCTTTTGGGATGAGCACTGGGTGTTGTATGGAAACCAATTTGACAATAAACTTCATATACTGGAAAAAAAATTTTTTTTAATTAAAAAAAAATAAAAAATGGTACTTCTTTATTCTACTGTTTATTGGCCTGCAGAGATATTATATTCTTCTTGGGTCAAAATTGATAGTTTGTATTTGCGTAGGTATCACTCTGTTCTAGTACATAAGCGCCTCCCAACCTTTTTCATGTCATGGCACACAAAGGAAACTATATCGTTTATTAGTGAAAACAAAGCAACTTCCGTCTGAGAAATAACCTGCCAAAAGGTCCAGAGGATTATTGCTGCCCCAGGCTTTCCTTGATGGCTCACCTGTAACTCCTCCTGGGAGTATCAATACATCACAGGAAACCAGTTGAGAAGTTATTCTAGATTTTAAAATTTCAGGGTTTCACATATTAGTCATTTATATATATATTTTTTTACTTGATTTGTAATTGTGGAGATGTCTCCTTTATTTATTGATAAACAAAGACTTGAGAGAATTTCTTCCTAGCAGAGCTGCTTTACAAGAAATTGCAAAGGACATTTTTTTAGGTAGAAGAACTGACAGCACACAATAACTCAAACTTACATGAAGAAATAAAAGCAACAGTAATTCCAATTATATAAGTAATTATAAAAGAAAGTAAAAATGCATTTTATCTTTTTTTAATGTTTATTTATTTATTTATTTTGAGAGAGAGAGAGAAAGTGAGAGAGAGCATGATCAGAGGAGGGACAGAGACAGACAGACAGACAGACAGACACAGAACACAAAACAGGCTCCAGGCTCTAAGCTGTTAGCACAGAGCCTGATGCGGGGCTCAGACCCACAGAACTGTGAAATCATGACCTGAGCTGAAGTTGAATGCTTAACCAACTGAGGTACCCAGGTGCCCCTCTTCTCTTATCTTCTTAAAGATGTTTGTGTATATATATAATACATAATATAATATATAAAGACAATATACACCTATATAAACATACAAAGTGAAAAGCACAGAGAAAGGGAAAGGACATAGGAGCTATATAAAAGCAAGGAAGATTCCACTTTAAAAAACATGGGGAAGAAAAGAGTGCAGTAAACCCATAGCAGGCAGAATGAAAGGAAATAAAGATCAGAGTGGAAATCAGTGAAGCAGAAAAAAAAAAAATAGAGAATCAATGAAATTAATACTTGATTCCTTGTAAATACCACGAAAAAAGAGGCAGATCTCTAGCAAGGCTGACTAAGAAGAAAAAGAGAAGTCATAAATTACTAAAATAAAAAAATAAAAGTGACTATTTTACTATTGACCTTACAGAAATTAAAAGTATCATAACAGAATGAATACTAGGAATGGCATTATACCAAAAATGAGGCCATTTAGATGAACTAGAAAAAATACCCCAGAAGACACAAATTACCAAAACTAGCGTAAAAAGAAAGAGAAAATCTAAATAGAACTCTCACAGTGGGGGAAATAAAAACTAAATTAGTAATTTACCCAAATTTTATCCTAAACCCCTTCAAGAAAACAAAAAACTAAATCAGTAATTTAAAATATTGCCATGAAGGAAAGCCCAGGCCAAGATGGCTTCATTAGTGGATTCTACCAAACACTTAAAGAAATAAAATCCTTCACAAACTCATCCAAAAAAATAGAGGAGGAAACACTTCCCCCTATATTTTAGGATTCTAAGGAGTTTTGCCAGCAAGCCAGATGGCGGCTTTTTTTTTTTTTTTTTAAGGAATGTAAAATTCTTTGTAATATAAGGTTTCCATGGTAAAGGCATTTCCTTTAACAGAATTACCCTAGAAGAAGGAAGAAAGACTACTTTTTAAAATTATAGAATCTAGCTCCCTTGACAAATCTGTTATCAGAAAGATAATAATTTTAATAGAAAATAGTGAACTGTGGAATCACAGGAATCCTAATACCTTCTAAGAACTAACATTTGTAAAGTGCTGATATCCATCAATTTCTGCTGAGCACTGAACAGTTCATCCTCACACTGTCCCTACTTCATGAGGCTCAAGGAGAGTCAACTCACTCAAGGGCCAAAGGTTGGAGCAAGGGCAGGCCAGGTCTCCTTACTCCTGGTCAGAGTGCTTCTCAATCCACTCAGAGATCTATTAACACATCAGTAGGCATCTTCCCAGGGGAGTTATGGCACTCTGGGGGAAGCTTATCAGCAATTTCAAAAATAAGGAATTGCGTAGACATCTGAAAAGAATAAATATCTAATTCAATATATGTTAGAAATGGCAAAAATTCTCAGGATTCTTGGTTATGTGGTTGGCACTATTTCTTATTTTGAGGATTAATGAGTTCTATCTACTTTCTCACTCACCACTCACAATTTTGCTTTCGCTTTGGTTATTCTAATCTTTTCCTAAAGAGGTATGCTAGGAAGCCTGTTCTTAGTCAGTATTTTCTTTTTTAATTTTAAGTATAAAATTCCCTTATCCTGTTTTCATTCTTTTTCTCTTCACCACCATTCAACAGAAGCTAAGGTTGAAGAGGGAAACCACTTCATCTCATTTTCACACTCCAACAGTATGAAACAGTTGGGAAAGGAATGGACCCTTATTGCTTTATACTAAAATTCTAAATTAAGTTTATTGTTTCACTGTCTGTGAAAAATGTCTTAAGTATTTTTTTAAATATAAAATTTATATCTGTATTTTTTCATTTATGATTGATTGTTTTCTTTTTTTAACATTTTTAATGTTTATTCATTTTTGAGAGAGAGAGAGAGAGAGAGAGAGAGAGGCAGAAAGAGAGGGAGACAGAATCTGAAGCAGGCTCCAGTCTCTGAGCTGTCATCACAGAGCCCGACAGAGGGCTTGAAACCCCAGACCATGAGATCATGACCTGAACCAAAGTCGGATGCTTAACCATCTGAGACACCCAGGCACCCCATGATTTTGTTTTCAATTGTCAGTACCTAAGAGCTAGAAGGACTTTATAATTATCTGCATAAAAATGACACATTTAATAGACCATATATCTAGCATAATCATAGGAGAAAAATGATCACAAATTCAAAAACCTTCTGTGTTTACAATTTATTTATCCACTCCTATCTGATTCATAATACTTTATTTTAACTAAACAAAACAACAAAAGTTCATGTACCATTTGATACATCAGTATTCACACAATCAACAACTTTGAATGAACTATAAAAATATATATGTAAGATCTTAACAACTGTGGAATTGTGATTGCTATTAAAAAACTAGAACTTGACTTCAACCTATCAAAGAAGGAAGGAGGGAGGGAGAAAGTGGGAGGGAAAAGGAAGATGGAGGGAGTGAATGAATAAGGTTTGAACACTCTTCATGTAATCCCTTAAACCAAAATCTTTAATGACACTGTGTGCTACTTTTTCAATTTTTTAAATTATTTTAATAGATTTTATATTTTAAAGCAGTATTAGGTTCACAGCAAAGTTGAAAGACATAGAGATTTCCTGTACAACCCCTATTCCTACATATGCATAGCCTCCCTCAATATCAACATCCCCCACAAGAATAATTTATCTGTTACAACTGGTGAACCTATACTGTCATATCATTACCCCTCAAAGACCATATTTTATATTAGGATTCACTCTGGTGTGTACAATCTGTGAGTTGGACAAATATATAATGACATGTATCCATCATTATGTAACATAAATAGTATTTCATTGCCCTGAAAAATCCTTTATGCCCTACCTATTCACTCCTCCCTCCCCAACCTTGACACCGGCTGATATTTTTACTATCTCTGTAGTTTTGTCTTTTCCAAAATGTGATATAGTTGGAATCATATAATATGTATCCTTTTTAATTATTTCACTTAGAAATATACATTTATGTTCCCTCCATGTATTTTCATGGCTTGATGACTCATTTCTTCTCGCTAATGAAATTATTCCATTGTCTGAATGTACCATATTGTTTATTCATCCCTTCACCTACTAAAGGATATCATGGTTTCTTCCAGTTTTTCACAATTATGAATAAAGCTTCTATAAATGTCCATGTCAAGTTTTTGTGTAGACATAAGTTTACAACTGCTTTGGGTAAATACAAGGAGCATGGTTGCTGTAACCTAAGGCAAGAATATGTTAGTATTGAGTTTCACTGATTCATGCTCTAATTTGTATTATTAATGCTTACTTTAGATTTACTTTGATCTTCTTTTTCTACTTTCCTAAAGTGGTAACTTAGATGATTGTTTTTAGGTCTTTCTTCATTTCCAATATCTGTATTTAGTGCTGTAAATATCCCTCTAAGCTGTGCTTTCACTACATCCCATAAATTTTGGTAAGTTGCTTTCATTTTCATTTAGTTCAAGATACTATAAAATTTCCCTTGAAACTTCTTCTTTGACCCATGTGCTGTTTAGAAGTATTAGAAACTGTTTAATCTCTAAGTAATTTGGGATTTTCTAGCTATAATTCTGTTATTGATGTAGTTTGTATTGAGAGTAGTTGTATTCCATTGTGTCTGACAGTAGATATTAAATGATTCCTAGTCTTTTAAGGTTTTTAACGTTGTGTTTTATGGCTAGTATCAGTCTATTTTGCTGAATGCACCATGGTGAGCTTGAGATGAATGTGGATTCCACTGTTGTTCCATAAAATGGTCTATAAATGCCCATTATATCCAGTTGGTGAAACTGTTGAGGACAACTACGCCCTTACTGATTTTCTGCCTGCTTGATCTATTTCTGATAGGCAGGTATTGATGTCTTCATCTATTTCTCTTTTGTAGTTCTAGCACATATTTTGATGCTCTGTCATTTGTTGCATACACATTAAGGATAGTTATATCTTCTTGGAACATTTACCCTAGTTTTGTTATGTAATTCCCTCTTTATCTTGATAACTTACTATGAAATGTTCTCTGTCCAAAATTAATATAGCTACTCCAAAATTCCTTTGATTAGTATTAGCATGGTATACCTTTCTCCATACATTTACTTTTTTTTTAATGTTTATTTATTTTTCAGAGAGAAAGAGAGAGAGAGAGCACAAGTAGGGGAGAGGCAGAGAGAGAGAGAGAGAGAGAAAGCACAAGCAGGGGAGAGGCACACACACACAGAGAGACCAAGAATCTGAAGTAGGATCTGTGCTGTCAGCACAAAGCCCAACATGGGGCTTGAACCCATGAACCATGAGATCATGACCCGAGTTGAAGTCAGACATTCAACCAACTGAGCCACGTAGGTGCCTTTCCATCCATTTACTTTTAATCTATACATGCCTTTATACTTATGGCAGCTTTTGGTAGACAATATGTAGTTGGGTCTTGTTTTTCAATCCACTCTGACAATCTCTGTATTTTCATTGGTACATTTATTAGACCACCAGTAATCAAAGTAATTAATGATATAATGGGATTCATATTTACCATATTTCTTACTGTATTTATTGCCCTTGTTCTTGTTCCTACCTTTGTCTTCACTCTTCCTCTTTTTTGATTTTAACTGAGCATTTCATGATTTCATTTTCTTTGCTTGCTTAAAAATTAGTTACACTTTTTTCTTGTTATTTTGTTTAGTAGCTACCCTAGAGTTTGCAACATGTATTTACAATTAACCTAAGTCTAATTTCAAATAATACTATATTGATTAATGTATACAAATCATAATATATTATTTTGAATAAACATTGTCTGTTAGATTAAGAAAAAAATAAGTTATTTTACCTTCACTTATTCTTTTCTCAATGCTCTTCCTTTAGATATGTTTCTAACCTATATCATTTTCCTTCTAAAAACTTTTTTAAACATTTCTTACAGGTCAGGTCTAATGGCAACAAATTCCCCCAGTTTTTGTTTGTCTGAGAAAGTCTTTATTTTCCTTCACTTTTTAAGGATAATTCTGTAGCATACAGAATTCAAGGTTGGTGGTTTTCTCTCTCAACACTTTGAATATTTCACTCCACTCTTGCTTTCATGGTTTCTAAGGAAAAGTCAGACATAATTCTTTGCTCTTCTTTTTTTTTTAATTTTTCCAAATGTTTATTTATTTTTGAGAGAGAGACACAGAGTGAAAGCAAGGGAGGGGTGGAGAGGGAGACACAGAATCCGAAACAGCCTCCAGGCTCTGAGCTGTCAGCACAGAGCCCATGCAGGGCTCGAACTCATGAGCTGTGAGATCATGACCTGAGCTGAAGTCATATGCCCACTGACTGAGCCACCTAGGCACCCCTCTTTGCTCTTCCATAGTAAGGTGGTTTTATCTTCTGACTTTTCTATGAATTTTTATTTTGTTGTGATTTTTCTGTTGTGTGAATGTGATATGCTTAGGTGTAGGTTTTCTGGCATTTATCCTGCTTGGTATTCTGATTTTCCTGGATCTATGGTTTGGTGTCTGACAATAATTGGGAGAAATTATCCACTGTACTTGTTTCAAATATTTCTTCTGTTCCTTTATTTCTTCTGCTTCTGAGATTCTCTCTACATGTATTTTATACCTTTCTAGTTGTCCCCATATTTATTGTATATTACATCGTAGTTTTCTTCAATCTTATTTTGCTTTTTAGTTTCGAGGCTTCTATAGAGATATGCTTAATCTCAGAGATTCTTTCCTCATGCATATCTAGTCTTAAATAAATAATGCTAAATTATTTTGGCAAAATCTTGGGTACATTCTGTTGCTCTGTAAAAAATTTGCCTAGTCCATTACAACTACTGTTTTTCACTATTAAAGAAGCAGCATATAACTTAATAGTTTTATTATTTAATCCTAGAGACAGTAACTGAGAATTATTATCTAAAGGAAGAAGTACTATTGAAAAATATTGCTTCTCAAGTTCTTAGTTACAGTATTAAATGAGATGAGATACACATATTCCTCAGGAAGTTTTAAAGCTCAACTTTAAGCATGACCTCCTGAAATTATTCTTTGCCCTTCCACAAACAAAATTAATTACATCTCTTCTCAATCCCCCAAAGAAATGCTTCATTGTAATGAGATAGTCTGACTTTTTAAAACAGACTGTCCTCTGAATTAAGGAATCAAAACCTATAGGTCATAGATACAAAGTTGGCTGTTGGAATAGCTTGAATTTAAATGCCACATGCTGCATGTGATTTCTTTTGAATTATATATTTTCAAAGATAATTGTTTCTGAAATGGCCACAAATGCTTGCTTATGAGAGTCAGAACTGTACTCATCTGAATAAATAAAAGGAGGCAGACAATGGTGATCCTGCTTTGATAGCTTAAACCATCAGGGCACGCACCAAGGCCATGCTGATGTTACTACACTTCCTGACCCTGCTCGTGGATATGCTGTCCCTGCCCCAAATGTAGGAAGACTCACCCACACGATGTTGGAATGAGTCTATTTACCTGTCTATGCCATTAGTCTGCTACTGAGTTTAATGAGGATAAAAAGAAGACAATAAAACTCACTAGTGTGTATATGTAGAATCCCATTCACTTTGAAAGAAAACAAACATACAAAATATTTTGCTTCTTGTACCACTTCTGAAAATAGAAAACTAATTTCTAAAAAGACTCAATATAGCAGTCCATTTTTCTATCCTGAGTTTCAATGGAATTAAGACATCTTATATAGTACAATTAAAATTATTCTGCATAAACTTGAAATAAAGAAAATAAATTCAGTCTAAATGTGAAAACTTAAGTAGAGCTATTATTCAACTCAGTAAGATGAACATAAGACCAGACACAATCCATTGATATTAAATTACTAAAATTATTTACCTAATCATAAAATGTTATTGATCTTTTAGTAATATTCTAATAAAGATGATTTATGGTTAGCAAACAGTAGAAAAAGCACATTTGTGATCCAAAACAGCATTAAACTAAGTAAATGTAATTTTAAAGCTGCAAACTTTATATAACATTGGCTTAAATATATACTTTGTTTTTACACATTATGATTAATGATCCCCACCTTATATAAAGCTAGATACTATTTAAATTGTCTATATCTGGCAAATTTGCCTTACTAAATTTTTTTCAAAAGAATTTTGACCTAAATTTATCATTTAAAATAAGATTTACTTTGAAAAACACTTGTGCTACTGCTATCTTCAATATACCTAGTTTTTACTGTAGGAATGAAAAACCATTCTTTTTGGCTTATAAGCCATATCTTGTTCTGTCTGCCTATAGGCTTCAGTTTGCCCAACTGCGACCTATGTTACATTCTAAGATATACATATATGTCCAAACACATGCGCGCGCGTGCACGAGCACACATTTGCACGTGCGCACGTGCACACACACACACACACACACACGCACACACTCACTTCCGTTCTACCTTAGAGACTTCTGGGGCAGAATGGAAAACAAATGCATATATACATATCTAGATATAGACACATATATACATATACAAACATGACTGTAAATGAAAGGAATATTATTTCCCCAGGATTTTAGCAAGTGGTAGCAGAATAATAGAAGTGTCTTATTTAGTTCTGATTCATAAGATATAGACTTGAGTATCTATAATTTACTAGCTTTATAACCTCAGGAAAGTCATTTAAAGGATTGTTTATAGGATTAGATGAGGTAGATTACATAAAATGTTTGGCACATCATGCCAAACAAACACTTGAATTCATGTCTACTGACTCTTGTCCACTGCCAACTTTGGATAACATCAAAAAAATTCACAGTAGTTAATGATATTTGGCTACAGAAACAATTTGATTTTTAATAACTGAAAAGGGGCACGAGGAAGTTTTTAATAAGAATTGCCTAATGGCTAATAAAAATTAAAAAGCAAATTTGATTTGATACATTTAATCTCTAAGTCTTCCGTGTTTCTTATAGTACAAACAAAAAAATTAAACTCTTTATAACAAGACTTTTTTCCGTTTTGATATACTCATTTTCTTTGAGCAACCATCAAAAATCCTAAAATCACTGATGATAAAAGCTGTAAGGCATTACTTAAACCCAGATAATTTGATATTTGATAATAACATAAGTTGCTATGTGACCATCAGAGAAGAAATAATAATTTTATGTCAAAATGCTAGCTATTTCAGGAGAGTTTTCCAATATCCAACATAATGTCCAGAAAAGAAAGTAAAAGTATCAGGAATCTTAAAAATTTAATAAATAATGAATGTATAATTGATATACAAATAAAATATATGTGATATACTTTCAACAAAATAAGCATTCTACTTCCGAGTGAATTAAAGTTACAAAATGCTTTTCCCAAGAAAAACTTGCTCAAAATTGGGCAAGAGCAATTAACTTCACTTTATTTTTAGTGTTTGAGTAATTTCAACATTGAAAATATGTGACAATGGCTATAATCAAACTGGTTAAGGTATTGTACAAGTAGCAACTGTTTATTACAACTTACAACCCTTAAAAATAAAGTTAAAAAATGAAGTTACATACAAGAGAGCTATACTTGAAATATTTTGCTAATTTTATACTAGTTATAATTAAATCAAGCCCCTACAGATAATTTGTTTACTACTCAATAATTCAACAAATACATTTCTAATAAACATACTTATCAACTAATAGCTTTTGGCTGCATGAAACAAAACCCCAAAGTTAGGTGAAGCACAAATGAGTAGTGACTGGTTTCCAAAACTGAAAAATCTAGGCATGGCTTGTCTGGGGCTAAGTCCCATTCCTCTGGGGTTCTCTTGGCTCACCCTTTTCCCATATGTCAAACCAGGCAAAATGTTGCAAAAATGGGCCAAAAAAAAAAAAAAAAGGACTATAGCAATCATCCAGGAGAAAGAGAATAGAGGATACATGATTACCAAACCAAACCAAACTAAACCAAAGCCCTGTACCTCATGCTTACTTGAACCAAACCCAAATTAATCCTTCTGGCCAGGGAACTAGTATAGACTGGCTAGTATAAACCTATCAATCCCTCTGACAAGAGACACAAATTTTTTTCTGACTGGCTCAGAGCAATCTAGTCCCACCCCTACACCTGAGTGTTTGATTTATCCTACTCTTTACAACAATGAGGTATAACATAGGTGTTACTGATACAACAAAAATGTCTATTAAAATCTATCTCTTTGGGTATCAACATCAATATCACTTTCCTTCTCATACATGTACATGCAAAATTGGCAATGTGTAGATGACACATATGCGCCCCTACTTCAAAAAGGGAGAATCCAAAAAACATATCGAATCCAGATCTAAGTTCATGACCTATGGTAATTCATGGTTTAAGAAATCTGGATAAATATCAATTACCTATCCTCAATCAACCTACGAATACATAATGTAGAGTAAAAAGCAGAATGACCACAGAGATATATAAAGTGGACACTAGTGCACAATACAGAGCACATCCTGCCAAACAAAAGGCAGGAAGGTTCCTGCTTGGGTGGTCCTGTGTTACCTGGTCAGTGAACCTGCGAGCATTTCATTGGGCTTTCTTGGAGGTACTCCCTTGTATTCTACCCTCTCCCTGAGTTGAACAGTCAGTCGTAACGATGTCTGTATAGAAGATGTTTCTGTAGCAGACTATGTCCTCACAATCTGTAATACTAAATATGCCAAAGGGCTTAGGAAAATCAACATTTTTAGAGAAGCTTTAGATTTATCTGGCCATTCAATTCCCTTAAACACTTAGTAAGCAATCTGTATTTTTACTGGCCACCCCCTAAAACAAGCAAACCTTTGAAAGTGGGGGAAAAACAAAACAAAACAAAAAACAAAAACCAACAAAACATTATTATTATGCTCTGCTCTCCCTGCAGGATTCAGTTTAGTAACTGTATCTTCATTTGGGCTCTGACTAGGCTTCCACTAATATTTCATAAGGTACTATCACTGACTGAATTGGAGGCTTTACTTTCCTAGTGATGCTTAACTATCTCTTAAGTCAAGCAGAGAATACTTAATAGTAGGTTTTAACTTCTTCTAGCAGCTTACCTTTCTATCTTTCCAAATCCTAACTTCAGTTTGGGGTAAATAAATCATCTTTTCTACTTGACAGACTCCCAAATTAACAACATTTCATGAAACTGAATTATGGATCAGTTATAAATCTATAAATCACTATAGATTTGCCCTTTTTAGCAAAATCATATTTCCTCCTCTCACTGCTTTCATTTATACTCATTTCAACTAATTATGTGTCTTTCCTAAAATAATCTACTATAGACCATAAGAAGCAAACAAATCACATCAATATCTGGCATTTTTCCTACTAATCTAACTTCATTCTCTGCAGGCAAAAGCCAATGTATAATATAAATAAACAGCTCAACAAACTATTTCTTAACACTGTAAAAATGATTACCAATGTCCTTGCCTAGGATAACAGGTTCCTTCTTCTTCATGATTCTCCTCTACCCCAGTTTATCAATTTCACACTGTGAAGTCTATTCCTTATAGTGTCCACTTCTTTTTAAACACAACAGGTTCAAAATGGTTTAAATATCAAAAGGTTAAGTTCAGGGTAGGGTAGAATTCAGAGTTTATTCAGGATTCTAAAACAATTTCTTTAGGACATTTCAGTCATGTAAACCAATGTATCCCTTTTATTGTTTACAGTAGTTTGTCTTGGATATTCTTTTATTTCTACTTCTATTAAGATAATCAAAATAATCCTAATAAAACATACAGCCTGATATAAGAAATTACTCATCTGGGTGTGAAGTATGTCATCAATCAACCCAAATCATACTGCACATAATGAGGAACATTTAAATGTACAGGAGGCAAGCAAAACTGCTGATGACACAAAGGACAACTGGTTTTATTTATATAATTTTTTATTCTTTGAATATTAAAAAAACGGTTTTAATGTTTATTTTTGAGAGAGAGAGACAGAGTACGAGCAGGGGAGGGACAGACAGAGAGGGAGACACAGAATCTTAAGCAGGCTCCAGGTTCTGAGCTGTCAGCACAGAGCCCAATGCAGGGCTCGAACCCATGAACCGCAAAATCATGACCTGAGCCAAAGTCAGATAAAGGTGCCCCTTTATTCTCTGAATCTTATCAATTATATAATATTTAATAATTGGTGATTAACACTGTAGAATTATCAATAATTGATTTGTCTAAGTTTATTTTTAATATTAAGAAACACTTTATTCAAATTTAAGAATATAGATGATATAAGAGTGGATGCTTGGTAAGATCCTTTTTATTTTAACTAGAGTGTAAAGAGGTAAAATTCGTGGCAATTATCCTTCTCATAAACATATACCTTAATTCAGAAATCTAGATCAATTTATGTAATCAATTTTATCATTTCTCACTTCATAAAAACCCAAGTTATAAATTTAATTTCCTAAGTATGACTGATACCCTGACCAATCTTCTTGTTTAAAACATGAAAAAAAATATGGATAAAATATAATTCATGGGTGAGGAAAAAATTATGTATGTATTCCTTAGAATCTAAACCCAAATTAAAGCAACAATCCAAAAATAAAATCAGGGGCTTTGAATCCATCTTTCAGCCTTAGGGCATTTACTTCACTCAGATAATCTGGACCTTTGGTATTATGGATAGCCTTGAGTACACAAGTAGAGGAGAGTGTAAGGTCTGATCAGAATGGAGATTATACAGAGAAACATTCCCAAAATCCAGGATCCAATGGAATGCACCTCCAGTGTAAAGGTGAGTTATAATAACCATTGACATCACTATTCTCCTCACTCTACAAGTTGTCAGAGGAAGAAAATTGCTTTCTTAGACTTAGCTTGTCCCTGGATAAAAGAAAGTGATAAGATGCTAAGTATAGATACTGAATAAGCAAGTGTGAGATATCGGTAAAATTCATAAGATGTGTTAAGTATAGATAGAAATGAAGCTAGTAACCTGGAAAACTCACTAGACAGAATAGATGAAACAGGTGTATACACATACTGGTTGATATAAAGGATGAAATGAGTATTATTTATAGATAGAAAGGTATCAGAGAATGAAGTAACATCTTAAAAAATTCACAGAGCATTGATCATATCATCTCCAGATGGACAGCTATGTCTCCCACCAAATCAAGCATCCATCAGCAACCTAATATGACCCCAAGCATGCTATGCTCAAAACATGCAAGTAAAATTCAAAACTGCTTAGTAGGTTATCAGTTACTCTATACCCATGGTGAGGCACACTTGTTCCTGCATCTCTCTAATAAATCAAGAGTGTGTTGGCTCCATCCAGAATACTTTCTGACTGCTGAAGACCCTCACTCATCCTTAATTCTGATCCTTTACCACCAATCATCATCAGTGAGGCCTGATAGAACAGAGTGAGAGACAAAACATAGGAATTTTGCCTAACACAGGATTCAGATAGTGTGGTCATTTCACTCCACTTTTACCCCCATCTTCCTCCTTTATTTCTTACTCTATGTTTTAAGTAAATTAAATAAACTATGATTCAAACAGATTAATTTGGTCTGGGAGGCATTCTATTCTGTTACTTGTGAAATAGCCTACTGGGTAGCTTAGTTGGAGGCTATCATAGCATCTAGGTAATTTTCTACCAATACAGCTGGTGATGAAAATGAAATGCAACTAATAAAATTCATCCTATGTGTACAAAAACTCTCAATAAAATATTAGCAAATCAAATCCAACAACACGTTAAAAAAAATCATTCACCACAATCAAGTGGGATTTACTTCTGGGTTGCAAGGGTGGTTCAATATTCACAAATTGATCAATGTAATACACCGCACTAACAAAAGAAAGGATTAGAACCATGTGATAATTTCAATACAGGCAGAAAAAGCATTTAACAAAATACGACACCCATTCATGATAAAAATCCTCAAAAAGTAGGTTTAGACTGAGAATACTTTCAATATAATAAAGGCCATATATGAAAATCCTACAGCTAAGATCCTCGATGGGAAAAACTGAGAGCTTTTCCTGTATAGTCAGGAACAAGACAGGGATGTCCACTCTCACCACTATTAGTTAACATATTACAGGCAGTCCCAGCCATAGCAACCAGAAAACAAAAAGAAATAAAAGGCATCCAAATCTGCAAGGAAGAAGTCAAACTTTCACTATTTTCAGATGGCATGATACTCTATATAGAAAACCCAAAAGACTCCACCAAAAACCTGCCAGAACTGATAAATAAATTCAGGGGGCACCTGGGTAGCTCAGTCGGTTAAGCATCTGACTTCAGCTCATATTGTGACCTTGCTGTTTGTGAGTTTGAGCCCTGTGTCGGGCTCTGTACTGACAGCTCAGGGCCTGCAGCCTGCTTCAGATTCTGTGTCTCCCTCTCTCCCTGCCCCTCCCATGCTCATGCTCTGCTTCTGTCTCTCAACAATAAATAAATGTTAATTTTTTTTAATTAAATAAATAAATTCAGTAAAGTCACAGGATATAAAATCAACATACAGAAATAAAGAATAAGCAGAAAGAGAAATCAAGGAATCAATCTCATTTACAATTGCACCAAAAACAATAAGGTAGGAATAAACCTAATAGACATAAAACCTAATAGGAATAAACCTAACCGAAGAGGTGAAAGACCTGTACTCTGAAAACTATAAAACACTTGTGACAGAAACTGATAAGTGACACAAACAAATGGAAAGACATTGCATGCTCATGGATCTAAAGAACAAATATTGTTAAAATGTTTACACTAATCAAAGCAATCTACACACTTAATGCAATCCCTATGAAGATACCACCAGTATCTTTCACAGATCTAGAACAAACAAACCTAAAATGTGTATGCAGCCACAAAAAGATCCTGCATAGCCAAATCAACCTTGAAGAAAAAAGCAAATCTGGAGGCATCACAATTCTGGACTTGAAGTTATATTAAAAAGCTGTAGTGATCAAAACAGTATGGTTCTGGTAAAAAGAGACATATAGATCAATGGGACAGAACAGAAAACTCAGAAATGAATCCCCAACTATTTGGTCAATTAATCTTCGACAGAACAGGAAAGAATATGCAATGAGAAAAAGGGTCTTCAATAAATGCTGTTGGTAATACTGGACAGCTACATGCAGAAGAATGAAACTGGATCACTTTCTTACACCATACACAAAAATAAACTGAAAATGGATTAAAGACCTAAATGTGAGACCTGCAACCATAAAAACCCTAAAGGAGAACACAGGCATAAACTCTTTGATACCAACAGTAGCAAATTCTTACTAGGTATGTCTCCTGGGCCAAGAGAAACAAAAGCAAAAATAAACTATTGGGATTTCATCAAAATAAAAATCTTCTGCAGAACAAAACAAACAATCAACAAAACTAAAAGACAACCTATGGAATAGGAGAAAATGTTTTCACATGACATATTCAATAAAAGTTCAGAATCCAAAACATAAAGAACTTCATAAAGAACTTATAAAACTCAACACCCCAAAAATGAATAATCCAATTAAAAATGGGCAGGAGACATTTACCCAGAGATGACATACAGACACAGGAAAAGATGCTGTCTTACTCATCTCAGGGAAATGCAAATCAAAAGTACAATGAGATATCACCTTACAGCTGTCAAGAATGGCTAAAATCAACAACACAAGAAACAACAGATGTTGGCGAGGATGTGGAGAAAAAGGAGCCCTTATGCACTATTGGTGGGAATGCGAACTGGTGCAACCACTCTGGAAAACAGTATGAAGTTTCCTCAAAAAGCAAAAAATACAACTACCCTACAATCTAGTAATTTGCACTACTGGGAATTTATCCAAAGAACACAAAAATACTAATTCAAAGGGATATGTGCACCCTGATATTTATAGCAGCATATTATCTACATTTGCCAAGTTATGGGAACAGCCTAAATGTCTACTGATTGATAAATGGATAAAGAAGATACACACACACACACACACACACACACACACACACACACACACACACACTGGAATGCTATTCAGCCATAAAAATTAATTAAATCTTGGCATTTGCAACAACATGGATGGAGCTAGAGAATATCATGCTAAGTGAAATAAGTCAGTCAGAAGAAGACAAATACCATATAATTTCATCCATATGCAGAAGTTAAGAAACAAAATATTTTGATGAGGTCCTAGTAGTTCATTTTTGCTTTTGTTTCCATTGCCTGTGGAGACGTGTTGAGTAAGAAGTTGCTGTGGCCAAGATCAAAGAGGTTTTTGCCTGCTTTCTCCTAGAGGATTTTGATGGCTTCCTGTCTTACGTTGAGGTCTTTCATCAATTTTGAGTTTATTTTTGGGTATGGTATAAGAAAGTAGTCCAGGTTCATTTTTCTGCATGTCGCTGTCCAGTTTTCCCAGCACCACTTGCTGAAGAGACTGTCTTTATTCCATTGGATATTCTTTCCTGCTTCATCAAAGATTAGTTGGCCATACGTTTGTGGCTCCATTTCTGGGTTCTCTATTCTGTTCCATTGATCTGAGTGTCTGTTCTTGTGCCAGTACCATACTGTCTTGATGATTACAGCTTTGTAGTATAGCTTGAAGTCTGGGATTGTGATGCCTCCTGATTTGGTTTTCTTTTTAAAGATTGCTTTGGCTATTCAGGGTCTTTTCTGTTTCCATATAAATTTTAGGATTATTTGTTCTAGCTCTGTGAAGAATGCTGGTGCTACTTTGATAGGGATTGCATTGAATATGTAGATTGTTTTGGGTAGTATTGACATTTTAACAATATTTGTTCTTCCTATCCAGGAGCATGGAATCTTTTTTCCATTTTTTTGTGTCTTCTTCAATTTCTTTCAGTAGTTTTCTACAGTTTTCAGTGTATAGATTTTTCACCTCTTTGGTTAGATTTATTCCTAGGTATTTTATGGGTTTTTTTTTTGTGCTACTGTAAATGGGATGGAATCCTTGATTTCGCTTTCTGTCACTTCATTGTTGGTGTATAGGAATGCAACTGATTTCTGTGCAAAAGCAAAAATGAACTACTGGGACCTCATCAAAATAAAAAGCTTCTGCACAGCGAGGGAAAAAATCAGCAAAACTAAAAGGCAACCGACAGAATGGGAGAAGATATTTGCAAATGACATATCAGATAAAGGGTTAGTATCCAAAATCTATAAAGAAGTTATCAAACTCAACATCCAAAAAAACAAATAATCCAGGAAAGGAATGGGCAAAAGACATGAATAGACACTTCTCCAAGGAAGACATCCAGATGGCCAACCAACACATGAAAAAATGCTCAAGATCACTCATCATCAGGGAAATACAAATCAAAACCACAATGAGGTACCACCTTACACCTGTCAAAATGGCTAACATGAACAACTCAGGCAACAACAGATGTTGGCGAGGATGTGGACAAAGAGGATCTCTTTTGCATTGTTGGTGGGAATTCAAGCTGGTGCATCCACCCTGGAAAATAGTATGGAGGTTCCTCAAAAAACTAAAAATAGAACTACCCTACAATCCAGCAGTTGCACTACTAGGCATTTATCCATGGGATGTAGGTGTGCTGTTTTGAAAGGACACATGCACCCCCATGTTTATAGCAGCACTATCAACAATAGCCAAAGTATGGAAAGAGCCCAAATGTCCATCGATGGATGAATGGATAAAGAAGAAGTGGTATATAGATAAAATGGAGCATTACTCAGCAATCAAAAAGAATGAAATCTTGCCATTTGCAACTACGTGGATGGAACTGGAGGGTATTATGCTAAGTGAAATTAGTCACTCAGAGAAAGACACAAATCATATGACTTCACTCATATGAAGACTTTAAGAGATGAAACAGATAAACATAAGGGAAGGGAAACAAAAATAATATAAAAACAGGGAGGAGGACAAAAAAGAAGAGACTCAAATATGGAGAACAAACTGAGGGTTACTGGAGGGATTGTGGGAAGGGGGGTGGGCTAAATGGGTAGGGGCATTATGGAATCTACTCCTGAAATCATTGTTTCACTATATGCTAACTAATTTGGATGTAAATTTTAAAAAATAAAAAATAAAAAAAAAAAAACAGTTCTAATTCTGGATGGGACTAAAGTGGGTAACCCAGAGCACATAACTTTTCTTTCTCTCTGGAGATAAGAACAGTATCTACTTCATAAATTTAAAATTAAATGAGATTATACATGCAAAGAACATGTTAGTCACTGAAAATTACTGTGGTATTTTTCATCATGACCATCTCTGCTACCACCAGTACTATAGTACTTCCAACATTTTTATTGTGAGCTCAAAAAATTTATCATTCTTATAACTTTTTCACTATTTCACCTATGAGCATGATTCATATAGCTAGCTGGCTTATTTGTGTTTTTTTTTCTTCTGACATTGTATAATAAATTTTATTACCCTCCCCCCAAAAAAAGAAACAAAATAGACAAAGGGGAAAAAAGAGAGAGACAGAGAGAGAGAGAAAAAAAACAAAAAACAAGAAACAGACTTAACTATAGAGAACACACTGATGGTTACCAGAGGGGAGGTAGGTAGAGGGATGGGTTAAATAGGAAATGGAGATTATGGAGTATACTTGTGAGGAGCACTGGGTGTTATAGGTAAGTGATGAATCACTAAATTCTACTCATGAAATCAATATTATAGTATATGTTAACTAACTAGAATTTAAATTAAAAGTTGAAATAAAAAACTAAAAAAAAGAAGTCATCCTAAGTGAGTTATAAGAGTAATAAGATCATTCTTCATAAGTGATCTTCAAAATCAAAACAATATTTAAGAGTCCCAACCAAGATAACTACTAAAATGTATTCATAATATATAAAGAAAAGATAAACAAAAGAAAATAAAACCAGACTAAAACTCAACAGAGGCCTGTTTATCCTCCCCAGTAAGAGCTTGGAATCCATAGGAACAAAACTTCAGCCAAGAGTGTTTCCAAATACAGAAATATTAGTCTGTGACCATGACCTCTGCTGTGGTCAACCTGTTAATACACTTAGATACCACCATTGCAAAGAGATAATTTCATATAAGAAGAATGTTTTGGAGAGGTTATCAATAACCTGATGACTAGAAATCATCCAGAACTGATAAAGGAGAAACCAATTTCTAGATGCATAAAGTCTGCAAATCTTAAGTTGGATAATAAAAAGGAATAGATTCTGACAAGTGTCAAAGTAAACACCTTCAGAAAATGGAGATATCTTAGGTTTACATGTAGTAAGAGAAAAAATAAAGATAACCTATAGGGGAACAAGTAGCCTGATAGTTTACTTTTCAACAACAACAATGAAAGCCAAAAAAGATAAAAATACATTCAATGAATCAACAGAAAATATCTACCAGACTAAAATTACATGCCCAACAAAAGTATGTTGCAAGTATTAGAGGGAAAAATCTCCCCAAACTCTCTCTTAACCTGCATTCCTTTATTTTGTTTGTTTTAGTCTACAGGTACAGAGGCATTAATCAACATCTAATGATCCTTGGCTGTCCTTTCAACTCTAAGTAAAACATATTAAATATTTCTCAATATTTGAGTAATTACCAACTACATTTCTTTAAGTTTTTAAATTTAATTCCAGTAAACATACAATGTTATATTCGTTTCAGGTATACAATACAGTGATTGAACAATTCTATACTTTGTTCAGTGTTCCTCATGATAAGTGTACTTTTTAATCCCTGTTAGCTACTTCACACATTCTCCCCTCTCCTTGGCTGTGGTAACCATCAGTCTGTTCTCTATGGTTAAGAGTCTGTTTCTTGGTGTATCTCCTCTTTATTTTTTTTCCTTTGTTCATTTGTTTTGTTTCTTAAATTCCACATATGAGTGAAATCATATGGTATTTATCTTTCTCTGACTTATTTTACTTAGCATAATACTCTTTAGCTCCATCCATGTTGTTTCAAATGGCAAGATTTTGTTCTTTTTAGCTGAATGATATTCATTTTACATTTATATAACATCTTCTTTGCCTGAAACTTTATTGAATATGTCATGTGCAAATATCTTCTCCCATTTCATAGGTTGTCTTTCAGTTTTGTTGACTGTTTTGTTGTGCAGAAGATTTTTATTTGATGAAGTCCCAATAGTTTATTTTTGCTTTTGTTTCCCTTGACTCAGAAGACATATCTAGAAAAATGTTGCTAAGGCCAATGTTAGAGACAATACTACCTGAGCTCGCTTCTAGGATGTTTTATCGATGCAGGTCTCACATTTAGGTCTTTAATCTACTTTCAATTTACCTTTGTGTATGATGTAAGGAAGTGATCCAGTTTCATTTTTTGTTTTTATGTAGATGTCCAATATTGTCAACAGCATTTGTTGAAGACGCTGTCTTTTTCCCATTGCATATTCTTTCCTGCTCTGTCAAAGATTAATTGACCATATAGTTCTGGGTTCATTTCTGTGTCTTCTGTTCCATTGATTTAGGTGTTTGTTTTTGTGCCCGTACCACACTTTTTTGATTACTATAGCTTTGTAGTATAACTTGAAGTCTGGATTATGATACCTCCAACTCTATTTTTCAAGAATGTTTGACTACTTGGGGTCTTTTTTGGCTTGATCTGCTTGTACGTCTGTCACCCCATTGATCACAGGGTTGATTCAGCTGATCTGGGTGGCTAGGCAAGTACTCCCCTCCTCCCTCACTGCTCCATGTGCATGCCTCCCAAAGCTATATGCTAGGAGAAAGGATGATTTATTCTGATAGAGAAGGACTGTTATTTGGTCAAGGGTAAATGAATAGCTGTGTTCCCTTGCTAGAACCTCCAAACAAGCTCTCAACTAAGTTTGATATGGGGTGATCTGATTGTGGTTTAATTGAAAGAACCCCAACTGTCAGGATTTTATCTTGAGATGGCAGTTTCTCCAGAAAGAAATATTTAATCTCCATACCGGAGAATAAAAGACTACTATTTTGTAGATAAGGTAACTGGAAATCTCATAAAACTTTAACAAATTCCTACAGTTTTGTTAAAATACACCCCACCATAAAATATCCCAGGTCTGTAGTGTAAGGAGTGTTTAATTTAACCTCTCCAGAGAATAGAGTGGAGATGAGGGACTAACTGGAGAAGAGAATGTCAGCTGTCCAGCAGTTCAGCATCAAGTAGGAAAGTTTGATTCTAAAACTGAGATTCAATAAATGCTCTTATTTGTAACAGCACTTATGCTTCTACTTATACAGGTTCCTAGCATCTTTAATTCCCAACAAACCTGGGTTCTGAGGTATCAACCAGCCTTACTCTTGGGCTATCAGGAGAGGCTACATAGCAGAGGTTGGCAAACTTCTTCTTAAAGAGCCAGACAACACTTGGGACCAGATTTTTTTTTGCAGAGTCACAGGCCTGGACTTCGTGGAATACTGACTCTTCAAATATGAAAAAGAAAACTTTTGCCTAATTTAAGCCATCATTTTGGGAGTTCTCTATTACTGAGAACTGAATCCAGTTATGACTAAAACATACAAATATATAGTTTGTTCTCTTACATAAATTATCAAATTAGATAAAGCTTTCAGGAAACGATAATATAATAGTGATGATTATGACTCTCCTTATCTTGCTCCTAGTCTGAATAGGATCACATATTATTTTCAAATATATATAAATGAATTTAATCATATTTACTGAGAAATAGAATCTAGGTATTTTAAATGTTATATATAATGAACCCTGACTTTTGCTAAAGTCCAATTTATTGCAACCATGGTATTCAGACAGCTCCTACTTTAATACTACATATTTAAAAAGTTTATAACCATACAATTCATACAATCATAATAGATTTTTCTTAGAAAACAAGATTAAATCTGTCTTTTTGAAAACGTCATCCCTATACTTGACACTTTTTTCTATTTCAAATACTATCTGTATATAGTTTACATAAACTAATAGTGTTCCATACATATACTATTTCCATATGCTATGTCAGATATTATTCAACGATTTTAAATTACCCTTAACTCTTTTGATATTTAAAAATTCAAGTCCCTCTATTTCTTTCTTAATGTGAATGTAGGATACTTCATTTTTGTACCCCCTTATATTTTTAATCAACAAATTGAGCTAATACATATCACCTAAAATACAGAAGTCACAGAAATTTGGTTAGGAATAGTTGGTGAATCTATATTGCTGGCAAAGCTGTTTTATGAGGGCACCCAGGGATAAAAGCAGACATGACAGTTGGAAAAGATTTTTAATTTTCTATAACAATATTACATAACAGGGTATCCCCAGGAAATCCAAAATGTGAAAGAATGGGGAAAAAAACAAATGACATCTATAAGACCACTGTGGTATTAGCAATTATGCAGGAGGAAACAGATAAAAGCAATCAGGCATCTGATAGTTAGGAATAAAACAAAAAAGTGAAAACATTCCCTGGAAAGCTTAGAGAGAGAATTTAAAAACAGAGCCTAAATCCTGGGAGGGTTTTGCATATTCCAATACTGTGTGAATACAAGGGATCCTTGGTAGGACTGGAAGGGTCTGGAGTATTCTGGGTCTATGAACTCCAGAAGTAGCCAATACTCCCCTCTAGGTCAAAGCCCAAAATTTAGAAGAAACTCCTGAAGACAGAATCAAAACTGGAGAGAAAAAGAGAGAGAAAACAACTCCACGTTAAAAAGGAGGTGCTGTGGACCATAGTCTGAGAACTCAGAAAGTAAGCCATGATATTTTCAGAAACTACACATAGATCCACACACATACAACAAACAAACAAAACAGAAATTACGTTAGAACTTAAAGGAAAATTTCTTCTTAAAGTTCAAAAAAAACTATTTTGTCATAAAAAGGGCAATACAAAAGGATCACAATCTAATCCTATACAGTTATTATACAGCAAAAAGAAGAAGACAGAGAAGGAGGAGGAGGGGAAGGGGAGGAGAAAGGGGAGGAGGAGGAGGATGAGGAGGAGGAGGAGGAGGAGGGGAAGGGGAGGCGAAGGGGGAGGAGAAGGGGGAGGAGGAGGAGAAGGAGGGGAAGCGGAGGAGAAGGGAGAGGAGAAGAGGGAGGAGAAGGGGGAGGGGGAGGAGGAGGGGGAGGAGGAGGAGGAGGAGGAAAAGCACTGCCACCACCACCACCAAATAATATCACTAAGGACAATAAAGCAAGCCAGACAGTGAAGCCTACAACAAAAATAAAAACTATAACCTATTATTTCAAAATAAACTTAAATCCAGTTCTGCATATAAGGAACTTGGAAATTTCCATTTTGTCCTAACAACTAAAAAGCTAAAAAGACTGAAAAACCGATGATTCTTCTTAGATACCTAAGAGAGTTGGAGAACACAGGGCAAACTGCTGCCCCAAGATTGTAGAGACAGACAGGCGAATATAAGTCATTACACTTACTTAAGGAAAGAGTCACAAGAGGAAACTGCCATTGAAACCAGTCCTGGGGTAGTGAAACCTAAACTGTCATTGATGAAGTGCTGGAGGCTGCATGTACAACTCTTGAGAGTTAAAAACTCCAGGGAAGGTGTGCTTTGGTGGCTCAGTCAGTTAAGCATCTGACTCTTGATTTCAGCTCAGGTCATAATCTCAGGGTTGTGAGATAGAGCCCTGCATTGAGCTCTGCGCTGACAGCAAAATGCCTGCTTGGGATTCTTTCTCTCCATCTCCCTCTGCCCCTCCCCTGCTCGCTGGATCTCTCTCTCTCTCTCTCTCTCTCTCTCTCTCTCTCTCTCTCTCAAAATAAATAAACTTAAAAAAAAAACAAAACGCCAGGTGTTTGCAGTCATAAGAGGGCTGCCACAATATTGTGGCATTTACCTCTAAGAGTCCAATCAGGTTCCCACAGTAGATACCAGAGAAAAATCTCCTTATGCTTCCAGAAAAGGAAAGGGAAAGAAACCATTTTGAAACATACCAGAATACTCTGTTCTTAACAAAGCTTGCTCCCAGATAAAATTATTTAACCAGAGTCTAGCCTGCTGTGGTATTATAAGAGCCTAACTGATCTGAAAGAAAGGAAAACCCAAATCCAATCCACTCCAGCAATCCAGTCACACATAGGGGATGAGGGGGGAGAAAAAAACAAAAACTCTTGCGAAGTTCACAGTCCATAAGCATAGACTCATTAAAAGATTGAAACTTAATCACAGTACTAAAGATACCCTCATCCACACCATAAAATTAAGGCCTATTTACAATTGTTCTTTTTACCCAATATATCATGTCTAGGTATCAGGAAAAAAATTACAAGGAATATCAAAAGGGGAAAAAACCCACAATTTGAAGAGACCAAGCAATCATCAGAAATATGTGGCAGGGATGTTGGGATTATCAGACCAGAACTTAAAACAACTATAAATAATATGCTAAAAGCTTTAAAGTATACAGCATATAAAAACAGATAAGAAACGTGAGCAGAGAGATGTAAATCCTAAGAAAGAATCAAAAAATAAATGCTACAGATCAAAAACAGTGTAACAGAAATGATGAATGTTCATGATGGGCTTGCTAGTAGCCTGGACATGGCTGAACAGCAACTTTCTGACCCAAGAGGTCAATGAAAATTTTTCAAAAGCAAAAGGAAAAGATAACAAAGACTGAGAAAAGCAGAACAGAACATCCAAAGTCTATAGGACAATAAAAGTATAGTAATGTATGATGGGAATATCAGAAAGAGAAGAAAGGGATAAATGAAAAGGAGAAATATTTGAAACAATAATGGTGAAAAGTTTCCCTGAATTAATGTCAGTCATCAAACCATATATCCAGGTGACTCATAGACAACAAAGCAGAAAAAATGTAAAAAATTCACTGAGGCATATTATTTTTAAACTACAGAAAATCAGAGATAAAGCAAAAAATATATATATAAATATTTTTGTGTGTGAGAGAGAAAGCATGTGCACACAAGCGGGAAAGGGGCAGAAAGAGGGGACAGAGGATCCAAGGGCTCCTGCTGACAGGAGAGAACCCATGCAGGGCTTGAACTCCAAAATGGCTCAAATTCGAAAACAGGGCTCGAACTCGCAAATCGGGAGATCATGACCTAAGCCGAAGCAGGATGCTTAACCGACTGAGCCACTAAGGTGCCCCAAAGCAGTCTTGATAGATGTAAAAAGATAAAAATTATATAGGTCTTTTCCACAAAAATTATGCAAGAAGAAAATGAAGTAAAGTGTTTACTATTGGAAGAAAAAAGAAAGAAAGAAAGAAAGAAAGAAAGAAAGAAAGAAAGAAAGAAAGAAAGAAAGAAAGAAAGAAAGAAAACACCAACCCAGAATTCTATTCACTATGAAATTACCCTTCAAGGTGAAGGAAAAATAAAGATTTTTTCAGACAAACAAAAACTGAGGAAATTTGTTGCTACTACCTGCCTTGCAACAAATGTTAAAAGAGGTTCTTTAGAAAGAAGAAAAATAAAATAGGTCATTACCTTGAACCTATAAAAATTAAGGAAGAGCACCAATGAAGGAATAAATGAAGCTAAAATTAAACTTTTGTCTTTTTAAAAAAAAAAAACCTTTATTTTTCTTATTCTTAATTGATCTAACAGATAACATTTCAGACATTTTGTTCAAAATAATACCAATAATATATTCAATTATGTAGATATTTATATGTATGTACACACACAAATTATATATATGTATATAGATATATATCTAATGTATGCTTTATATATGGGTAAAATGAAAGAAATGATACAAGGGACAGGAGGAAGGAATTAGGATTGTTTTGTTATTATAAGGTATTATAAGGTACTAACACTACCTGTGAAGTACTATAGTATCATTTGAAAATGGGCTTGATTTGCTAAAACATGATTGGAACTAGAGTGTATTATGCTAAACGAAATCAGTCAGTCAGAGAAAGACAAATACCATATGACTTAACTCATATGTGGAATTTAAGATACAAAACAGATGAACTACAGGAAGGGAAGAAAAATAAAATAAAAACAGGGAGGGAGACAAACCATAAGAGACTCTTAAATACAGAGAACAAACTGAGGGTTGCTGGAGGGGTTTTGGGTAGGGGGAAGGGTTAAATTGGCAAGGGGCATTAATCCCTTGGGATGTTGGGATGAGCAGCAGGCATTATAGGTAAGTGATGAATCACTAAAATTCTGTTTCTGAAATCATTATTACAATATATGTTAACTAGCTTGGATGGAAATTTTAAAAATAATAATAAAAATAATTTAAAAAAAATGAAAGTGGGCTTGGGTTATCTGCAAATTTATATTGCAAACTCTAGGGCAAACCTTAAAAAAGTCAACAAAAAATTTTAAAAAGGAAGGAGTATAACTGATATGCTAAGAAAGAAGAGAAAATGAAATAACAGAAAATAATTAAAACTACAACAGGCAGAAAAAGAGTAAAAAACAAAATAGGAACAAAGAACAATGACAACAAACAGAAAAAAGTAATGAATATGGTAATAAATTAATCTAGGTGTATCAATAATCACTATAAATGTCAATAGTCTAAATGCACAAATTTAAAAGACAGATATTGTCAGAGTGTATTAAAAAAACACAACTATATGTTGTCTAAAATATAATAGATTAAAAGTAGAGTACTAGAGAAATTTGTACCTTACTAACACTAATTAAAAGAAAGCAGGAGTAGCTATATTAACTTCCAAAAAAGGACTTCCAAGCAAGGAAAGTTGTCAGTGTATTGCATAATAATAAAGGGGTAAAATTTCCAAGATATCACAGTGCTTAACATGTATGTGCCTAATGAGCATATGAAACTAAGTGAGGCAAAAACTAATAGAATTGCAAAGGGAAACAGATTAGCCCACTATCATAGGGGGACAACTCTCTATCGGAAATGGACAGCTACAACAGGCAAAAAATCAGTACAAATATAGCTGAACTAAATGGCACCATCAATCAACAAGATATAAACTGACAGTAAAATATATATTTATTTAGGCTCACATCGGACATTCACCTAGACCACATTTCTGGTCTATTCAACTAGACCACATTCTGGTCTATTCTGGTTCAAAAACATACCTTAACAAACTTAAAACAAATAAATCGTACAATGTCTGTCTCAGATCACAAAAGAATGAAATTAGACATTAATAATAGAAAGATAGGTCACCTGGGTAGCTCAGTAGGTTAAGCTTCCAACTCTTGGTTTCAGCTCAGGTCATGAACTCGTGGTTTGTGAATTCTAGCCCTGCCATCGGGCTCTGTGCTGACAGTGTGGAGACTGCTTGGAATTCTTTATTTTCCTTTCTCTCTATCCCTCCCCACTCACTCTCTCTGTCTCTTTCTCAAAATAAATAAACTTAATTTTTTTTTTTAATTAACAGAAAGATACCTGGAAATTTTCAAGATACAGGGAGAAAAATGACATACTGTTAAATAATGTAAGGGTCAGAGAAGAAATCTTCAGGGAAATTTTAAGATATTTTGAACTAAAAATGAAAACACAACTTATCAAAATTTGTGGAATGCAGTGATAGTAGTACTTAGAGTGAAATGTATAGCATTGGCAGCATATGTTAAAAAAGAAGAACAAAAAGCAAAAAAGCAGTAATCTCAGCTTCCACCTTATGAAACTAGAAAAAAAAAAGGCAAATTAAACTCAAAGTAGAACGAATGAACGGAAAAGAAGGAAAGAAGGAAAAGAAATGAAAATTAGAGGAGGGTCACCCAGATGGCTCAATTGGTTAAGTGAGAGACTATTGATTTTGGCTCAGATTCAAGCCCCCCCAGGTCAGGTTCCATACTGACAACATGGAGCTGGCTTGGAATTCTCTCTCTCCCTTCTCTCTGCCCTTCCCCAGATAGTATGTGCTCTCTTACTCAAAATGAATAAATAAAAAAAAGAAAAAGAAATTATATGAATTCTCTACAATTTCTTCTAGTGGATAGGAACAGTCTCCCTAACTCTTCTATAAAGCCAGCTGCACTAATATGAAAAGTAGACAAAGACATACAAGAAAAAGCCACAGACCAATATCATGCAGAAACATAGATGTAAACATTTTAAATGAAATACTAGCAAATCAAATCCAACAATATATAAAAGGAATCATACACTACTACACAAATGGATTTATCCCTGGTATGCAAGGCTGGTTAAACATTCAAAAATCAATTCATTAAATCCATTAAATAAACAGGGAAAGAAAGAAAGAAAGAAAGAAAGAAAGAAAGAAAGAAAGAAAGAAAGAAAGAAAGGGAGGGAGGAAAGGAGGAAGGGAAGAAAGGAGGGAGGGAAGGAAACAATCAGATGATCCTAATCAATAGATGCAGAAAAAACATATAACAAAATTCAATACCTATTCATGATAAAAATTCTCAGAAAGATAGGAATAAAGGAGAATTCCCTCAACATGTTAAAAATAGTATCTACCATTGGGACACCTGGGTGGCTCAATAGGTTAAGTGTCTGACTTCAGCTTAGGTCATGATCTCACAGTTCATGAGTTCAAGCCCCACGTCGGGCTCTGTGCTGACAGCTCAGAGCCTGGAGCCTGCTTTAGATTCTGTGTATCCCTCTCTCTGCCCTCTCCTGCTTGAGCTCTCTCTGTCTGTCTGTCTGTCTGTCTCTCTCTCTCTCTCTCTCTCTATCTCAAAAATAAACAAAACATAAAAATAAATAAATAAATAAATAAATAAATAAATAAATAAATAAATAAAATATCTACCAAAAATCTTTACCGCTGATATCATACTTAAAAATGCAAAACTAGAAGCTTTCTCACTAAGATGAGGTCCAAGGTAAGGATGACCTCTCACCACTCCTTTTCAACATCTGTACTGGAAGTTCTAGCTAATACAACAAGACAAAAAAAGAATATTGAAGGTATATAGACTGAAAAGGAAAAAATTGCCTTTCTTTGTGAATGATTGTCTACATAGAAAATCTAAAAAAAACCTGACAAATAAACAAACAAATAAAAAAACAACCAAACAAACAAAAAACCCTCGAGGCACTAAATAGCAATTATAGCAAGGTTGAAAAATACAAGGTTAATGCACAAAATTCATTCACTTTCTGATGTACCAACAATGAAAGAGCAAAACATAATACCATGCATTAGCACCCCTGAAAATTAAGTATTTAGGTTCAAATCTAATAAATATGTATAAGATCTATTTGAGGAAAACTACATACAAAATTCTGATGAACAAAATCAAAGAAGAATTAAATAAATGAGAGATTTAATGTTTCATAGAAAGGAAGAGTCACTATTGTCAAGATTTTAGTTTTTCCCAATTTATCTATAGATTCAATGCAAGCTCAATCAAAATCCCAGTAGATTATTTTGTGGATAGCGACACACTGATCTTAAAGCTTCCACTGAAAGGCATAAAGAACCCAGACTCAGTAATACAACATGGAAGAACAAAATTGAAGGACTGACATTACCCAACTTCAAGATTACTAAAATGCTACAGTAATCAAGACATGGAGGTATTAGCAAAAGAACAGATAAATAGATCAATGGAACAGAATAGAGACCTCAGAAATAAACATATATAAATAGAGTCAACTAATCATTGACAAAGGAACAAAGACAATACAACGCAACAAAGACAGCCTCATCAAGAAATACGCTGGAACACCCATTTGCAAAAAATAAATAAATGAATCTAGATACAAACCTCATTACTTCTTTCTTGAAAATAATCAAAATGGATCTGTGACCTAAATGTAAAATGCAAAGGTATAAAACTCTTACAATATATAACATTGGCGAAAAACTAGATTACCTTGGATATGACAAAGACTTTTTAGATGCAACACCAAAGACACAATCTATGAGAAAAAAATTGATAAGCTTGATTTCCTTAAAATTAAAAACTTCTGCTCTGCAAAAGACAAAGTCAAGAGAATGAGAAGACAAACTATAGATTAGGAGAAACTATTTTCAAAAGACATACTTAATAAAGAACTGTTTTCCAAAATTAACAAAGAATTCTTAAAATTCAACAGTAAGAAAACAATACAGTTTAAAAAAGGGTCAGATACCTTAAGTAACATCTCACCAAAGAAGGTATACAGATAGAAAATAAACATATGGGGGACACCTGGGTGGCTCAATTGGCTAAGCAACTGACTTCAGCTCAGGTCATGATCTCAGGGTTGGTGGGTTCAAGCCCCACATCAGGCTCTGCACTGACAGCTAGAGCCTGGAACCTGCTTTGGATTCTGGTCTCCCTCTGTGTCCCTCCCTTGTTCACGCTCTGTCTATCTCTCTCAAAAATAAATAAACATTTAAAAATAATAATAAAACACTTTCTTTAGAAAATAAACATATGAAAATGCAAATCAAATCAGTAGATATCAGTAGATATCAGTAGAATGCAAATTAAAATAACAATGAGATACCACTACACATCTATTAAAATAGCCAAAATCTGAAACAATGACAATACCAAATAGTGGCAAGGAAGCAATGAACCAGAAACCCTCATTCGCTGCTGGTGGGTATTCAAAATGATACAGTCACTTTGGAAAAGAGTTTGGCAGTTTCTTATAACACTAAATAAATTTTTCCATACAGTCCAGCAATCATGTTCCTTGGTATTTATCCAAAGGTGTTGAAAACTTAGGTCCACACAAAAACCTGTACATGGATGTTTATAGCAGCTTTATTCATAATTGTCAAAATTTGAAAGTAACCAATATGCTCTTCAGAAGGGGAATGGATAAAAACAGGTACATACAGACAATGGGATATTATTCAGCTCTAAAAATAAATGAGCTTATCAAGCCATGAAAACACATGGAGAAACCTTAAATGCATGTTACTAAGTGAAAGTCAATTTGAAATGTCTACATATTGTATGACTGCAACCATATGATATTCTAGAATAGGCAAATCCATGGAGACAATAAAAAATCAGGGCTTCCAGGGGTTAGAGGTGGAAAGAGAAATGAACAGGAAGAGGAAAAGAATTTTTGGAGGCAGAGAAAATACACTATATAATTCAATAATGATAATGCATACCATTATACATGTGTCCAAGCCATAGAATATATAACACAGAGTATATTCTAATGTAAACTATGGGCTTTGGGGTATCACTACGTGTCAATTTAAGTTCATCAGTTTTAACAAAGGTACCACAGTCTGATGGGGAATGTTTATAATGGGAGAGGCTATAAATGAGTAGAGGTTGGGAGTATATTAGAAATCTCTGTACCTTCTGTTTAATATTGATATGTAACTTAAACTGCTCCAAAATAAAATAAAGTCTTATTTTTAAAAAATATAAACTAAAAGGTATGAAGAAAATGATAAAAGGCATACAAGACCACATAAACTAGAAGTAGACAAGTTTAGAAATACAATGATAAGATTCAGAAAAGAACCAGAATGTTAAAATTCATTTTAGAAATAAATACTAAACTAGAAGGAGCATAATAAACAGAAGATGCCTTAAGGGAGAAATAAAAGATGAAAATAGATATTTTAAAATTGAAAGGAAATAAAATTATTAGAAAAGGAGCTAATAATATACTATGATAACACTCAGTACCTATTCAACAATTATTTTAAATATACATCTCCAGAATAAATACAAAAAATATCTTCAATATATTTTAACTTTATTAAATATGTTCTCAGTTGAAAGTAGTTTATGTATAGCAATTCTAAACTGTTTGTATCCACTGGAATTAAGCTAATGAGCAAAATTACTGATAATGTTGGCAACCAAAAGTCACATGTGGAAGGAAAGTACAGAAAGTATAGAAAGTAGAGAGAAGTACAGAACCCCCTTCTTGGATTAGCATTAGAGGTGTCAGTATGAATTCATGACGTGAAAGATAAACCATTTCCTATTCTGTCTGCCAAAATGGCCTAGGAACCATGACACTCTAGTAACAATGAACATATCCAATTCCCAGATACTTGTTTCCAAAAACAATTCCCTACTAAAAAGACTGGGGTTCTTCAGAAAACATAGAAAAGTAAAGAGCACAGAATTTGGAATAGGTTAAACAATAGAACTTGACATGTGCAAATTTCCATGCATAATTTCATTTCTTCTTTTTTTTTAAATTTAAGCTAGTTGATACACAGTGTAGTCTTGGTTGCAGGAGTAGAACCCAGTAATTTATCTCTTACATATGATATCCAATGCTCATCCCTAAATGTACCCTCCATGATGTCCATCATCTATTTAACACATCCCTCCACCCTTCTCTGATCCAGCACCCCTCAGTTTGTTTTCTGTATTTAAGAGTCTCTTACACAATAAAAAGCTTCTGCACAGTGAAGGAAACAGTCAACAAAACTAAAAGGCAACCAATGGAATAGGAGAAAATATTTGCAAATGACATATCAGATAAAGGGTTAGTATCCAAAATCTATAAAGAACTTACCAAACTCAACACCCCCCTCAAAAAAACCAAATAATCCAGTGGAGAAAAGGGCAGAAGACATGAACAGACACTTTTCCAAAGAAGACACAGACACATAAAAAGACGCTCAACATCACTCATCATCAGGGAAAAACAAATCAAAACCACAATGTGATACCACCTCACACCTGTCAGAATGGCTAAAATGAACAAGTCAGGAAACAGATGTCAGCAAGGATGCAGAGAAAGGGGGACACTTTTGTTGGTGGGATGCAAACTGGTACAACCACTCTGGATAACAGTATGGAGGTTCCTCAAAAAATGAAAAATGGAACTATCCTAGGACCCAGCAACTGCACTACGAGGTATTTATCCAAAGGATACAAAAATGCTGATTTGAAGGGATTCATGCACCCCAATGTTTACAGCAGCACTATCAACAATAGCCAACTTATGGAAAGAGACCAAATGTCCATCAACTGATGAATGGATTCAGAAGATGTGGGGTGTGTGTGTATGTGTGTGTGTACACAATGCACCCAGCAATCAAAAAGAATGAAATCTTGCCATTTGCAACAGTGTGGATGAACTAGAGTGTATTACGCTAAGTGAAAGAAGTCAGTCACAGACAGACAAATAAATGATTTCATGCATAAACGGAATTAAAGAAACAACAGATAAACATAAGGGAAGGGAAGGAAAAATAAGATAAAAACAGAGAGGGAGGAAAATCATTTGTTTATAACTAAACACAAATGTCCAACACATAACAGCTGTCTGCCACTGGAAACAGATCCTTCCCTTCCCCACTCCACATCCCAGATACAGGGATATTTGTGGGAACCAGCACAGCCTAAACACTCTTCACCTAGCTTGCTGACAGCGTGCCCTGCTCCTGTGCTCTTCTGCAGACCCACGTCTCCAGCTCAGCCTCAGCAGGAATTTTCTGAGGTGACTGCAGGTCCCCTCCTAGAGTAGACTAGCCCAGACCTTGCTAACACTGCATACTTCATCCTTGCACTCCCTTGCAGACCCTCCCCATCCAATATACCCTTGGCAGGCGTGCACCCAAAGCACTGCCACAACTCGGCACTGCACAAACAAATCTGACAGGGATCAGCATCACCTGAAAGTGACTATTGCCCAAGGGAGAGGGGAAGAAAGTAACACACACCAGTTCAACTGCAGCCCCAGCAGTGGGATGGAGACAGACACATCTAATCTGACTTTGGGCCCCACCCACCAATGAAAGCTTCTCAGGGGACAACACAGGGAAAGTGCCCTGCAGTTTAATGCTCCCACAGTTCTGGCAATTGCCTGGTCTGATTCAATTCAAATACAAGATGGCTCCAACAACATAAGACCAAATCCTGCTCCAAACAAGCAAAGAGAGCCATTGAAGATGACTGAACTGAAGGCAACAAAGGACCAAATCCTGCTCCATACAGGCAAAGAGAGCCACTGCAGATGACTGAACTGAAGGCAAATGTGGCTCACGCAAAACAGTAGGGTGCATACCATACACATAGGAGACACCCCTGAAGTGCCAAGTTCTAGTGAACAGCGGACACTGCACTCTAGGGCACTATATGACCTCTTCTTCATAAGGCCTCTACTTTCAAATGTAGGATATGTGGTTGACTTTCCTAACAAAGAAATACACATAGAAAGTTAGACAAAAGGAAGAGACAGAGGAATATGTCTCAAATGAAAGAACAGGACAGGACAAAATCATAGCAAAAGAGCTAAATGAAATGGATATAAGCAATATTCTTGATAGAGAATTTAAAGTAGTGGTCATAAAGATACTCAATGGACTTGAGAAAAGAGTGGAGGACCTCAGTGAGACCCTCAACAGACGGGGGGAAAAAGTGTACAAATGAAGAAATCTATAACTGAAATTAAAAATATACTAGATGGAATAAATACTAGAGGAATCAGAAAAAGGGATCGGTGACTTTGAGGACAGAGTAATGAAAGCAATCAAGCTGAACAAAAAAGAGGAAAAAAATTTTTAAATGAAAACAGACTAAGGGGAATCAGCAACACCATCAAGTATATTAACCTTCACATTATAGGATCTCAGCAAAAGAAAAGAGAGAAAAAGGGGTAGAAAATTTATTTAAAGAAATAATAGCTGAAAAAATCCCAAATCTGGTGAAGGAAACAAAAATCCAGATCCAGGAAGCACAGAGAGCCCCCAACAAAATCAACCCAAGGATGTGTCTACATAGTAATTAAAATGGCAAAAAGTAGAGATAAATAGAGAATTTTAAAAGCAGCAAGAGAAAAGAAAATAGTTACATACAAGGGAAACCCCACAAAGCTATTAAGCTGATTTTTTTTTCAGCAGAAACTTTGCTGGCTAGAAGGGAGTGTTATGATATATTCAAAGTGCTAAAAGAAAAAAATCTACAACCGAGAATATTCTATGCAGTAAGGCTATCATTTAGAATAGAAAGAGAGATAAAGAGTATCCCAGGCAAACAAAAGTTAAAGAAATTCATCACCACTAAACAAGCTTTATAAGAAATGTTAAAGGGGACTCTTTTAGTGGAACGACATAAGCAAGAGTAAGAAAAGTAGGAACAACAAAAGCAGTAAAATTAAATATATCTATAAAAATCAGTCAAGCAATTCACAAAATAAAAGGAGGTAAAGTAAGACAACATATATCTAAAAAGTGAGAGGGGGGGAGGAGTAAAAATTTCGTGCTTTTAAAATGGTTTTGAAATAAAGCAATCATCAACTTAATATACACTACCCAATAGTAACTTTAAACACAAATCAAAAAATGGTCATAGATATACAAAAATAAATAAAGAGAAAGGCATCCAGGTATATCACTAGAGGAATCCAGGTATATCACTAAAAATAAGCCAATAAACTTACAAAGGAGAGCAAGAGACAAAGAAACAGAAGAGAACTACAAAAAAAGAACCATAAAACATTTAACACCAGGTCAATAACTACATACCTATCAATAATTACTTTGAATATAAATGGACTAATCAATCAAAAGGCATACGGTAACAGAATGGATAAATAAGCAAGACCCAACTATATCATTTCAGGCCCAAAGATAAAGCCAGATTAAAAGTGAAGGGATGGAAAAGCATTTATCATACAAATGGAAGTGAAAAGAAAGCTTCAGTGGCAATACAATGGACAAAATATACTTTAAATCAAGGGCTGTAACAAGAGACAAGGACACTATATAATCATAAAGGAAACAATCCAACAAGAAGATACAATAATTTAAATATTTATGCACCCAACATGCAGGCACTCAAATACATAAAGGCTAATAACAAACATAAAGGAAGAAATCAATAATAATACAATAATAGCAGGGGACTTTAATACCTCACTTATATCAATGGATAGATCACCAATAGAAAATCAACAAGAATCATTCAGTGGCTTTGAATGAGACATTGGGCCACACGAATCTAACAGATACATTCAGAACATTCTATCCTAAAACAGCAGAATACATAGTCTTTCCAAGTGCACCCAGAACAGTCTCCAGAAGAGATCACATGTTAGTCTACAAAACAAGTCTCAACTTATTCAAAAAGACTGAAGCCATACCATGTATCTTTCTGACCACAACACTATGAAACTATAAAATACCTCAAATAGAAAGAAAAATCTCAAATAAACAACATAATCTTACACCTAAAGGAGGTAGAGAAAAAGAAAAAAAAAACAAGTAGAAGGAAATATTGAAAATTAGAACAGAAATAAATGAAATAGAAACTTAAAAAACAATAGAACAGATCAATGAAACTAAGAACTGACTCTTTGAAAAGATGGACAAAATTGATAAACGTTAGCCAGACTCATGTGAGCAAGAGAGAAAGAGAGAGAGAAGGATTCAAATAAACAAAATTAGAAATGAAAGAGGAGACATAATAACTGACACCACAGAAATACAAAGGATTTTAAGGGAAAATTATGAAAAATTATATGCCAACAAATTGGGACAATCTAGAAGAAATAAATAAATTCTTAGAATCATACAATTTCCCAAAACTGAATCAGGAAGAATTAGAAATTTTGAAGAGGATTACCAAGAATGAAATTGAATTGCTAATCAGAAAACTACCAACAAACAAAAGTCCAAGACTTCACCAGTGAATTCTACTCTACATGTAAAGAAGAGTTAATAGCTATTCTTCACAAACCATTCCAATAAATAGAAGAGGAAGGAAAATCTCCAAATTCATTCTATGAAACCAACATTACCTTGATACCAAAGCCAGATAAAAACATCACAAAAAAGAGAACTACAGGTAAATCCTCAACAAAATATTAGCAACTGAATCCAACAATACCTTAGAAAAAAAAATTAATCACACCATCAAGTGGGATTTATTCCCAGGATGCAAGAGTTGTTCAATATTCACAATTTAGTCAATTTGATAAATCACATCAACAAGAGAAAGGATAAAAAACACATGATCATGGGGCGCCTGGGTGGCTCAGTCGGTTAAGCGTCCGACTTCAGCTCAGGTCACGATCTCACGGTCCGTGAGTTCGAGCCCCGCGTCGGGCTCTGGGCTGATGATGGCCCAGAGCCTGGAGCCTGCTTCCGATTCTGTGTCTCCCTCTCTCTCTGACCCTCCCCCGTTCATGCTCTGCCTCTCTCTGTCTCAAAAATAAACGTTAAAAAAAAAAATAAAAAAAATAAACAACACATGATCATTTCACTAGATACAGAAAAAGCATTTGACAAAGTATGACATAAACTCATGAAAAAGACCCTCAACAAAGTAGGTGCAGAGGAAATATGCCTCAACATAATAAGTGGCATAAAATAAAAACTCATAGCTAATATCTTACTGAATGGTGCAAATCTGAGAGATTTCCCCCTAAGCTCAGGAACAGGACAAGGATGTCCACTTTCACCACTTTTATTCAGCATAGTACTGAAAGTCCTAGCCACAGCAATCAAACATGAAAAATCAACAAAAGCCATCCAAATTGGTAAGGAGGAAGTAAAACTTTCTCTTTTTTACAGATGACATGATACTATATAGAGAAAATGCTAAAGACTCAATCAAAAACCTACTAGAACTGATCAATAAATTCAATAAGGTCACAGGATACAAAACCAATATTCAGGAATCCATTGGATTCCTATACCCTAACAATGTGATAGTAGAATGAGAAATTAAGAAAACAACCCCATTTACAATTGCACAACAAATAGTAAAATATCTAGCAATAAACTTAACAAAGGAAGTGAAAGACCTGTACTCTGAAAACTATAAAATACTGGTGAAAGAAACTGAAGATGACACAAACAAATGTAAAGATAATCCATGCTCATGGATTGGGGAAACAAATATTGTCAACCGACAGAATGGGGAAAGATATTTGCAAATGACGTATCAGACAAAGGGCTAGTATCCAAAACCTATAAAGTACTCACCAAACTCCACACCCAAAAAAACAAATAATCTAGTGAAGAAATGGGAAGAAGACATGAATAGACACTTCTCTAAAGAAAACATCCAGATGGCCAACAGCCACATGAAAAGATGCTCAACATTACTCCTTATCAGGGAAATACAAATCAAAACCACACTCAGGTATCACCTCACACCAGTCAGAGTGGCTAAAATGAACAAATCAGGAGACTACAGATGCTAGAGAGGATGTGGAGAAATAGGAACCCTCTTGCACTGTTGGTGGGAATGCAAACTGGTGCAGCCACTCTGGAAAACAGTGTGGAGGTTCCTCAAAAAATTAAAAATAGATCTACCCTATGACCCAGCAAAAACACTGCTAGGAAGTTACCCAAGGGATACAGAAGTGCTAATGCATAGGGGCACTTGTACCCCAATGTTTATAGCAGCACTTTCAACAATAGCCAAAGTATGGAGAGAGCCTAAATGTCCATCAACTGATGAATGGATAAAGAAGTTGTGGTTTATATATACAATGGAATACTACATGGCAATGAGAAGGAATGAAATATGGCTCTTTGTAGCAATGTGGATGGAACTGGAGAGTGCGATGCTAAGTGAAAAAAGTCATACAGAGAAAGACAGATACCATATGTTTTCACTCTTATGTGGATCCTGAGAAACTTAACAGAAACCCATGGGGGAGGGGAAGGGGAAAAAAAGTTAGATAGGGAGGGAGGCAAACCATAAGAGACTCTTAAAAACTGAGAATAAACTGAGGGTTGATGGGGGGTGGGAGGGAGGGGAAAGTGGGTGATGGGCATTGAGGAGGGCACCTGTTGGGATGAGCACTGGGTGTTGTATGGAAACCCAATTTGACAGTAAATTTCATATTAAAAAAATGTCCATACCACCCAAAGCAATCTACAGATTTAATGCAATCCCTATCAAAATATAGACAGCATTTTTTACAGAACTAAAACAAACAACCCTAAAATTTGTATAGAACCACAAAAGACCCTGAAAAGCCAGAGCAATCTTGAAAAAGAACAACACTGGAAGTATCACAATCCCAGATTTCAAGATATCCTGTAAAGCTGTAGTCATCAAAACAGTATAGTTTTGACACAGAAATAGACAGAGGGATCAGTGGGTTATAATTGAGAGCCTAGAAATAAACCCACAATTAAATGGTCAAATAAAATTCAACAAAGCATAAAAGGATATGCAATGGGAAAAAGACAGTCTCTTCAACAAATGGTGTTGGGAAAACTGGACCACTTTCTTATAACATACACAAAAATAAATTCCAAGTGTATAAAGACCTAAATATTAGGCCTGAAACCATAAAAATCCTAAAAGAGAATATAGGAAGTAATGTCTCTGACATTGGCCATAGCAACATTTTTCTAGATCTGTCCTCTGAGGCAAGGGAAACAAAAGCAAAATAAACCATTGTGACTTCATCAAAATAAAAATCTTCTCCAAAGCAAAGGAAACAATCAACAAAGCCAAAAGACAACCTACTGAATGGGAGAAGGTATTTGCAAGTGACATATCTGGTAAAAGTGTAGTACCCAAAATATATAAAGAACTTAAACTATTCATCATCCAAAAAACCCCCAAATAATTCAATTAAAAATGGGCAGAAGACATGAATGACATTTCTCCAAAGAAGACATACAGATGGCCAACAAACACATAAAAAGACACACAATATGACTCATTGTCAGTGAAATGCAAATCAAAACTACAATGAAATATCACCTCAAACCTGTCAGAATGACTAACATCAAAAACATCAGAAACAAATATTGGCAAAGATGTGGAGAAAAAGGAACCCTCATGTACTGTTGGTGGGAATGCAACCTAGTGCAGCCACTGCGGAAAACACTATGGAAGTTCTTCTAAAAATTAAAATTAGAATTAACACGTGATCCAGTAATCACACTACTATTTACTCTGAGTGCGAAAACACTAATTTGAAAAGATATATATGCACTCCTATGTTTACTGCATCATTATTTACAATAGCCAAATTATGGAAGCAGCCAAAGTGTCTATTGATAGACAAATGGATAAAATAAAAGTAAAAAGTACACGTACACACACACACACAATTACTCAGCCATGAAATTTTGCCTTCTACAGCAGCATGGGTGGATCTGGAGGGTATAATGCTAAGTGAAATAAGCCAGTCAGAGAAAGACAAATACCATTATGTTTTCAGCCATATGTGGAATTTAAGAAACAAAACAAATGAACAAAAAAAAAAAAAAAAAAAAAAAAAGAGAGAGAGACAGAGAGAGAGACAAACCAAGAAACAGACTCTTAACTATTCAGAGCAAACTGATGGTTACCAGAGGGAACTTAATTTGGGTGGATAAATGGGTAAAATAAGTGCAAGAGATTAAGAGTACACTTATCATGATGAGCAATGAGTAGTTTGTGGAAGGACTGAATCACTGCATTGTGCACCTGAAACTGATATCTTATGTTAATTATACTGGATTAAAATTAAAAAAAAAAATAAAAATAAAAAGTATACCTCCTTTGCACTGTATCATCCCTATTAGAAGCACCATCACTTTAAAATAGCATTAATCATAACAGTTTTCTAAATTCAGGCAGTATATGATATTTCAAGGATGTATATAAAATTTCAAGCAGTTTAAGTGAACAGTTTCCAAGCAAAGTGCAAAGTATTTGGCTGTGGTGAGATACCTCTCATAGCTAGAAATAGACATATGATAGGACTAATCACTTGTACCTTTAGGTTGGGGGAATCCATAGGCAATTCTCAGAGTAGCTTTGCATGTTTCCCACTTCCTTTCCGTTTTCATTTTCCCATAGATTAATCCAGATCTACTTTTCTGATTCTAGTTTTCACAATCCATTTATTTATGTATTTATCAACTGTGCAAAGTATGTTTTGAACACCTAACATATGTCAAGCACTCTGTTATATGCTAGAGATTCAGAATGTACAGTACATCTGGAGATACAGATAATTATATAGACAACTGCAATATAGCATGGTAAGTGCTAGTGATAATGACAGTACGTTATGAACATTGTAGGGGCAAATATCCCAGCCATTTGCCCTAAAAAAAACTAGGAGCAATTGAAGGATATTAAGTTGGTGAATCAAATCAGATTTATATTTTTGAAAGATTACTATGCATATGCTGTCATAAATGTAATTAAAAGGGAGCAAGAATCAAAAAAGAAAAGATACAGAGTATGTTTCCCATGGAATCAAATAAAGCAGAGAGCACAGATATAACAACAGTGATGATATTTAAAATATAGCAGCTAGTAAGATTGAGCTATGCTTTATATTCATGATTTTAATTCCCACAAGCAAAGAGTGAAGTAAGTCCTGCTTTTAGCCCCTGCTCTCTACCATTCGACATATGAAGAAACTCAGGCTCAGAGCAGTTAAGGGGACTAATGGAACATCATTTTAAAGAGAAAAATAATCAAAATCAGTCTGCCTTGAACCACTGTGATCTATTACCATTACTGAAATCTCTTTCCACAAAGCTCATTCAAACTCTGTTCACACATACTAAATTTTCAGAAATTGTTTCCATGCACAAGGTTTTTATCTCATGCTACATGAGTATTAGAGGAAATCTTGATCTAAGAGAGAAAAACTCAATCTGGGGGCATAAAGACAGGTCCCTTTCATTAGACACTTATTTCATGTAAAATGCATACTAAATTTAAATGGAACATGAGATAGAAAAAATATGTACCTATCAGTAACTGCCTAAAAACCTTCCCACATCTTTTATTCCAAATCATTTTATGTGCCCCCACTTTTGAGCCCACTCTCTTTTTGACTTGGTTTGAAGAGTAAATGGAACTTCTTCCTCAGAAGAAGGAAGTTATGGTCAGATTTGCTACTTGTCCCTCATACTTACCTCTTTATAGGCGCTATTGCCCTGTGATTTAGCACATTCAGGCTAATGCAGGAGAACATTCTCTCAGCCTCACCAGAGAATGTTGAATATCATTTCAGTAGAACTTTCTAATTTTGCTTTCTCAGGCCATGCCCACTGCCCAACTCAAGAACTATTTAATCCTGCCTATTTTTCAGGGCCAAATTTCATTTCTGTCTTCTGAACTCTGCATTTAGCATCTGGAGAGTAAACTATATGAGAATGTTCTATTATTTTTTTCATATGTTTGATGTTTGGCATAACTAATACAAATAAGTTGACAGTAGAGTATCCTATCTGATCTCCCCAATTAAAATGCTGAGAGATGTTTGCAAGAAAAGTTTTCCTCTGTTTGCAAATGCCAGCCATTGGAAAGGAATATAGGAAATGAAGAGAGAGGAAAAGACAGCTAACTAAAGGGTATGTAGATTGATGTGGTAGCAGATGTTTCAGAAAAATTATCTTCACATCCCCTCAATATATGAAATCTTCATGTTTCATGATTTATATTCCTATTGTATCCCATTATATAGTATGTGGCTTATATTTCTATTACATCCCATTATATAAGAGAAATGTAATATGTTTTTGACTGAAATATTTAAGTTTAATAAAAAGAAAACTAGCAGAATTACTCCAACAATGATTAATAAAAACCCTATTGATTAGCTGTTTATATGGTAAATTTAAAATAAAAAGTAAAATTATCAATTTTTATTATGCTAAATATTATAATATTACTACAGAGTATATGGTGTTTTCTTTAAAACAAGTTCTAATAGTCAATAAAATACTATTCTGATAGAGAATACAAACATATATATTATTAAAAAATTGACTTATCACTGATTTTATTATCTTATTTTAATATTCAAATAGTAAAGAAAACATACCTCATTTTTTTTCTAACCAAGAAACCACGTATCCATCTTTGAACAATCAAAACTGGTGAAGTATGAGCCAGAATTTCATTAATTTTTGAAACAATATATTTGATATTATTAATTTCATCACCATAGGTTGATCCCTGTATGAAGAAAATACATTTAATATTTATACTTCATGTAAGAATTTCCAAGGGATATTTTAAAGTTGGTAGTCTAATAATATAAACTATTAAAATGTTCACAAGTGTCCTGTAGGTATAATAGTAAAATAAATACATTTTCATATCTATTTCACTAGATCATAAGATCAAGAGTTAGTAGAACAAAATAATTTCAATCTTCTATACAAAATGCAAGACCCATGATGATAAATGTCTCCATTCTAGATTTTTTTTCCAATCTGATATCATAAGTATAAAATTTTTACTATGATCAAGTTGGTCTTTAAAAGGTGGTGGCAAGAATAGGTATTCAATGAAAGTCTAAAACTATTCTGTGGATTCACATAGGAAACTGACAGATGTTGGATTCACAGAATAATTTACAGTACTTCAAAATTTAGTTGCAGCTTAACTAGAATATTGGACACTTTTATTAGGATATAGCTCATCCCCTGAAGAAAAATATTCTATACTGTCTTTAAAGAAATTATCTTTAAGGTCTCTGTTCCTGCAAAATTTTAGATTTCGGATTATACACTCCCTATATCCTTATTGATCATTTAAAATTTTAGATTTCGGATTATACACTCCCTATATCCTTATTGATCATTTGACTAGTTAGAAGTAAAGCTACTTTACTTATGTCTTAAATGTAAGGATTATATACTAAAAACCTAAAACTTATATCGTTTTTAAGGCACCTACCCTGAAAATTATCAACCTAATCACTTCATGTCCCCTTTTCTGCCTATACATTCAATCAGCTATGTACTGCCAGGAAAAAAAAAAAAATCACAAAACATTGCAGATTAGTGCTACTTCAAATTTATATTTACAAATATTCATTGCTACTTATCAAATGCTTTGCTTGGCCCTGGCTCACTTCCATTCCCAACAGGAGATACTGCAAACATTCTGTACTCTTCTCAATACTCTTTAAGCCTTTTCCCTAGAACTCCCTAAATACCTTTCCCAGATCAAACAGGGCCATCAGGTCTGAAATCCATCAACTAACCCTCCTCCATTCCTTAAGTTTAATTATACTCCCATTTATCTATATCCCTATGTATTCTGAATAGAAGTGCCTTCTACTTAGTCTTAAAACAAGAAGTATATCCCTTCCTATCCAAGACAGGCACTCCATTGCTGTTAAGTCCCATCTATCTCTGTTTCACTATTACTTATCTTCTACTGGCACAATCCCTTTACCTATTAATATGATGTAGCCTCTCCCATCTTTAAAATTCATTAATTCAAATAAACTAAAAATTAATTAAAATAAATTAAACTTTAAAATGCAACCATATAAATAATCATACACATCCCAACCCTCCATCTTTTGTATTTAAGTTTCATTAAGAGCCTAAATTCTGGGGGTGCCTGGGTAGTTTAGTTGGTTAAGTGTCCAACTTTGGCTCAGGTCATGATCTCACAGTTCATGAGTTTGAGCCCCAGGTCAGGATCTGTGGTGACAGCTCCGAGCCTGGAGCCTATCTTCGATTCTGTGTCTCTCCCTCTTTTTGCCCCTCCCCCACTCACACTCTGTCTCTCTGTCTCTCAAAAATAAATATTAAAAAATATAGGGGCGCCTGGGTGGCGCAGTCGGTTAAGCGTCCGACTTCAGCCAGGTCACGATCTCTCGGTCTGTGAGTTCGAGCCCCGCGTCGGGCTCTGGGCTGATGGCTCAGAGCCTGGAGCCTGTTTCCGATTCTGTGTCTCCCTCTCTCTCTGCCCCTCCCCCGTTCATGCTCTGTCTCTCTCTGTCCCAAAAATAAAAATAAAAACGTTGAAAAAAAAATTAAAAAAAAATATATATTAAAAAAGCCTAAATTCTTGGATCAGAATTCCATATTTGCTGTACCTACCTTCTCCTTTCTTGTACCTCAATCTACCGGATTTTACCTCTACCAATGCACCCGATACTTTTCTTACATTGATTGGATATTCCTCCTCGAAACACTACCCTTGGCTTCTATACAACACTCTTCTTAGTTTTCCTAGAATTCTGTTTACTTTGGACTTTTTAAAGACCTATCCATTCATTGGTCTAATTTCACACTGAAAGGATTCGCTCATTGTGTTTTCTCGAGTGAACACACTCTCTAGATGGTTGTATCCAATTCATAGCTTCAATATATATCTATGTGCTAATGACTTTCAGATTTCCAGCTCTAGGACTGAACTGTCTACAGAGCTATAGAACAATATGATTAAACTGATATCCAGTTAAATTCAGCTTTCCCAAACATGAATTTTCCTTTTTGAACTGCCTTCTTATATGCTTTTAGTAAATGGCACTAGTGCCCATAGTTACCTAACTCAGAAAGCCTGGAACTACCCTAAGCTCTCTTTTCTCTTATGCTTCTTTATACCCAAATGCTGCTAGATCCAATATATTCAACATCCCAATATCTACCTGACTTCTCCCTTTTCTTCTAATCTCTGCCACTGCTTTACTTCATGTCTTTATCACTTAACTTACTAAAAATGTCTTGACATCTGAAATAATCCCCATTCCCCCACTCCCTTTGAACCACAATAAGCACTATTGCTAGAGTGAACTTTCTAAAATGCAAATCTGATCATCTGGCATCCTTGCTTCATATATTTCACTGGCACATCACTGAAAGCACACAAAATCCTTGATTTAGTATCTTCTCACCTCAATCTCACCTCCCTTCGCCATACATAAGATACCTTCCAAAATGGCAATATCCAACCACTTATACCCCTGAAAATTACATAATAATCAAACCTCAATGCTTTTTACAGGTACCATTCCAGTTTCTTGACTGCCTTTCTCAATTACTAGTCTCACTATCTTAGTCTTTTGGAGATTCAATTCTTTCCTCCAAAAAGACTTTATTGACATTGATCTGAGTTCAATATCCTTCTATAATATTATCTTGTGCAGCAACTCATTTGTCACACTTGACAATGTTGAATTTTACCTGAGCCCTGTGATCCTAGAAAACAGAAAAGGTTAAGGAATTTCCTCACCCAGTCCTTTCAGAAAATGGTTTACTCCAAAAAAGCACCCTTCCCCCATATTATTACTTAGATAGCATCCATGGATGCCCCTCTAGCATACCTATGACACGGCCCTGACACAGACTCTCTAAATTCTCACTTGCCTTTTAATGATTAAACTACTTTGTCCCCACTAACCAATCTTTGGCTAAGATCCTCTCTGTCCCCTAGGTTTCTGAACTTTGCCCACCTTCAGCCTGAGCCACCACATAACCCTCTCTTAACAGCTCTTCCTGAAATAGGCAACTCTCAAGGTAAAACATTCTTTGATTTACAGTCAGATCATGCCACTCTCCTTCATCCTACTTATCCACACCAGTTCTTTCCAGTCTTATTTACTCCTCCCAATAAAAGAAAAAACCTTCGATTAACCTTAAAGACGTTTGCAGATCACTGATCAACTACAGTATTCCCCCTATTGCACCAGCCCCTTTCCCTCCCTTGTAATAATCCTTTTGAATAAAGTCTCTCCTAAGTCCTGATTTGTTTTTTATTGATGAGTTTATGCTACACACAATTATTGATCTTCCCCACTTGCAATATAACTCACTAAGTTTAAGAAATCTTTCTTTATCCTATATCTCTAAGACGAAGTAAACTACTAGTCCATAACTAGCATTCAATTATTAGTTGACTATTAAATCACTATGTAATAGCAACTTATACATTGTCATATTTGTTCTCCAAGCTTAATTTGGTATTATCAACCTATTTTTGTAATTCAATTCTTGTCTGGCTGCAATAACATCATATTCCTAATTTTTCTACCTTTTAAATTTTTATTTCTCAGTATGTTTGGCTGGTTTCTTTTCTTCTTCAAACTATTTAAATATTGGTATAATTTAGGCTTGCTTTTGTTTTTCACCTCTCTGCTAATTCTCCTTGAATGATCACCTTCCTTTCTACATCTTACCATCTCACATATGCTGATTATCCACATAGCTATAACCCCTATTAGGAATTACCTCTTAAATTACAAATCTATAAAATTCCAATTCTATTTCTCTACTTATATGTCAAAAACTGAAATAATTATCTCACCCATTTCAAAACATCCCCAATCCATACCTCATACTGCATTACATATATAGTCACTGAAATTATTCTTCACCTTTTCATCTAAATAATGAACCCACACTCCTCCCTTCCCCTTACCATCTAATAAATTCACTAATTTCTATCAAAACAGTATCTCTTCAATCTGTTCCCTATAATCCATACCCTCTACTAATTTAAGAAATCGGTTGTTATAAACCAGGGCCCAGTCCTCACTGATTTCTTTATACTGAATTTGCCTCCACTCCAAAATTACAGAATACATGATGATTTTTCTAGTATGAAAATTGGATCATGCTACATTGTTAAATATTTCCCCAAGACCTTACAAGATGAAGCCATCTCCCTAGTATTACACATTACACCCTTTGTTATAATACTCCTGTTTTTGTAACGACATGCCCAACTATGTCTTCTAAACTATAAGAACACTAAGTTACTTGTTGTCAGTTGATTATGCCAAGCTCTAGCCTCACCCCTGTGCCTTTGCAAATGTTTTTCACTTTGCTTCACATGCTCTACACTTGCCAACACCTCAACTTGCCTAATGATATATTAAAACATCTCATCTGAAGTAGATTTTTGCTTTTTCCTTCTTCCATGACTAGAGAGCTGAACTTCAACAATTTTTAAAGAAAATACATGTTGTTCTTTCCCAACTTTGCTCCATACTAAGATTCATGACATTACATACATATATATGTATATATATATATATACATATATATACATATACATTATATACATATATATGTATTTATATATACATATATACATATAATATATTATATATATAGAGAGAGAGAGAGAAAGAGAGAGATAGCTTTGATTATTGCTTCTCATTTTGCTTTATTTTCTCTACTAAAATTCCTATTTATGTATAGTAGATATCCTGGAACTTACCTCCATGGTTATTTTTTTCTCATCATTTTCATGTATATATTCTTAATTTGTTAAAGCTATTCTGTCAAAGGCCATCTTTCTCCTACTGAGTTAATTATTAGCTTGTCAACTACTCCAGTTAAGTTATGTGGCTGAGACTCATCTCCTTTCTGAAGCTCCTGACTGCGCTATCACAAAGGAGTCCTACCTCATTATCAATATACTATTCATTGTAACCCTGCCTGTTAAAGAGAAAACCACAGGCTCAAGATAGAGTCACTTGTGCCAAGCCAAGTTACCAAACTAGGGCTTAATACCTAATCTAATTATAGTTTTGGCCTCCCCCAGAAATGTAGACTTAACCAATCAGGAATTTTCTGGTCAGCACCAATGAGGTAATCTGTCACATGGGCCCTCTCCATATCCCAAAGGAAGATGAGGTAAATCTACCTAATAAGACCCGCTGCCTGCTCTTCTACCTATGGAATGGTGATCTTACCTGGAACAATGCTTTCTCTTTGCTAATAACTTCTTTGCCCCACATTCCTTCCTATAAAAACCTTCCATTTTGTTCAACTCCCCTTTGGAACTCCTCCATACTTGCTAAATGGGATGCTGCCTGATTCATGAATCACTTAGGAAAGCCGATTAGATCTTCAAATACACTCAGTTGAATTTTGTCTTTTAACAAGCCTCTACATGAAATTTATTCTGTGACTTGTAACAGTGGATCCTATCTGCCAGAGAGTCTCCTCTATTTCACATAGTTTTCTTATATGTATGAAGAATGGCATAAAGCCAAGCTGAGCTAGTTTCTACCTTTGACTTGGTCTCAGTCTCATCTTCATTATACCTGAAAAACAATCTTCACTATGATTAAAAGCACGTCCATGAAGCAGTCTTCTATTTAAATGTTACCCTTTGTCGGTTACTAGAATAGATGTGATTTCCTCTAATCTTTGTTTCTTTATTCATTGCATTTGGGCTCATGGCATATGTATGAGTGTGCGTGTGTGTGCATGTATGTGTCTTCAGGGTAGCAAAATATGCCACCCCAAAATATCACTGTAAGAGTTCAAGACATATCTCGCCAAAATGTGCCCCTGTGGTATACTGATTATTTTGAGCAGTAATCAAATGCAGGGAGAGGCTTTGCCCAAATATCTAATTAAGGACAGATCCTTTAAAAGGCATTCAATTGCTATAAATTCACTCCCCAGGAGTTTCATCAACAAAGGAGACAAACTCTTACCACAAGAGAGTAGATTAGGAGAAAAGAGTAGGAGAGGGTACCACACCCAAAACTTTGTCATTAACTCCCACCTATTCTTTTAAAGACCCATTTATCTTTCCTAAAAATCATTTACTCTCTCTCAAGTGGTCTACACCTCCCCCCCCCCTTCTCTATTAAGATGGTACTGAAGCATGAAGTCTAAGCTATCTCAGGGAGTTACTCATTTTTCCCTGGCTATCTCCCATGTATAAATGAGAGATACACATGTTAGTAAATGTGTTTTCTCTCTTGTTAACTGAATTTTATTACAAATAAAATTTGTAATTGAACTCTGCCATGGAGGTGGAGTTCATAAGTAACAAGGGAATTTAGATGACTAGGCTTAAAAGTGGTCCTGGTCAGATGCTATAGTTGTCACCAGCAGAGAACCATTAAGCTCACACTATAGTTTGCAGCAGAGTTCCGCTTCCTGCCAAAGCATGAATAATTCTTTCTCTTTAAAGAGATAAAGTGGGCAGAGTTAGTGTCCTTGCCAGAGAACAAAGAGCCTCTAGACAATAAACTTTCTGATGTTCTAAAACAATTCTCTTATAAAATGCCAATGAAGATATCACTGCAAACTTGTACAAATGCCATAAGCCATTTGATATCTGAGGACAAATGGACATATCCTGTTTCTAAGGGAGTGTAATGCATCTCCTTCACTAGAGGACTGATGGCTCTAGAGGAAAAACTGGGTTTAAATTCCATTTCTACCTCTTACTGGGGTAAGTAACCTGTCTCACCTGTTCATCATCTTTAAAATAAAGATAAGGATGGTACTACCTCATTGGGTTCTTGTGAAGGAATATTTGTAGAGCACTTAAAAAAAGGCTCAAACATTTCAAGCATCCAAACAATGTTACCTGCCAAGAGTTTTACAGTCATACTTAAAGTGATATAGTGTTTTAGAGTTCACAAAGGATTTCTATACACCTTATTTGATACACACACACACACACACACACAAATTAGTCTAAAGGAATTTACTAAGCAATGTATCCAAACTAACACAATGTAAAATTATGAAATCAATAAATTAACTATGAAAGACAATGAGCACTAATATTTTCAGTCTAATAAAGGGAATTAAAGTATTACAGTAAAAGTTTGGCAAAGAACAACATATGCTTAGGCAAAAAAAAATTCAACAATCAAGAAAACAGATGGTACAATACTGAAATATCAATACTCCACAGCTTGCTATTGTAAACCTGGGATGAAAATGTTGCTAACTCTGGTATAAACCATAATGAAGCATTTCAAAAGAAGAGTAAGGACTTTTATATGACTCACATGGAAAAGAGTACTTTGTGTTCTAACAGGAAGAGTAGTTTAAAAAATAAATTCCAAAATTATATTCTATTCCTTTATAATTATACAAAAAATAATACCAATTATTTTGATATTCTAAATATATTCAGGTTTACTTAAATTTGTTTTTTTATCCTATTCCCATATTTTTATTTATTCTATATGTATCTGATCCCCAAGGTCTATCTTTTTTTATTCCATTTGTGATTTTTCCCATCAGAATTTCCTAATTTGGCACATACTTTCCCAACATATTTGAAAAATGTAAATCATACTAATCCCACAAGTATTGATTGTAAAAAGAACAAACCCACACAGTTTTTATCTTTTTACTCCATAAAAAATCATATCATGATGGGGTTTGGGAGTAATGGTGGGGCTCAGACCCAATGCCAAGAAAGAATCCTTGAAGACACACATCTTTGGTGCAAAAAGGTGATTTTATTAAAGCACATGACCTGTGGGCAGGAAGAGCTACACTGGGGTTGTGAAGAGTGACTGCTTATATACTGTGGAGTTGAAGTAGAGTCAAGAAGTTTCTCAAAGGGATTTCCATATGCTAAAGAAGATTTACAGGTTACTAGAGGCCTAGTTATTGTCAAGCTAAGGCTATTTTTCCCTCTAGCAAAAATATTAACATGAAGATAGTAGGGATTACCTGGAGACTAGGCTATTGAGATATTTGTAAACTGATGGAGACTTTATCAGTTTAACCATTTGTTTTCCTCTCTCCTTTGTTCTTGGGCAGCTGGGAGTGCCTGAGGAATATCACACATATCCCATCTGGGGATGGGGGGTGGTTTGCAGGCGTCAGCTTGCCTTATGCTCCCTCATCATACCATACACATGATATACTCACTTTAATAATCACATGAAAATGGAAATCTAGTGTGAAACTCTTCACACTAAGATTTTTATTATTTTAAATCAGTATTTCTTAGGATTACTTGGTAAACATTTTAGAAACACTCTTCAAATAACATTTAGAATCATAATAACAGTGTAGAAATTTCAGGGAAGAAGAAAAGCAAATAGAAAAAAAACCTACTAAATTTCCACCAAATTAACTATTATCAGTTTTTAAATATTCATTTCCAAATACTTTCCGACTCTAACTTATCTTTTCATTCATCGAACAGACTGTTTTACAGAGAAATAAAAACTTTTAATTTTATCATTTTTTCCTTTTTAAAGATTATGCTTTTTGTGTCAGGTCTCAGAATGTTTTTCCTATTCGTAGATCCCCAAAATTTCCTTAAATTTTTTTCTTCCTAGAAGTTTTATAGTTTTACGTTGTACATTTAACTCCCTGATCCATTTTGAGTTCATTTTTGTATGAAGTGTGAAACTTAGGTTGAGGCTTGTGTTATGTGTGTGTGTGTGTGTGTGTGTGTGTGTGTGTGTGTGTACCCAAATACTCCAGCAACGTTTATTGAAAGGTTATATTCTGTCCATCAAATTACTTATACATTTGTCAAAATTTGGCTGAACATATTGTATGAACCTATTTTTAGGTTTTCTGATCTGTCCCATTGATCTATGCCTCACCAATACCATTCAATCTTAGTTACTGTAGCTAAGCTAACTTACTCTAGTTTCCACCCCTGGAATAAGCACCATTTGCTCATAGAATATAGTTATTTTCATACATTGCTGAATTCTATTTGCTAACATTTTGTTAAAGATTTTTATGCTTCTTTTCATGAGGAATACTGACTGATCTGCAATTTTCTTGTTTTTGGTATCAAGCTACTATTAACTTTACAAAATAAATGGCAAAGTGTTCCTTTTTATTTTCTAGAAGAAACAGAATAAAATATTAAATGTTTGGAAGAATTCTCCAGTGAAAGTATCTGGGATTGAAGATTTCTTTTTCTTTCTTTTTTTTTTTTTTTTTTTTTTTTTGTTTTTAAATTTTGAAAAAAAA
>NW_024412388.1:62357617-62396208 GCF_014898765.1 Herpailurus yagouaroundi
TTTTTTTTTTTTTTTTTTTTTTTGAGTTTTAAAGTTATGAACTCAATTTCCTTCATAGAGGACTATTCAAAATTATCTATTTCATAATGGATGAGTTCTGTTTTTTTGTTTTTTGGCATAAAATGGTTTATTCATCTAAACTGTCAAGTTTGTGTGTATAGATAGCGTTTTTGTAGTATTCTCTTCTTTTGATGTCTGCAAGGTCTGTAGTGATATCCCTTGTTTTGTTCCTGACGTTGGTAATTTGTGTCTTCTCTCTTTTCTTCTATGTCAGTCTTGCCAGAGGTTTGTCAATTTTACTGATATTTCAAAGAATCAGATCTTTGTTTTACTAATTTTTTTTTGGTTTTTTAGTTCACTGACATCTGTTCCTCTCTATATCACTTCCTTCCTTTTGCTTACTTTGGGTTTATTTTACTTTTGTTTTTCCAGGTTCTTGAGGGGGGGATCTTAGACTATTGAGTTGAGGATTTTCCTTTTGTCCCAATATGCATTTAGAGCTAAAAAGTTCCCTCTCAGCATTGCTTTAGCTGTGTCCCACAAATTTTGGTAGATTGTATTTTTAACTTTTTTTTTCTCTTGAGACTGTATTTTGAACTATAGATTTATTAGAAGTGTGCTGCTTAGTTTCCAACTGTTTGAGGATTTTCCTCTTATCTTTCTATAATCACAGAACACACCCTGTATGATTTTAATTCTTTTAAATTTGTTGAGGTTTGCTCCATGAAACAGGAAAATACCTACATATGATTGGACACACAAAAAGTATGTCTATCCTGCTACTGCTGTGTGGAGTGTTCTATAAATGTCAGTTAGATTTTGTTAGTTGATAGGATTGTGGAGTTTTCCAAGATCTAGTTGCTCTAATTGTTGACAGAGGAATTCTGATGTCCCCAAATATAATCATGTATTTATCTATTTCTCATTTCACTTTTATCAATTTTTGTTTCACAAATTTGTACTTCTGTTGTTGGTGCATTCACAGTTAAGGTTACTGTCTTCTTGGTGGTTTGCACTTTTTATCATTATATAATGTCCTTGACTATGATAACTGTCTTTGCTCTTAAGATTAATTTATCCGATATTAAGATAGCCAGTCAGTCCTATTTTACTTTGGTTACCTTTGGTATGATAAATCTTTCTCCATTCTTTTATTTTCAATTTGCCTATATCATTATATTTTAAATTTCTTGTAGACAACATGCAGTTGGATCATATTTTTATTTATTTATTTATTTATTTTATTTTTTTTTTCAACGTTTATTTATTTTTGGGACAGAGAGAGACAGAGCATGAACGGGGGAGGGGCAGAGAGAGAGAGGGAGACACAGAATCGGAAACAGGCTCCAGGCTCTGAGCCATCAGCCCAGAGCCTGACGTGGGGCTTGAACTCACGGACCGCGAGATCGTGACCTGACTGAAGTCGGACGCTTAACCGACTGCGCCACCCAGGCGCCCCTGGATCATATTTTTAAATCAACTTTGCCAATATCTGTCTTTTAATTAGTGCATTTAAGCCATTGAAGTTTAATATACATTTTAATGTAATTACTGATAGAATAGGACTTAAGTCTGGCATTTTATTTTACATCATTTTGTGTTTTCTGTTTGTTTTCTCCATTTTTTATCTTTCCTTATTCTTACTTTCCTACTAAAGAATTTGAGAACTCATTTTATATATATCTATAGTGTTTTTTGTGCATTTTTTTTTTTTTAAGAGAGAGAGCATGAGCCAGAGAGAGCAGCAAAGGGAGAGACAGAATCTTAAGCAGGCTCCACATCCAGCATGGAGCCTGGGGGGTGGATTGGGGGGTGGGGAGTGCTTGATCCCTTCACTGTGAAATCATGACTTAAGCCAAAATCAAGAGCCAATCAACTGAGTCACCCAGGAGCATCTGTGCATTCTTTTTTAGAGCTTTCTTATACACACACATACATACACACACACAATCACAGTCAAATGATGTCAACAATTTACCTGTTCACGTGAGGTATAGAAGCTGTACCTTCCTTTACAGCTCTCCCTTTTTAACAATTTTCTTTCTAAGTTTTTTTAATGTTTATTTATTTTGAGAGAGAGAGAGAGAGAGAGAGAGAGAGAGAGAGAGAGAGAGAAGAGTGAGAGTTTGGGGGTGGGGGCAGGCAGAGAGAGAGGATGACAGAGAATCCAAAGCAGGATCTGCACTGTCAGTGCAGAGCCCAACTAGGGGCTGGAACTTGAAATCTCAAGATCATGACCTAAGCCGAAGTTGAGTGCTTAATCAACTGAGCCATCAAGGCACCCGTCCCCTTTTAAAAATTTTCTAAAGTATTTCCTATACATATATTTAGAATATTAGACAGTGTTATGATTTATTAGATATATGATTTGCCAATATATTCTCCAATTTTGTCAATTGCCTTTCATTTTGTTGATAGTTTCCTTTGCTGTGCAGCTTTTTAGTTTGATGTAGTCACACTTACTTGCCTTTGCTTTTATTACCTTTACTTTTGGTGTCAAATCCAAAAAAAAAAAAAAAAATCACTGCCAAGACTGATTTCAAGGAACTCATTTCCTGTTTTTTTTCCAGTTTTATGGTTTCAGAGCTTAGTTTCAAGTTTTTAATCAATTTTAAGTTAGCTTTGTGTATGGTACATATAAGGGTCCAGTTTTTCCCAAGACTATTAAAATGAAGAGACTGTCCCCTTTCCATGTTGTATATTCTTGGCTCCATTGTTGTAAATTAATTGACCATATATTCGTTGGTGTACTTCTGGACTCTATATGGTTTCACTGATTTGTGTGTCTGTTTTTATTCCAATACCATACTATTTTGATTACTATACCTTTGTAATATAGTTTGAAATCAAGAGACATGATGCTTCCAGCTATGATCTTCTTTCTCAATATTGCTTTTGATATTGGGTTCTTGTAAGGTCCTATATGATTTTTTTTCAACTTTTGTGAAAAATGTCATTGGAATTTTGATAGAGGTTGCACAGAATATGAAGAATGTTTTGGGTAGTATGGACATTTCAACAATAATTCTTCCAATTGATGAACATCAATTATCTTTCATCTATTTGTGTCATCTCCAATTTGTTTCATCCATGGCTTATAGTTTTCAAAGTACAGCTTTTTCACATTGTTAAATTAAATTTATTCCTAGGTATTTCATCCTTTTTGATGCAACTTTAAATAGAATTGTTTTCTTAATTTCTATTTCTGATAGTTTATTGTAGTTTACAGAAATGCAAATGATTTTTGTATATTTATCTTGTATCCAACTTTAGTAAACTCACTTATTACTTATTAGCTCTAAGAGTTTTGGTGGAGTCTTTAAGGTTTTCTATATACATCATGCCTTCTGCAGTCAGTTTTACCATTTCCTTTCTGATTTGTATGACTTTTATTTATTTTTCTTGCCTAATTGGTCTGACTAGGATTTCCAATACTATGGTAAATAAAATTAGTACGAGTGTGTACCCTTGACTTGTTCTTGATCTAAAGGAAAACATTTTAGTTTTTCATTGTTGAGTCAGATGTTAACTTATTACATGTTGGCTTGCCATATATTGCCTTTATTATGTTGAGGTATGCGTCCCTTGTGTGCCAAATTCTACATTAAGGCTAATACAAAGGTTTTTGCTTTATTCTACTTAATATATATTGGCTTGCATTTTACTTTTACTTTTTCTGTATTATCTCAATTTTTGGACTTGATCTTACTATAGCCACATTGATTTTGGTTTTTACACATAATAAATTTATAATTATTTTATTTACTTACAATCATACCACATTTGTAAATATAAATATATAGCAATTTTTATAAATATACTCTTACTTTTGACACTGTAATGATTTTTTGTATGTCATATAGGCTATATTTTTATTCTTTTTTATTTAAAAAATATAAATTTTACAAACATTATTTAATCTACATGATTTATTAAGTCAAGCATAAATGCACTGTTAAAATTTATTTGGTTGTTATATTCAGGCATTTTTATTTTTCTTTTGATACTTACAGTAGAATTAAGAGTAAAAAATGCATGCTAAATAATTGATCTAAAAATCTCTACCTTAAAGTAGGAGCTAAGATGACAGAGTAGTAGGAGGATCCTAGACTTGTCTCATTTCTCCAACACAGGTAAATATCATATCATTGTGAATACCCAAAAAATCAATCTGAGAACTGACACAACAAACTGCACAACTAGAGAGAGAGAAGAGGCCACATCGTGGAAGGCAGGAGTTGCAAAGACATGATTTAGGGGACAAAAAGATTGTGGGTGCTGCTGAGGGGATGAAGCCCTGGTCACGGAGAGAGGTAAGAGAGAGAGTAAAGCACACAGGGGATCACACACACACACACACACACACACACACACACACACAACACCTTCCCAAAGCCACTGACTGGGAAACCGAGAGGGCCTGATTTTCCTGAGTTTTTATAACCAGCAGGGCTCAAAGACTGGAGTTTTAGAGTTCAGACACAGGGAGTGGCTGGGTGTGGATCCCTGAGGGCACTGCAGTGCTCCTGTTGAGGAGGGCAGATAGTCTGGGGGCAGATGGTGCAATCTGAGGACCCCCTGGGACCGACTGGGAGAGACATTCCCCCCTTCTTGGAGTGCATCTGAAAGAGGTGGCATTGACTCTCTGGGGGAAGGAGAGGGAGGGTGCCATTTCCCCTGCCTGACCTTCAGCATAGGCACTGAAACACCTGCTAAGGGTGGCTAATCTGGACACTGTCTTTTTGCTGCACTTTACTCCAAACTACATGCCCCTGTGCTTTGGTAAGACTGCCTTTCTGGGATGATCCTGCATCAGTCCCAGCACATTGAGACCCTCTTCCAGAGGACCAGCATGAGTCTCTGCCACACCAGGTCCTTAAAGATTGGAATTTTAAACCTCAGCCAGCCTGGCTGGGATAGAGCCCAAGGTGCACTGCACTGCTGGGTAGGCAGGTGGCCTAGACACAGTGTGAAGGCAATGATCTGAGGGAGACCTGAGAGGCATGAGGGGGAGAGTCTTTGTTCTTCTGGGAAGGCTACTTGGACAGGGCCGGGTGCAAACTCCCCTCTCTGTGGACTAGGGAGTAGGCTGGTCCCATTTCATACCCCCCTCCCCCATCTCCCAGCATAAACTAACTTCAGTAAGCAGCACAGTACCAACACTGGCAGCCTAAACTACTTACACCAAGCCTTGTCCCCCTGGGCTCTACTGGTGCTGCTCTTCTCCAGCAGGTGTCCTGAGAATTAGAGCAGTGGGTCATTCGCCCAGAAGACCAGCACAAATCCCCCACATGCATCATGTCTACTGACCATAGAGTTCTACAAAGCTTCAGCTCTACTAGAAATAGCATCAGGTCTCTTTTACCAAGCAAAATGGAGCACACCTAGTTAAAACTCACCACACTCTGGCCAACGTCCAAACAGTCCCCATTGCAGGCAAAAGGAAACTGCAGAGTACTGACCAAAGGAAAGAACAGCCAAAACACAACAACAGAGTACACACAGCATACACCAGAGACACTTCCAGAAGCACCAGGCCCTGGACAGTATAAGATCTCTTATTCATAAAGCCATTACTCTCAGGAGCATGAAACATAACAGGCTTTCCTAACACCGAGAAAACAGAGACCTAGACAAAATGCCAAGATGGAGGAATTCATCCCAAAAGAAAGAACAAGAAAAGGTCACAGTCAGAGATCAAATCAAAACAGATATAATATGCCTGATCCACAATTTAAAGCCACACTCATAAGGATACAAACTAGGCTTGAGAAAAGCATAGAAGACACTAGGGAGTCCCTTACCACAGAGATAAAAGACCTAAAAATTAGTCATGCCAAAATGAAAAATGCAATAACCGAGATTTGAAACCAACTGGATGTAATTAACACAAGAATGGAAGAAGCAAAGAATAAGCGATAGAGAAGACAGAATTGTGGAAAACAATGAAGCTTAAGAGAAGAGGGGGAAAAAAAATCTTGGATCACAAATGTAGACACAGGGAACTCAGTGACTCCATAAACCATTATAACATTCATATCATAGGAGTCCCAGAAGAAGAAGAGAGGGAAAAGAAGCAGAAGGTTTATTTGAGGAAACTAGAGCTGAAATTTTCCATAATCTAGAAAAGGAAGGAGATATCAAAATCCAGGAAGTACAGAGAACTCATACCAAAGTCAACAAAAGCAGGCCAACACTAAGACATACTGTAGTTAAATTTGCAAAATATAGTGATAAAGAAAAAGTTCCTAAAATCAGCAAGACAAAAGAAGTCCTTAACTTATAAGGGAAGACAAATAAGGTTAGCAGCAGATTGCTCCACAGAAACCTGGCAGGCCAGAAGGGAGTGGCATGATATATTCATTGTGCTGAATGGGGAAAATCTGCAGCCAAAAATACTCTATCCAGCACAGTTATCATTCAGAATAGCAAAGAGAAAGTTTCATGACAAACAAAACTAAAGGAGTTTGTGGCCACTAAACCAGCTTTGCAAAAAGGGACCCTTTGAGTGGGAAATAAAGACCAAAAGCAACAAAGACTAGAAAGTAACAGAGAAAAAGTCCAGAAACAACAATAAAGCAAGTTAATACAATGACACTAAATTCATATCTACCAATAATTACTCTAAATGTAAATGGACTAAATGCTCCAATCAAAAGACATAGGACGTCAGAATGGATTAAAAAAAAATAAGACCCATCTATATGCTGCATTCAACAAATTCATTTTGCACCAAAGAAAACTGTAGATTTTTTTTTCTTTTTCTTTTTCACCTTCAGATTGAGAGTGAGAGGACAGAGAAATATTTTACCATGCAAATAGATGTCATTAGAAAGCTGGAGTGACAATACTTACATCAGACAAACTAGATTTTAAACTGAAGACTATAACAAGACATGGAGAAGGGCAATGAATCATAATAAAGGTGTCTTTCCAACAAGAAGAACTAAAAATTATTAATATTTATACCCCCATCTTTAAGGCACCTAAATATATAAAACAATTAATAACAAGCATAAAGAAACTCATTGATAATAATACAATATTAGTAAGGGATGTTAACAACCTACTTACAGCAATGTACAGATCATCTAAGCATAAATCAACAGGAAACAATAGCTTTGAATAATATACTGGACCAGATGGGACTTAATACGTACATTCAGAACATTTCCTCCCAAGCAACAGAATACACATTCTTTTCAAGTGCACACGGGACATTCTCCACAACAGATCATATACTATGTCACAAATCAGACCTTAGCAAGTACAAAAAGATTAGAATCATGCCATGCATATTTTATGACCACAATGCTATGAAATCTTAAGTCAGTCACAAGAAAAAATTTGGAAAGATCCCAAATACATGAAGACTAAAGAACATCCTACTAAAGAATGAATAGGCCAACCAAGAAGTTAAATAAGAAAGAAAAAAATACATGGAAACAAATGAAAATGAAACACAATAATCCAAAACCTCTAAGATACAGCAATAGTGGTCATAAGAGAGAAATAAATAGCAATACAGGACTATCTCAAGAAGCAAGAAAAATCAAATACACAACCTAACCTTACACCTAAATGGCCTAGAAAAATAACTAGCCCAAAGCCAGCAGAAAAAGGGAAATAATAAAGATTAGAGCAGAAATAAATAATATAGAAACAAAAACTCAGTAGAACAGATAAATGAAACCAGGAGCTGGTTCTTTAAAAGAATTAACAAAATTGATAAACCCCTAGTCAGGTTTATCAAAAAGAAAAAAAGAAATGACCCAAATAAATAAAATCACTAATGACAGAGGTGAAATCACATTCAATACCACAGGAATACAAACAACTATAGAAGAATATTATGAAACATTATATGCCAACAAAGTGGACAATCTGGAAGAAATGGATAAATTCCTAGAAACACAAACTACCAAAACTGAAACAGGAAGAAATAGAAAACTTGAATACACCAATAGCCAGCAAAGAAATTGAATCAGTAATCAAAAATCTCTCAAACAAAAGTCCAGGGCCAGATGGCTTCACATGGGAATTCTACCTATTCCCCTGTGAGTTATTATCAATTTTTCTCAAACTATTCCAAAAAATAGAAATTGAAGACAACCAAACTCATTCTACAAAGTCAGCATTACCTTGATTCCAAAGCCAAAGACCCAAGTGAAAAAGAGAATTATAGGCCAATAACCCTAATGAACATGAATGCAAAAATTCCCAAAAAAATACTAGCAAAATGAATCTAATAGTACATTAAAAAGAATCATTCACCAAAATCAAGTGGAATTTATTCCTGGGTTGAAAGGGTGGTTCAATATTTGCAAATCAATCAATGTGGTATACCACAGTAATAATAATAAAAAAAAGAACATACGATTCTCTCAACAGATGCAAAAAAGCACTTGACAAAGTACAGCATTCATTCTTGATAAAAACCCTCAACAAAGTAGGATAGAGGGAACATACCTCAACATCATGAAGGCCATATGTGAAAGACCCACAGCTAATAATCATCCTCAATGGGTAAAAATGGAGAGCTTTTCCTCGATGGTCAGGAATAAGACAGGGATGTCTACTCTCACCACTGTTATTTAACATAGTACTAGAAGTACTCACATCAGCAATTAGATAACAAAAAGAAATAAAAGTCATCCAAATCAGCAAGGAAGAAGTCAAACTTTCACTGTCTGCATATGACATGATTCTACTCTACGTAGAAAACCCAAATGACTCCACAAAAAAATCACCAGAACTGATACACCAGAACTTAATTCAGTTAAGTTGCAGAATACAAAATCAATGTACAGAATTCTGCTGCATTTCTACACACTAATAGTGAAGCAGCAGAAAGAGAAATCAAGGAATTGATCTCATTTACAATTACACCAAAACCATAAGATACCTAGTAATAAACCTCACCCAAGAGGTAAAAGATCTGTACTCTGAAAACTATATACCACTGATGAAAGAAATTGAAGACAACACAAAGAAATGGAAAAACATCCCATGCTCATGGATTGGAAGAATATTATGAAAATGTCTATACTACCCAAAGCAATCTATACATTTAATGCAATCTCTGTCAAAATACCACCAATATTTTTCACAGAGCTAGAAGAAACAATCCTAACATTTGTATGGAACCACAGAAGATCCTGAATAGCCAAGCAATCCTGAAAAGAAAAAACAAAGCTGGAAGCATCACAATTTTAGACATCAAATTATATTACCAACCTGTAGTGATTAAGACAGTATGGTACTGGCAGAAAAACAGACACACAGATCAATGGAACATAACAGAAAACCTGGAAATGGACCCACAACTATATGGCCAACTAATCTTTGACAAAGCAGGAAAGAGTATCTAATGGAAAAAAGACAGTCTTTTCAACAAATGGTGTTGAGGAAACTGGACAGCAAAATGCAGGATGAAACTGGAGAACTTTCTCATACCATACACAAAAATAAATTCAAAATGTATAAAGACCTAAACATGAGACCTTAAACCATCAAAATCCTAGAATAGAACACAGGCAGTAACCTCTTTGACATTGGCTGAAGCAACTTCTTACAATGCACTGGTTCTGATGAGCACTGGGTGTTGTATGTTAAATGATGAATCACTAAATTCTATATCTGAAAGTAATATTACACTGTATGTTAACTGAGATTTAAATAAAAACTTGAAACTAACAAAAAAAATCTCTACCTTGAACTATTCTGTACTGCATTTTTTTTAAATTTTTTTTTCAACGTTTTTATTTATTTTTGGGACAGAGAGAGACAGAGCATGAACGGGGGAGGGGCAGAGAGAGAGGGAGACACAGAATCGGAAACAGGCTCCAGGCTCTGAGCCATCAGCCCAGAGCCTGACGCAGGGCTCGAACTCACAGACGGCGAGATCGTGACCTGGCTGAAGTCGGACGCTTAACCGACTGCGCCACCCAGGCGCCCCCTGTACTGCATTTTTAATGCATTTGTCACTGTGCAACAAAAAGTATTAAGTGCCTTCCAAAAACTTCTTCCTTTCTTCCTTATTAATAGAACCTTGGTTTTGTTTAACAAATAAATGTGCCTAGATAAAAATACTCATCAAGCCAGATTTCCTTCTAGTTAGAGGTAGCCATGTGATCTAGTTCTGATGGTAGAAGGCTTTCAGGTGGGACACCGGGTGGAGCTATTATTTTCAGACTTAGCTGACATACGCCTTTACTTCCTACCAATCCCTTCCTTTTGACCTAAGTTTTGACAGAAGAAACTCATGGTCTTTGAGGGAATCCATTCACTAAATAGCAGAGCAAGATGCTAGAATAAACCTTGGTCCTTCATAATTTCCTTGAGAAACTACACAGAACTATCTGAACTTTTTGTTACATGAGAAAAAAATCCCTTTTTAGTTAGGTTTCTATCACATAAAGACAAACACAATCTGAATTGACAGCATTGGTTTCTTGCCCAGATCACTCCCATCTTAAAAATGTTTTATGTATATATAATGATTAAAAAATATAAATCCCCTCATTATATGCTTTTAGATAACTAACACTTCAAATTTCTTGTTTCATTTCATATAGTAAAGAAGAACATACACTTTCCCTTTTTCAAATTGTAAGTATTTTCAAAGTAAACCCAAAAAACAAAGTCCTACAAATCATTATATGTCAAAATTAAGGACAGACAGGGTCATTCTAGTTTTATTGTCTTATAAGACACAAGTTTTAATCACGTTACTAATTTGTTTAAGAATTAATAAATTCAGGGCGCCTGGGTGGCTCAGTTGGTTGAGCGTCCGACATCGGCTCAGGTCATGATCTCACGGTTTGTGAGTTCGAGCCCCGCGTGGGGCTCTGTGCTGACTGCTCAGAATCTGGAGCCTGCTTCAGATTCTGTGTCTCCCTCTCTCTCTGCCCCTTCCCTGCTCATACTCTGTCTCTCTCTGTCTCTCAAAAATGAATAAACGTTAAAAAAATTTTTAAAAAAGAATTAATAAATTCGTTTCTGCATTAATGCCCTCCTGATAAAAGAATAACACTTATTGAAAAAGATCATGTGATCTTTATAAGATTCTTTATTTTCAATTTTCATAGTGTTTTTACACTCAGTAAGTGCAAAGAAATGTTTTGAAATATATATTTCCAACATTACTAAATAAATTTATACCCTCATAGATTGTCATTCATTCAAGTGTTTTATATTGCTATAAATTAAATAATATCTTTCAATAATCAAAGAATAATAAAAACAATATTGCTTATAGCAGAAATAATGAATAAAAATGTATCAGTTAACTGAAAAACTATCATTCAAACATATTTCTTTAAATCTCTGCAACAAAATTCTGCCATAATTTGGTGTATCCATAGCTCTTTCAGGCTTACTCCATTTGTGATGCCTTCCATTCATGTTTTCTAGACAGTGTTTTTTTGTTTCCAATTATTCTATTTCTGATATTTTCAATCTTTTTTTTAATGCTTATTTATTTTTGAGAGAGCGCATGCACATGAGTGGGGGAAGGGCGGGGGGGGGGGGAGCCACAGAATCTGAAGCAGGCTCCAGACTCTGAGCTGTCAACACAGGACCTGATGTGGGGCTCGAACCACGAACTGCAAGAGCATGACCTGAGCTGAAGTCAGATGCTTAGCCAGCTGTGCCAACCAGGTGCCCCTCAATCTCTTTTTTTTAATTAAAATTTATTTCCCTCAGCTTAAAAATATGTGGAAGTTAGTATAATCTCACTTTTAAAAACCTCTCCCATTAGTCCTATTTCTGGCAGTTAAAGCATTATCTTCCCTCTGTCAAAAATTTTCCTGGAAAAGTTTCTATACTTAGCAATTACATATTAACCCATTACAATTCCATATCCATTCCCGTAAGTTACTGAAATTCCAAAGATGCAACCTCTTCAACAAAAGGTTTTCAAACTAGTTCTGTATCCATAATGTTCCTTGACCTTTTAAAACATCCTTCATTTTTTGAAAAAAAATTTTTAATGTTTTTTATTTATTTTTGAGACAGAGAGAGACAGAGCATGAGCAGGAGAGAGAGAGGGAGACACAGAATCCGAACCAGGCTCCAGGATTTGAGCTGTCAGCACAGAGCGTGACGAGGGGCTTGAACTCACCGACTGCGAGATCATGACCTGAGCTGAAGTCAGATGCCCAACCGACTGAGCCACCCAGGCACCCCAAACATCCTTCAGTTTTGAATCATTCTTTTCTCTTCACCCAAGTGATAATAAGCCATATCTCTGTTTTTCCTTCTACCTCCTGGAATTAATTTTCTGTTATCCTCATTGGTCCCCCTTCTTTCTAACCATAAAGGGAAACTGCCCCAATGCTTTGTCCTTCGGTTTTCATACTGATTCCTTTATTTTCCTGTGACAGCTTGGCTTCGGTCATGCCCTCAAACAAATGACTACTGAATTTACATCTTAGACCTGGAACACTATTTCTGAATTCCAGTTCTTCATTTCCAATGCCTGGTTAATATCTCCATACCAATATCCTGCCTCAATAAACATGACCAAATTTAACTTTCTAACAAAACTCTTTGAATGCCACCATTTCTGTACACTGTTACTTTTTGTCTCAATTACCCAAGTTCAAAATACCAAAAGAGTATTTTCTCACTTCTTATTCTTATCTGCCCATATTTGGTCAGTTAAAAAAAACCCTGTCAAATCTTTGCACTGTCTATACTTTGTGATACAATGTTGATTGTAGGACTATGGAACCAAGACAGATTTGAAATCCCAGCTTCACGACTGACTAGATGTCTGGTATTGGGTAAAGTCTTCAACCTTACTATATTTCATTTTCTTCTGTGAAATAATAATATCTCCCCATTACGAAGAATATGATGAAGAACAAATATTTTTCAGGAAGTCCTTCCCTATCTAGCCCAAGCCTCCATACTTTTTGTCCTATATTACTCTATTTTCTTTAGAAATTAACAATATCTAGCATTCTATGCTGGGTTTGTTTTTGTTTTTGTTTTTTAGCCTACATGTTTATTTCCTGGGCCTTCCCACTGAACTTTATGAAAGCAGAACATCGGTCATTATTATTTACCACCCAGTCTAGAATAATCTCTCTCACATATTAGGCAATCAATACATATTTGGTAAAGGAGTGAAGGAATAAAATATATAAAGTGTCTATAACAATGACTTTTACTGAGTGTCTGTCCTCTTCTTTACAATGTCTTCTATTTTCTTTGCCACTACTGTTCACTTGAATCAACCCTAATCACATCATTTCTGGCCTATAATAGTTTCTCTGCCCTCATCTGTCTCCTAACCCCCCTTAATCTGCTAGCAAAATACTGGATTAATCTCCTTTAAAAAAATTTGTCAATAACATTTATTCATAGAGCACCAACTATGATAGAACCACTCTAATTTTCTCCTCAAATAACTTCAATAGATCTTCACTGCATTCATTAAGAAGTCTAAACTCCTTAGTATTCCTCCAATCTTCTTTTCATACCCCCACTAACTTCCTATTAATTGCTTAAATGAACATCAGTCATTTTGATTGTCCTTAAAAAAGACAAGTATGTTCCCACCTTTGATTATACCATACCATCCAACTAGAATATATAAATGAAATTCTTCTTTTAGGACCCAGGTTAAAACAACCATAATTAAACACTGCAGCACTTTTTATTTCTCTAAAATTTTTAACTGTTATTACAAAATCATTAATATACTCATAAATGTTTATAAAGAATTTATGCAGTTACAAAGTTTTCTAACTTCCTAATCCCATGCATAATCACTGTTCATTGTTCATATATCCTTCCAAATGTGATCACTTCAAATGATTTTCTGTTCTTCAATTGTCAATACATATATATGTAGATTTAGAAATACTTATAACATTTTACAAATACTATTCTGCAACATACTTTTTTATTTCCTGTATCTCGGTACTTGAGCTTTCTAACACCTGCAGAGCTCACCCCTTTTTCTGAATTCTTACCTGATTTATTTGTTCTAATATTCATGTCACGAAGCATGTTTTTTAAATATTTTTATTCACCAATTTAAGTATTTTGTAATCTCCAACTAGATATCATTTCCTAATCACTTGTTTCAGCATTTTAAAAATCAAGATATAATGATGATTTAGTGCAGGTCACCAAATTAATTGTTTAAGAATTTAATAGTTTTATCCACTTCCATTAATTATCCAAATTGTCCTTTAAAGCATTGGGGGGGGGGGGGAGGAAACTACTTCCCAAAGGAATCATTCAAATATGGAAACCTGAAAATTAGAGATTCACTTTCATTAAAAAAAAATTTTTGAATCAACAAAAAGCTTCTAGAATTAAGAAATGAGAATAGCAAGGTGGCAGAATATAAGATTAAATTAAAATATCAATGTATTTCTATATATTAGTAACAAATAATCCAAAAATGAATTTAAGAACTCCATTCACAATATTGCCAAAATAAATAAATTACACAGAAATAATTTTTTTAATAAACAATAATTAGAGAATGGAAGAAGATCTAAATGAATTGAGAGTTCACATTCAAGAATGAGAATACTCACTATTGTAAAGATGGCAATCTCCACAAATTGATTTATAAATTCAATGAAATTTTTACCACTATTCCAGCAGGAATCATTGCAGAAATTGACAACCTGATCCTAAAATTCATTTGTAAATGCAAGGGACCCTGAATAGCCAAAGCAATATTGAAAAAGAAGAGTAAAGTTGGAGGACTCACACTTCCCTATTTCAAAACTTAACTACAAAGCTACAATAATCAAGAATGTGTGATACTGGCCTAAGGATAGATACACAGACCATTGGAATATAATCATTCAGAGTCTAGAAATTAACCCTTACCTTTTAATGGCTAACTGATTTCTGACAAATATATCACAAACAATTCACCAGGGAAAGAATAATCTTGTCAACATATGGGGCTGGTATAATTGAATATCTACACGCAAAAAAAATGAACTTGGACCCTTACTTCATACCATGTGTAAAAATTCACTGAAAATGAAACATAGGTCTCGATTTCAGAGCTAAAATTATTAAACTTCTAGGAGAAAACATAGAAAAATTTAGTGACCATAGAGAGACTTCTTAGACACAACATCAAAAGCATGATCCTTAAAAGAAAAAAATCATAACCTGGATGGCTTAAAACTCAAAAATTTTCTGCTCCAAAAGAGACCATTAACAAGATGGAAAATTCGCTGAGTGAAAAATCTTTGCAATACATATATCTAATAAAGGACTTATACCCATATATCTACGCTTACAACTCAATAATAAGACAAACAACTCACTTGCAAGATGAGGAAAAAATTGGTATAGACATTTGATGAAAGAAAGTATATGCATAGATAATAAGCAGAGAAAAATGTTTGTCATCACGACTCATAAGGGAAACAAATTAAAACCAAAAATAAATATACCACTTTATAGCTACTAGAATGTCTATAGCGTAAAACAAAAAAACACTAAGTGTTTGCAAGTACATAAAGAAACTAGAACCCTCCCACGTTTGTGGTTTATTTTATTTTTTTTGTGGTTTCTACTTTTTAGAAAGCAATTTAGTTTCTTACCAAATTATGCATACACTTACCATACCTACCAGTAATTGCACTGCTAAGAATCTCCCCAAGAAAAATGAAAACATACGTCTACACAAAGACATGTAAGTAGGTGTTCATAGCAGCATCATTCATAATAGCAAAAACTGAAAATAATCTAAATGTCTATCAACTGGTGAATGGACAAAAAAAAATGTAGTGTATTCATATAATGGAAAATCACTCAGCAATCAAAAGGAACAAACTGTGCATATATGCTACAACATAAATGAGCCTCCACCACATCACACTAAGTGAACGAAGGCAGATGCATACGACTACATATTGTATAGTTTGATTCACATAAAATGTTTAGAGAAGCAAATTTAAAGAAACAGAAGCCAGATCAACAGTACCTAAGACTGCAGGAGGAAGTTGAGATTAACTGTGAATGAGAAAGAGGGAAACTTTTGGAGTGGTGGAAATTTCTAACAGTGGATTGTGGAGATGGCTATACAGCACTATCAATTTACCAAAATAATTAAATCATACATATAAAAAGGGAATTTTATAGTATATAAGCTATATGTCCTTAGAGCTATTAAAATATAACAGGGACCAAAAATATTTCTCTATAATTTGATATTTTTATGCTCAGCAATTTTTATGCAGTAGGCATACAAGCTTCCACAAATCCTCAGATATAAGACATTACTAATGTACTAACTAGTTTATCACATTTTAGATAAATGATACAGTATTTATTAGTTTATATGATTTAGGTATAGAGTCTAGAAGCTAAAATTTTACTTCCACAAATATATTCAAAATGAAACTCTAAAGAATCCAATTACCTTTTTAAAAAAATATTTTTTAAGTTTTTTTATTTATTTTTGAGAGAGAGACAGAGTGTGAGTGGGGGAGGGGCAGAAAGAAAGGGAGACGCAGAATCTTTGAAGCAGATTCTAGGGGCGCCTGGGTGGCGCAGTCGGTTAAGCGTCCGACTTCAGCCAGGTCACGATCTCGCGGTCCGTGAGTTCGAGCCCCGCGTCAGGCTCTGGGCTGATGGCTCAGAGCCTGGAGCCTGTTTCCGATTCTGTGTCTCCCTCTCTCTCTGCCCGTCCCCCGTTCATGCTCTGTCTCTCTCTGTCCCAAAAATAAATAAATGTTGAAGCAGATTCTAGGCTCTGAACTGTCAGCACAGAGCTCGACGCGGGGCTTGAACTCACCATCACCTGAGCTGAAGTCAGATGCTTAAATGACTGTGCCACCCAGGAGCCCTTCAATTACCTTTTTCAAAGCAGGGCAGAAATTAAAGAAAAGTCGGTGGTTATATGCTCTAAATCTTTCAGGAAGATGCCAGTTCTGAATTATTTCTTCATCAGAAATCACATGATGATCCAGTGCTTTGAGAGGCCATATACTGTTGACAAGAACATGTCTATATCCTTTTTTAAGGCTCACTGGGCAATCAAACATAGTGAGGGCAATTAGACTTGGACAGGCAGATAACATACATATATTCTTTAACTTTGCAAACCCATTGTCATGAAGATAGAGGAGTTTTAGTTTCTTCAGTCCACTCCAAAATTTGGTATCTGGTAGACTCTTTATCTGAAATATTATCAATAATAACATCTTAAATACAAATGTTAATTTTCTATAAATTGCATGGAAAACGGAAAAATATTAAACATCTTCTAAAACTCAGTATTTTTCAAAATGGCAAATTTCTCATTAATAAGCCAAAAACGAATCTCTAGTTTTCCAGTGGTGACTGGAGTAAAAACATAATACATTGTTCCTCTGGACTAGGTTATCATTATTAGTATAATTAAAAGAATGGACATATATACTTTGTTCAGTAAACATTTCTTTGTAGTAGGCCAATTCTAAACTTTTCTAAAGTACTTTACTGATGTAAAGAATTAGTGTGATATACCCCATTAACAAAATAAAGGATAAAAATCATATGATCATCTCAATAGAGAAAAGGCATTTGACAAAATTCAACATTAATTCATAATAAAAACTCTCAGCAAAGTAGATACAGAGAATATACCTCAATATCATAAAAGCCATATATGACAAGCTACAGCTAACATCATATGCAATGGTGAAAACTGAAAGCTTTTCCTCTAAGATCAGGAACAAGACAAGGATGCCCACTCCTGCCACTTTTATTCAACACAGTATTAGAAGTCCCAGCTAGAATAATTGGGCAAGAAAAAGAAACAAATGGCATGCAAAACCAAAAAGGAAGAAACAAAACTGTTACCATTTGCAGACAACATATTATATACAGAAAACCCTAAGACTCCACCAAAAAATTCTTACAACTGATAAATGAATTCAGTAAAGTTGTAGGATACAAATTCAGTATACAAACATCTGTTTCATTTCTATATACTAATAATAAGCTATCAGAAAGAGGAATTAAGAAAACAATCCCATTTACAACCGCATCAAAAAGAATAAAATGCCTGAATGAGTTTAAACAAGGAGGTGAAAGATCTGGACACTGAAAACAATGACAAATGTATGAAATAAATTGAATAAGAGAAAAATAAATGGAAAGATATTCCATGCTCATGGACTGAGAGAATAATGTTGTTAAAATAATATTGCCCAATGTAATCTACATATTCAGTGTAATCCCTTCTAAATTTCAAAGGCATTTTTCACAGAAATAGAAAAAGACTCCCAAAATGTGTATGGAAACACAGAAGACCCTGAATAGTCAAAGCAATCCTGAAAGAGAATAAAGCAGGATGCATCCTGCTCCCTGATTTTAAACTATATTATGAACCTATAGTGATCAAAACAGTATATTATTGGCATAAAAACACACAGATCAATGTAACAGAATAGAAAAACCAGAAATAAACCCATGCATAGATGATCAATTGATTTATGATGGTGTCAGGAATACACAATGGAGAAAGGGCAGTCTCTTCAAGAGGCCATACACAAGGGCCTGTAATCTTCTCTATATCATTCTAATTTTAGACTATGTACTGCTGAAGCGAACACAAGGGCAGTCTCTTCAATAAGTGGTGTTGGGAAAACCAGATAGCAACAGGCAACAAAACAAAACAAAACAAAACAAAACAAAACAAAACAAAACAAAACAGAAAAAAAAAAAAAAAAAGAAACCAGACTACTATCTTACACTATATACAAAAATTAGCTCAAAATGGATTAAGGGCTTAACCTAAGACCTGAAACTATAAAAATCTGAAAACAAAACACAGGCAGTAAACTTCTTCACAATAGTCTTGGTAATGATTTTTGGATTTGACACCAAAAGCAAAGGACACAAAGGCAAAAATATATCAAGTAAAAATATATCAAACTAAGAAGCTTCTGTACTGCAAAGAAAACCATCAATAAAATGAAAAGGCAAGCCAGTAAATGGAAGAAAGTATTTGCAAATTGTATGTGTAATAAGGGAATAATATCCAAAATATATAAAGAACTCATACAACTCTATAGAAAAAATAAAATCCAATTAAAAAATGGACCGTGAATCTGAATACTTATTTTCTAAAGAAGACATCCAGATAGATGGCCAACATGGTACATAAAGGGATGCTCACTGTCTCTAATTATCAGGGAAACACAAATCAAAACCACAAGGAGATACCACTTCATATCTGTTAGGATGCCTTTTATCCAAATGACAAAAAATAACAAGTGCTGGCAAGGATGTGGAAAAAGGAAACCCTTATGCACTGTTACAGGAATGTAAATTGGTACAACCACTGTGGAAAACAGTATGGAGGTTTCTTAAAAAAACTAAAAATAAAACTGCCATATGATCCAACAATTCCACTTCTCAATATTTATCTAAAGACTAGGAAAATACTACCTCAAAAAGATATATATACCCTCAATATTCATTGCAGCATTATTTACAATAGTCAAGACACGGAAGCAGCCTAAGTGATATATATATATCTCAAGTCATTATGTTGTATGCCTGAACTTAATATGTTATATGTCAATTATGTCATTAAAAAAATTTAAAAGTCCAAATAATTTTTAATGCAGGCTATTAAGAAGTAAAATATACCAAATCACAAAGTATTTACATATTTCTAATTCAAAAATTTTGCTTAAATTTAAATTTTTTTAAAAGTAGTCTCTACACCAATGTGAAGCTCAAACTCATGACACCAAGATCAAGAGTTGCATGGTCTATGGACTGAGTCAGCCAGATGCCCCTTAAATTTGTATTTTTATATATTTTATTTAGTTTTAAATTTTTATTTACATTTTATGTAAAAGACTGAAATACTGTAGATAGGTAACATACGTGTTTTTAAACATCAATTTCATTTATACACAAATATCTAAAATGCTATTGCTTACCTGATTTCCATGGAGATCAAGTTTGACTAATCTTATACAACTTTGAAGTGGATGAATATCTGTGATAAAATTGTTTGAGAAGATGCATACTCTCAGAGAGATACAGGATTGCAAATTTTCCATAGATTTTAAATGAAGGCCACTGAATTTCACAAAAACAAAATCCTTCTGATCTTCTATCATGTTGTCATTATAGTGACTCCATTCTTCATGACTGGTTAGTTCTTTTGTGATTGTTCCATGAAACATCTAGGCATAATAGGAAATTGCTTAGAAAAGTTTTTTCAACTTCCAAAAATAAATTTAAAACAAAAAATATTTGCTAATAGATAGAATGAAATGGGTAGAAAAGTTAAAATTAAAAAATCTAACTTGTAAGTGGAATCCAAAAACATTAAAAAAAACAATAAAGAAACAAAAAGAAGAATCAGACCTACAAATATAGAGAACTTATGGTTGACAGGCAGGAGGAGGGTGCACAAAATGGGTGTTACAAATTTCTGTTATAAATTTCTTAAAGAAACAATTTACAATCACATTACTTATTTCTATGTTCAATTCAACTAGGCAGTTAAAATCTGGAATTCTATTAGTTTTAAAATAAGACTAATTTATCTAAAATTCCTGTATCAAAGCTTTTTAAAGTAATTTTACATAGTATTTCTTATATATTTGAAATTTCCCTTACTCTGGGTAATTTAAGCTTTTACAAAACACAGTTACCCAGTGATAGTTTAAAAGAGAATAACTGAGCTCAAGTGGCCTGAGAGCATTTAGTCAGATTAACCACCTTCCCTATTGGAAGAATCTTTCTACCATGTGAAGGTAAACTAGGTAGGCATAATCCAAATGAAAATAAATGTGAAAATCTAGATAAACCCTTGCACTCATTCAAGAGATTAGTTCCTTTTTATATGCTGACCAAGGCCTACAACTATAATTAAATTCTAAGTACCATCTAAGAAATTAAACAAAATGCAGATTCCTAGGCCCCATATCATATCTATGTTATCAGTCTCTGGGCTGAGGGTCAAGGAATCTGTAATTGAGCACGTTCCTGGGTAAGTCATGGACACATTGAGAAAGAATAAAGACCCTGATATAAAATAAACAGATAAGAACGAATCTTTATAAACTTACCAAGCTCTATAGGTCCTGAAATGAAAGGCAATATACAAAATGTATTCCATCATTTGGACTCCCTATTTAGAAAAGACCTCAAGTCTTTCCTCAGGCTCTCCTTTCAAAAAAACCTATTTTTTCCATTCTGGCCTAATACAGGCAAACTCCAGTTTATAACAAGGGTTTATGAGAAACCATATATCAGGCATAAATCAGGATGTTTTAAGACAATGGGGTGCTCAAAAGTTTCACTTATAGAATCCAATTTTGAGTCAATAACAATTCTGGAAGAAATCTGCAAAGTGAGAGTCATATACCAAGTGAATTTTTTTTTCCTTTCTATTTGTGTAACCAAGTGATTTTTTAAAATTATTAATAGACTTTATTTTTTGGAGCTGTTTTAGGTTTACAGAAAAACTTAAAGTACACAGAGATCCCATATATACCCCCATAACTCCCTGCACCTTCAGTTCCCCCTATCAATACCTTGCATTCGTGTTATGTATGTGCTACAATTAATGATCCAATCTTAATGAAATATTAACTAAAGTTAAACTTTTTTAGATCATAACTTATAACAATCTCTAGACAAACAAAACACATCAACATGGAACAGCAGAGATCCCATTTCTTCATATAAAGCTGAAGTTGACTTTATATCTTTAGTCACAGCATTGGTACGTGTGTGTGTGTGTGTGTGTGTGTGCGCGTGTTTGTGTGTATGTATATATATAAATATATATATAATAGATGCACAGATAAACTATTATTTCAAGCATTCATTTCTCTGCTTATTCATCTCTAATAGTTTGATATTTCTTTACTTCTTTGTAGAAGATATCATCTGCCTAGCATTTATTTTTAGGGATTCTAAATAGCATTATTAACTAAGTATAGTTAATGTCTACAAACTTATCACAGGCAATGAAAGATTTTTATGTTAAACTTTTCTGTATTAATGCTATCCATATGTCACTTAAATGTGATGTCAATAATCTACCACTGGTATTATTCAAAGGTAGAATGTTTTCTATTTCCTTTATTGATCTCAGACACACTAGATAACCTAACTAAATGAAAACTTCTGTAATTAGTTAAGCATTCTAACTTTAGCTGTTAGTTGACTAACATTGCTACTAACTGTGAGTTCACTGATACCATTTTGTGAAGGTAACTGATACTGATACGTAAGATAACATAGTCCCTTTCCTCAAAATGCCTAAATATGTTCAAAATAACTTTTTAATAATACCCAGTGAGGGAGTTAGTGTGATTGGTATTATTGCCTCACTGGAAAACTTTTTCTTGCAGATAAGACATATAGTTTGAGGAAAAGAATTATTAGGTCACACAAATCCAAATTTGAGATAATCTTCATGATAGTACTTAATTGAATGCCTTTTTACTCATTTTGGACAAACACTTCCTAGATTTAATTAAAAAGATGCCAATTACAGACAGATAAAAAACCATCTGTAATAATTAAATAGTAAGGTAACTAGGGAACTCTAAAATTTCATGGCCTCATAATTTTTAAAAAATCTACATTGTCTAATTATTTTATGTTTAAACACAAACCCATGAAAACAATAAAATTAAACATGGTTAATGAAATATGCGAAACTTCATTGTCTAGATAACTCTTAGTCATTACATTCCTGTACCATGCCTACATCCCCAATTTAGAAATTATGTATTTTTATGTTATATAATTTAATTGTTGCCTTTCCAATTATATTACATGTACCCTGATGTCAGGACTTTTTTTGTGTGTGTGTGGTTAGCTATATATTTTTCATAGTTTAGCATGGGAACAAAAACTGAATCAGGTATAAATAAATAAATTGGCCAGAAATCCTACCTAGGTTGATCAGCTAAGAAAAAGAAACAAAAGGAATCCAAATCAGAAAGGAAGAAGTAAATTTTCTGTTTACAGATAACATGATCTTATATATAGAAAATCCTCAAGGGGCGCCTGGGTGGCTCAGTCAGTTAAGCACCCGACTTCGGCTCAGGTCATGATCTCGCGGTCCGTGAGTTCGAGCCCCGCATCAGGCTCTGTGCTGACAGCTCAGAGCCTAGAGCCTGGAGCCTGCTTCACATTCTGTGTCTCCCTCTCTCTCTGACCCTCCCCCATTCATGCTGTCTCTCCCTGTCTCAAAAATAAAAATAAACGTTAAAAAAAATTAAAAAAAAAAAAAAAAAGAAAATCCTCAAGACTCCATGAAAACTGTTAGAACGTACAAATGAATTCAGTAAAGATGGGGACACACAATAACCATGCAAAAGTCATTTGCATTTTATATATACTAACAATGAGGTATCTTAAAAAGGAAAAAAACAATCCTCTTATAATAGCATCAAAAGTAATAAAATACTTAGGAATAAATGTAACCAAGGAAGTGAAAGATCTGTACACTGAAATCTCTAAGACATTAATGAAGGAAATTAAAGATACAAACGAATAATCCTGTGCTCAGGAACAGTTAATATTCTTAAAATGTCCATTCTATCCTAAGTCAACTACAGATTCAATACAATTTTTAATAAAATTCAAATAGCATTCTTCACAAAAGTAGGAAAAATAATGCTGAAATTCATATGGGACAATAACAACAATAACCCAAAAATCTCAAGTAGGCAAAACAATTTTGAAAAATAAAATGAAGCTGAAGGCCTCATACTTCCTGACTTAAAAACATATTACAGATTCACAGTAATCAAAACAGCACAGTACTGGCAAACAAACAAACAAACAAACAAAAAACAATAGGCGCACAGACCAAATTACAACAATTGAGAGCCCAGAAATAAACGTATACATATATGTCAACTAATATTTGACAAGAGAACAAAGAATACTAAAAGAGAGGACAGTAATTTCAATAAATGGTGCTGAGAACACTGTCTATTCACTGGAAAAAGAATAAAATCTGACTCTTACACCACTTATTAAAAATACCTCAAAATTTGGGGCTTCTGGGTAGCTCAGTTGGTTGAGCGTCTCACTTAGGCTCAGGTCACGATCTAGTGGTTCATGGGTTCGAGCCCTGTGTCAGGCTCTGTGCTGACAGCTCAGAGCCTGGAGTCTGCTTCAGATTCTGTGTCTCCTTCTCTCTCCGTCCCTTCCATGCTCATGCTCTGTCTCTCTCTGTCTCGCAATAATAAATAAACATTAAAAAAAACTAAAAATACTCAAAAGTAAGTCAAAAATTAAGTCAAAAGACTTAAATGTAAGACTGGGGACCATAAAACTCCTAGAAGAAAACAGGGGAAAAGCTCTGTAACATTGGTCTTAGCAACGATTTTTGGATATGACACCAAAAACACAGGCAACAAGAGCAAAAATCAACAAGAAGGACTATATCACACTGAAACACTTCTACACAGAAAACAAACAATAAACAAAATGAAGATGCAAATTATGGAATGGGAGAACGTATTTGCAAACATCTAATAAGGGATAAATACCAAAATATAAAAAGTACTCATACATATCAGTAGCAACCCCCTCTTCCTCCTCCTCCTCCTCCTCCTCCTCCTCCTCCTCCTCCACCTCATCATCATCATCATCATCATCATCATCATCATCATCTAATTTTAAAATCATCATCATCATCATCATCATCATCATCATCAATTTTAAAATAGGCCGAGGACTTGAACATTTTCTTCCCCCAAAAAGACATATAAATGGCCAACATATACATGAGAAGGTGCTCAACATCACTAATTGTCAGGAAAATGCAAATCAAAACCATAATGAGATGAGGGAACAAACCCTTGTAGCCTGTTGGTGAGAATGTGAACTGAGACAGCCACTATGGAAAACGGTATGGAGATTCCTCAAAAAATTTAAAATGGAACTACCATATGATCTAACAATTATATATATAAAATATATATTCTAGTATATATATGAAGGAAATGAAATAACTATATTTCAGAGATATCTGCAACTCCCAAGTTCATTATTTACAACAGCCAAGATACAGAAACAAGCTAACTGCACACTGACTGATGAACAATTAAAAAAATGTGATATATAGATATAGATATATTTTACATAATGTATACACACATACACAATAGAACATTGTTCAGCCATGAGAAAGAAGGAAATTCTGCCATTTTATACAACATAGATGGATTTTGAAGGGTTGATAGTAAGTGAAATAAGTCAGACAGAGAAAGACAAATTCTCTATGATCTCAATGTGAAATCTAAAAAAGTTAAACTCATTTAAACAGAGAGTAAATTGGGGGGTGCCAGGTGTGAGCAAAATGGGGTACAGGAAATGGGGCGATGTTGGTTAAAGGTTACAAACTTCCAGATCTAAGATAAACAAGTTCTAGCAATATAACACATAGCATGGTAACTACAGTTAACAATATTACATTGTATACTTAAAAGTTACTAACAGTATATCCCAAATGTTCTCATCACAAAATAAATAAATAACTATATAAGATAGATAGATGTGTTAACTAAGCTTATTGTGATTATCATTTTGCAATATTTGTGTGTATCAAATCATCATATGGTACACATTAAACTTATACAAAATTATATATCAATTATATCTCACTAAATCTGGAGAAAGACTTCTTTTTTAAGTTTATTTATTTTGAGAGAGAGCATGCACGTGCACACAAGCAGAGACAGGAAGACAGAGAATCTCAAGCAGGCTCTGTGCTGTCAGCGTAGAGCTTGATCCCATGACCTGAGATCATAATCTCACCTGAAATCAAGAGTTGGACACTTAGCCAACTGAGCCACCTAGGCACCCCTAGAAAAAAAGACTTCTAAGTACAAATGACAAAGTATCTATCATATAGATTGAGATCTATTGTTAATTCCTTGAAATCCTTCCCTTCAAATTTCCACAACCAATATCCAAATGCCTGCAAAAAAGAATACATTTTTCATTCATTTATGCTGCATAACAGAATACCCCAAAATCTACTGGCTCAAAACAACTACTGTTTATTATCTCTCAGGATTTTGTGGGTTGACTTGATTCAAGTAGGCAGTTCTTTTCCAAGTGATGTTAACTAGAGATTCAGTCTTGGTGTTCATCTGTACTACACTTACAAGATGGCTAATATGCAGATCTGACACATTGGCAAGGACCCTGGAGGGAAGAGTCAGCTGGGATGCTGGGATGTATGGGTCTCTCTCACCACACTGTCCTAGGACCTCTCTCCATCTACACAAGCCTTCCCTGTGTCATTCTCTCACATGTCTATTTGTGTGTGTCCCCATAGTAGAATAGCAAGACTCTCTACATGGGCCAAAAAAGTATAGAGGCAGAATCTATCAGACCTTCTGAAGGCCCAACTGACACAGGTTTTCCTTAACTACATTCTTTTGGTTAAAGGAAGTTTTTTTGCTTTTTGAACTTATTTTTTATCTTATGAAGTAGAGAAAGAAGAAACAAATATAAGTTGTTCTGAGCTTCGTGATCACAGGCAAGTTATGTACCCTCAGTTTGTTATACATCCAAGCTATGTGCCTCAGTTTCCTCATCCATACAATGAGAACTCCAATAGCACTTAATGGATAGAATTACTATGAAGACAAAATGACTTAGCACAAAGGTTTTAGAATAGTGTTTGGCATGTAACAAACACTATAAATAAGTGTTACTAAAATAAATCTGGCTCAATTAACAACTCAAAATAGAATGTAATCTTCAAAAAGTAAATTAGGACACTTTTGGTTTCTGGTCCAGGATATAAGGAGCTTAGAAGATGTCATACCATTCTAACAAATAAAAAGATGAACAAAATGAAAAGTCAACAACTCTTCTTAGATTCACCAGAAAAGTGAGGTTACATGAAAAACCACTGAATCAAAATTCAGAGATAGGCAGGTGGATACAAAGATTCAGAAGTTACTGGAGCAAAAATTCACCAAAAGAAACCTCTGCAGAAACCAGTGCCTGGGTAGGACTGTGACTGACAAGTTATTAGGGGCTTAGTGTTGACAACTCAGATTTAGAAACTCCAGCCCTCATACTTCTGTGAGATTAATATCCAGGAGCTCTACCAGGTCCTCAGATCGAATATTGGAGAAAAATCTGCTTGTGCCTCTGAGAGGAGACAGAAAAAGAATAATTTTGAAATACACATGATCACCCTGTTCTTCTTAACAAGGGCTACCCTAAAGAGAAAATATTTAACACACAATAAACTGAGGTTTTACCAGAGCCTAACTGATCTGGAAGCAGGGAAATATCCAACTACATCTCCATCAAGCTTTCCATTTGGGAGAAAGGAAGTACACAATTACAGCCCACTCTAGCCATCTTGTCCCACCTAAGATTAGGAAGGCTGAGGAGTACTTGTGAAATTCACAGACTAGGGAGCACAACCTCACTTAAAGACTGAGACTTATCCACACCTTAACACCACACCACACGCTATTTTACTGGAATTCTTTTTACCAGTACATGATGCCTGGCTTTCAATAAAAAAATTACAAAGCATACTAAAAGACAACATACAGCAAGCATTAGAACCAGATTCACATACTGCAGGGATGCTGGAACTACCAGACAGAGAATTTAAAACAATTATGATTAATATGCTAAAGACTATAAAGGGAAAAAAAAAAGACAACAAACAAGAAAAGACAGTATAAAGAGAGATAAAAATCTTTGAAAAGAATCAAAAAGAAGTGTTAGAGATCAAAACCACTGTAACAGAAATGATTATTATCTTTGATAGGCTCTCTATCTCTTTAGTAGGCTGGATGGACATGCCTAAGGAAAGAATCTCTTTGTTTGGGTATATGTCAATAGAAATTTCCAAAACCAAAAAGCAAAGAGAAAAAAAAAAAAAAAGAATCACTGAAAAAAGCTGAATAAAATATTCCAGAACTGTAGGATAACTACAAAAAGTACAACATATACATAATGGAAATACCTGAATGAGAAGAAAGTGATATAGGAAAAGAAGAAAAATATGAAATAGTAAATATGTGAGAACTTCTGCAAATTAATGTCAGATACCAACCCAATGATCCAAGAAGCTCAGAAAACACCAAACAGGATTAAGGCAAAAAAAAAAAAAAACAACACTGGGGGTGAGGGGGACACTTTACCCATACAGCAGCAAAATTCAGAAGTATATCCAACATCTCCTAAGAAACCATGCAAGCAAGGAGAAGATAGACTGAAGTATTTACTATTAAGAGAAAATAACTCACTAATATAAAAATCTATGCCCTGTGAAATTATCCTTTAAAAGTGGATAAGAAATAAAGACTCTTAAACAAACAAAAATTGAGGGAATAGGTTGCCAATATATCTGCTTTGCAAGAAATGTTAAAAGCAGTTTGTTAGAAACAAAATAATATAGTTCAGGAACTCAGATCTACTTAAAGAAAGGAAAAGCAGTGGGGAAGAAACAAGTGAAGATAAAATAAAAAGCTTTTATTTTTCCTATTTTTAGTTGATAGATAACAGTTTGGTCAAATACTAATGGCAAACTATATTAGATTATCTATGTATATATGTATATTCATGTATGGATATGTATAAATAAAATGAATGGCAGCAATGATACAAGGAACAAAATGGAAGAATTAGAGATATCCTGTTATTAAAAAAATATTTAAACTACATGTAAAGTGGTATATGTGATTTGAGAGTGGATTTAAGTTAACACAATAATGAGGGTAGCTAATAAAAAAAAGGAAAGAAATACACTGAGATAAGATAGAAAATGAAATCATATACAATGCTCAATTAAACCACAGACAGAAAAGAGTAGAAGGTTAAAACTGGAACAAAAACAAGAGCAATTAAAGCAGTAACAAAATATAGTAGATATTAATTCAACTATAGAACTAATCAATTTAAATATCAATGGTCAAAGCACCAACACAAAGACATAGTGGATCAAAGTTACAGTGGATCAAACAGGCCAACTACACGCTGTCTACAGGAATGGTATTTTAAATGTACTGACATATAAATGAAAAGTAAAGTGATGGAGGTGAATTCTACCAAACATTTAAACAATCAATTCCAATCCTTCTCAGACTCTTCTAAGAAAAGGAGAGAACATTTCCAAACTCATTTTATGAGATCAGTATTAACCTGATACTAAAACTAGAGGATACTACAAAAAAAATCATAGGCCAGTATCTCTGATGAACACAGATGCAAAAAATTCTCAACAAGACATTAGCAAACCAAATTCGACAATGCATTAAGAGGATCATACACCATGATGAAGTGGGATTTATGCCCGGGAAGAAAGGATAGATCAATCTCCACAATTCAGTATATACAATGACACACCACATTAACAAAATGAAAGCTAAAAATCATATCATCATCTTGAGAGCTGCAAAAAAAAAGCACTGGACAAAATTCAACATCCTATTATGATAACCTGAGTATTTCAACAAATGGTATAGATAGAGCATAACATAATAAAGGCCATATATGACAAACCCACAGTTAACATCATACACAACAGTAAAAACTTAAAGCTTTTCCTCTAAGATTAGGAACAAGACAAGGATGCCCACTCTCACCAGTTTTATTCAACACAGTATTAGAAGTTCAGAGAGCAATTAGGCAAGAAAAAGAAATAAAAATCATCCAAATTGGATAGGAAAAAGTAAAAGTCACTATTTGCACATAACACTACATAGAGAAAACCCTAGAGACTTTACCAAAAAAGTCTTAGAATAAAGAAATTCAGTAGAGTTACAAGAAATAAGAGTAATATAAAAAAATCTGTTGAGTTCCTATACACTAATAATGAACTATTAGAAAGAGAATTTAAGAAAACAGTCCCATTTACAAATGCACCAAAAAGAATAAAATACCTAGGAATAAATTTAGCCATGGAAGTAAAAAACCTGTACAATGAAATTAATTAATTAGAGACAAATATTTGGAAAGTTATTCCATGCTCATGAACTAGAAGAATTAATACTGCTAAATGTCTATACTACCCAAAACAATCTATATATTCAGTTCAATTTTTATCCAAATTTCAATGCCATTTTTTACAGAAATATAATGAATAATCCTAAATTTGTATAAAACCACAAAAAAACTAAATAGCCAAAGCAATCTTGAGAAAGAACAACAGGCTGGAGGCATTATACTCCCTAATTTCAAACTGTATTACAAAGCTATAGTAATCAAAACAGTGTGGCATTTGCATAAAACATATAGATAAATGAGGCAGAATAGACACCAGAAGTAAACCCACATAAATGGTCAATTGATTTATGACATAAGAGCCAAAAATATACAATGGGGAAAGGAGAGCTTCTTCAATAAATAGTGTTGGGAAAACTGGACAGCAACATCCAAAAGAATAAAACTGTACCACTATCTCATACCATACACAAAATTGAGCTCAAAATGGATTACAGACTTGAACTTAAGACCTAAAACTCCTAAAAGAAAACATAGGCAGTAAATTCCTTCACAACAGTCTTGGTAATGATTTTTGTATTTGACACCAAAAGCAAAGGACACAAAAGCAAAAATATATCGAGTAAAAATATATCAAACTAAGAAGCTTCTGCACAGCAAAGAAAACCATCAATAAAATGAAAAAGCAGGCTACTGATTGAAAGACAACATTTGCAAATCATATATGTAATAAGGGGACAATATCCAAAATACATAAAGAACTCACACAACTCAATAGCAAAATACAATGCAATTTAAAAATGGGCAGTGAATCTAAATACATATTTTGTAAAGAAGACATCCATATGGTCAACATGGTACATGAAGGGATGCTCATTACCTCTAATCATCAGGGAAATACAAATCAAAACCATAAGGAAATATCACTTCATACCTGTTAGAATGGCTCTTACCCAAAGGACAAGAAATAACAAGGGTTGGCAAGGATGTGGAGAAAAGGAAACCCTTATGCACCATTAATGAGAATGTAAATCGGTACAACCACTGCAGAAAACAATATGGAGGTTCCTCAAAAAACTAAAAATAAAACTACCACATGATCCAACAATTCTACTTCTCAATATTTATCTGAAGACTAGGAAAACACTAACTCAAAAAGATATATTCACCCCACATATTCAATAGGCCAAGATACAGAAGCAGCCTAAGTGCCTACTGACAGATGAATAAAGAAAATGTGGTATATACATAGAATGGAATAGTATTCAGCCATAAGAAAGAATGAAATCCTGTCATTTGCAACAAAGATAGACCCTGAGGGCATTATACCAAGTGAAACAAATGAGACAAAGAAAGAAAAATTCTGGATGATCTCACTTATATGTGGAATTTGAAGACAGAAACAAAAACTCAAGCTCGTAGATACAAACATTGGTGGTGCAGAGGCAGGGGTAGCAGTTGGCAAAATAGGACAAGGGGTCAAAAGGTACAAATTTCCAGTTACAAAATAAATAGGTCATGAGGAGGTAATGCACCAAGTGATGCCTTTGGTTAATAATATTGTATTGCATATTTGAAAGTTGTTAAGAGAATACATCTTAAAAGTTCTCAACATATGAAAAACATTTTGTAACTACAAACGGTGAGTACATATGTAACTACATAATTAACGACACTATTGTGGGGATCATTTTACAATATATATAAATACTGAGTCATTATGTTGCATATCTGTAGCTAATGTGATATTATGTGTCAATTATACCTCAATTAAAAATGTATAATAAAAATAATAATTGAATAGCAAAAATCATTTAATAGCAAAAAACCCTTAATGTCTTTGACAGTATAATTAACTAAACTATTTAATATCATCAATGGAATACTATAAAAGCATTAAAACTAATATTGTAGAATGGTTAGCAACATGAAAAGCTGTTAATAAATAACAAAGTTATTGTTTTCATTTATATATATTTTTCACTGAGGAGTGTCTGGATAGCTCAGTTGGTTAAGCGTCTGACTCTTGATTTCAGTTCAGGTCATGATCTTAACAGTTCATGAGACTGAACCCCACATCAGGCTCTGTGCTGACAGCATGGAGCCTGCCTGAGATTCTGTTTCTCTCTTTGCCCCTCCCCTGCTCACACACACACACATATACCCTCCGTCTCTGTCTCTCTCTCTCTCTCTCTCTCTCTCTCTCAAAATAAATAAATAAACATTTAAAAAATATTTTTTACTGAATTGTACAGTTTAAAGGGGTGAGATTACAGTATGTGAATTAAAAATATTCTTCTGTGGCACACATTTAAAAAAGTAAAAAAAAAAGTTAAATGATGGCAAAATGTATACCATGCTAACACGAATCAAAAGAAAGCTGGGGAAGATATAATAGTTCAGATAGAGCAGATTTCAGAGCAAGGAAAATTATCAGGGATAAAATGGAGGTATTACATATTGATAGATTCTGTAAGAAGACATAACAATCTTAATGGGCATGTGCCTAAACACAGCACTAAATCACCTGAGGGAGGCAAAACTGAGAGAACTTAAAAGGAGACACAGATGAATCCACTATTAGATTTGGAAACTTCATTGAACAGATAGCTTGAGCAGGCAGAAAATCTGTAAGGACATAGCTGAAGTCCACAACACCATTAGTCAACTAGATAATTGACACCTATCTACTACTTCATCCAACAGCGGAAAATTATACAGTCTTCTCAAACTCAAGCTCAAGCTCACATGGAATATTTGCCAAGATAGACCACAATCTGGGCCATAAAACATACCTTCACAAATCTAAAAGAACAGAAATCAGGGCACCTAGGTGGCTCAGTCAGTTGAGCGTCCGACTTTGGCTCAGGTCATGATCTCGCAGTTCTTGAGTTTGAGCCCCACATCGGGCTCTGTGCTGACAGCTCAGAGCCTGGAGCCTGCTTTGGATTCTCTGGAGCTTGTTTTGGATTCTGTGTGTCCCTCTCTCTCTGCCCCTCCCCTACTCATGCTCTCTCTCAGAGAAATATATAAAAAAAATTTTTTTTTAATTTAAAAAATAATAAAATAAATAAATAAAAGAATAGAAAGCATACAATGTCTGTTTCAGACCACAGTGGAATGAAACTAGACATCAATAAAAGAAAGATAGCTTGAAAATATCAAAATACATGGAGATTAAATAACATATTTCTAAATAATATACAGCTCAAAGAGAAATTTAAAAATATTTTGAACTAAATGACAATACACCTTATCGAAATTTGTGGGATGCAGTAAGAGCACCCGGGTGGCTCAGTCAGTTAAGCATCGGACTCTTGATTTCAACTCAGGTCATGATCTCACAGTTCCAAGGGTTCCAGTCTTGGTGTCAGGCTCTGCACTGGCAGCACAGAGCCTCTTGGGATTCTCTCCCTCTCTCTCTGCCCTTCCCCCCACTTGTGCTCTCTATCTAACTCAAAATAAACTTCATTTTTGGTTTTTTTAATGTTTATTTATTTTTGAGAGACAGCACAAGCGGGAGAGGGGCAGAGAGAGAGGGAGACACAGAATCTAAAGCAGGCTCCAGGCTCTGAGCTCTCAGCACAGAACCCAATTCACAGCTCGAACCCACCAACAATGAGATCATGACCTGAGCTGAAGTTGGACACTTAACTGACCGAACCATCCAGGTGCACCAAAAAATTAACTTTAAAAAAAATGTGGGGGTGCCTGGGTGGCTCAGTCAGTTAAGCATCTGACTTCAGCTCAGGTCATGATCTTAGGGTTCCTGAGTTCGAGCCCCACGTCAGGCTCTGTGCTAACAGCTCAGAGCCTGGAGCCTGCTTTGGATTCTGTGTCTGCCTCTCTCTCTGCCCCTCCCCCATTTACACTTTCTCTCTCAAAAATAAATAAACATTGAAAAAAAATTTTTTTAATTATAAAAAAAAATTGTGGGATGCAGTGAAAACAGTGCTTAGAAAGTAATTCATAGTGTTGAATTCACATATTAGAAAAGAAGATCTAAAATCAATAATTTAAGTTTCCACCTTGGGAAACTAGATCAAGAATAACAAATTAAATTTAAAGTAAGCAAAAGAAAAATAAATCAGTAATAAATATATTTTTAATAAGTACATTTGCAAAAAAGTATAATCTTTGATTATATTTTCAAATATTTGGGGCTGGGACCATTTTGTCATTATCTTATCTTATAAGTCTCAATAAATATAAATTCTAAAAAATTTTTCTATAAATTCTAGAAATGTTAACTTTAACCAGATAATATGAAGGGTCTTTTATAATGAAAACAACCAACTTTTTACTTATTTTTCAGATCTTAAGTGAGAGGAGAAAAAAATGTCTCCAAACACTCTGTGCTTCCTTTTATCATATAGTAAGAAATATTACTACAAAGTATATCTCTTCCTTATCTGTCAGGTCATTCAGAGTTAATGAAATGCTGAAATGAATCTCATCCCAGGTGCCTACAAATATATTTTTGGTTCCTACTTACTGATCTTTGTTTTATACAGGTTAATTTTTAAATCATTCTCAACTGATTTTTTAGTTGGGAATATGAATTCTAAAATAATCTTAAAATCAGTCTTTCTCATATACTAGAATCATTTGTAAATGTGTCCTCTATTGCATCAATATTCATCCCTATTAGTAGTACTTATTTCCCACCATACAAACAACCTTAATATTAAAAAACATTTCAGAGTAGAACATTACTATATGAGATCAAGTTATTGTTCTCCAAAGGAAAGATTAATCTATGGTTAGTAAATTATAGGATTAAATGTAGAACATTATTTTTTCATTTTTTTAAGAACTATCATTTCTTAAAAGTATTTTTCAGTTATTCAAACTATTTAATTAGTCTGTCACATAGCCCAATCAGTGTGAAGAAGTGAGGATTCTTATGAAACATTTAATTTTATTTATTACTGATTGCACATAGTATAACTAGAATAACACAAATTCCCAGGCCTGATAAGATACCTCTTAAATCTTATCTCTGCAACTATGGACCCAGATAATTACACTGCCTACCAAGGAAAACTGAAAACCACTGCAATTGAGAACTCCTCCTATACCTACTTAAAAGTCTATGTACCAAGTGCTGCCAATTTTAAATATGACAATTAAAGATGAATACAGGCACTTTTGTTCCTTTTAATATTTTGATAATTTTGCAACTACTTTGTAAAATGCACATATGTGTATATCAACAAGTTAAAATAATAATATAATGTTCAAAGGCAACGCATTACAGAAATAACACATAAGTACAGAAACACATTACAGAAAGCATCAGAACTACAATTACAGTTTCAAAGATGTCCTGTAGTTAAAAACAAATCAGGATCATTAACAGTAAGCCTAGTTTGTATGGACAAAAGTACTAATTTTAAAGTGATTATACATTTTTAATCACACTATAAAAACTATGTCTTTATGAAATATAATGCACACCAATTGTAAGTCTCATCTTAATTCCCAACTTTTCCATTTAAAAATATTGGGAGCAAATAATTGCAGGGTAACTATATGAAGTTATAATTAATGAACATCTAAATTAAATACTGGAAAGTAAAAACACTTTATTTTGTATGTTTATTTCCTTTTCAAATGGATATTTGATAAATATTTTAAAGAAATTTTCTTTTTTATTTTATTTTTTTTATTTTTAGCGTTTATTTATTTTTGAGACAGGGAGAGACAGAGCATGAACGGCGGAGGGTCAGAGAGAGAAGGAGACACAGAATCTGAAAACAGGCTCCAGGCTCTGAGTTGTGAGCACAGAGCCCGACGCGGGGCTCGAACTCACAGACCGCAAGATCATGACCTGAGCCGAAGTTGGACGCTTAACCAACTGAGCCACCCAGGCGCCCCTTAAAGAAATTTTCAAACACAATGTTTTCTGTGTCAGTGACCTGTAGGCATTACACTTAGTCACCGTAATTTTAGATGCTAGGTATACAAATATATTATTATTTTAAATAAAAAGTATATTAAAACATAATATATAATATAACATCATAACCTGATGATCAAGTTTGTTACAGTACCTTATTTTGTAAGCGTTATGACATTATTAACTAAGTTGAATTCTGGACACTAGACTCCAGAATTACCACAAAATTTGCAAGTAAAATAAAATCACAAAAAAAGGGCGGGGGCACCTGGGTGGCTCAGTTCGTTAAGTGTCTGACTTCAGGTCAGGTCATGATCTCACAGTTTGTGAATTCCACCCTCAACTCTCCCATCGGGCTTTGTGCTGACAGCTCAGAGCCTGGAGCCCACTTCAAATTCTGTGTGTCTGTCACTCTCTCTCTCTGCCCCTCCCCTGCTCATGCTCTGTCTCTCAAAAATAAATAAACATTTAAAAAAATTTTTTTTTAATTTTTTAAAGGGGGAAATAATGATTTTTTTCAAAAATCTAACTATAAGAAATATAACTAGTAATATTTTATATCTATTGTGGTTGTAAACTATTTTTAGTTTAGAATGTCTACAATATATTTAAGCCCATCAAAAATATAGCAATTATATTTTAAAAATACTTTTATTTGGCCAAATAGTTCATGGAGACAATACGGCTTTGATGAAGACTTGCCATGAGTTTACTTCACACACAAAATGTACTCTGAAAATTAAGAAGAGATTCTAGTAGAACAGTCAGAATATTACTAATCTCCTGGCAAATGAAAATGGAATCCAGTTGGTTTGTAAGTTTATATAAAAAAACACTGATTCCTTAAAACATTATATTTTTATGGTAAATTCCACATTTCAAATGACATAAAAAATTGTTTGGAACAATGAATCTAAGATGCACTTGGAATCAAGACATCTTATTTTCTGTCCATTAAATGTATTTGCTTTCTAAAATTTAGAAGGCTGTATATTTCTGTTCAAAATTTTTAAAAATGCTTTTGTGAAAACACCAGTTTTCAACTTTTAACTTGATTCCAGGCTTGCATACTGTAGAACTATAAGCCTTTAAATACCAAAAGGTGATGAACCAGAAGATGAATATAAAACAATAAAAACTAATTTAAAAATCTATAAAAACATCTGCATAGAAAACATTTCCTAAGAAATTACATAAGCAAGAATGGAATGGAGTAAAATATTTAAAGTACTGAGAGAAAAACAAAAGCAAAGAATAAAGATTCCTCACTTATAAAAATCAGGTTCTTTACAATCATGTTAATGTCTGTATTTATTTAAAATGTTGTATTATTTAAAATGCTTATTTAATTAAATATATAACTCAGTATTATTTCTCTAGCACCCTGATCCTATCTTAATCAAATGTCCAAATAGCCTCTGACAATTTCTTCTTTTTCTTTTCATTTTATTTAAATTCAAGTTAGTTAACATACAGGGTAATGGTTTCAGGAGTAGAATTTAGTGATTCATCACTTGCATATAACACCTAGTGCTCATCCCAACAAGTGCCCTCCTTAATGCCCATCACCCATTTAGCCTATGCCCCCACCAAATACCCCTCCAGCAACCCTGTTTGTTCTCTTAAGAGTCTGTTAATCAAGAATGTAATAAATTCAACATAAAGCAAAGAAAAATATTCTTGTAAGACACAGAATATTTGCTACTTAGATTACACAGAAGGTCAAGAAAGAAAAATCTTTTCTATAGTAGGCAAAGGAATGAACCAGTAAGTACAGAAAGTCAGCCCATCAAGACAATACAAGTGTTACTACAATTTTAGTACATTTCATCACCTCTTTTCAAACCCAAGTACTATAAACCATGGCAAGTAAAGTTTACTTCCAAATTTGCTTTTATTTTGCTTTTTCTAACACGACAAGTTTGAGGGTATCCATGAGATCAAAATAATTTTTATATTAATATTAAGATGTCATTTCTCTTAACATTTTTACTCATGCTCATCATTATTCTAATCAAGTGAGTCGGTAAGTAATTATTCAAAAATTTCTCAATTTCAACTTCCAACATATAAATATTGATAGTTATAATCCACATAAAAGTTCTTTGGAGTCCTCAATAAGTCTCAAGATTGTACAAGGGTTCTGAAAAGGAGCAAAATGATGGGAAAAAAAGGCCTGAGAAACACTATTGTATATATTTTTTACAGTGTACATGTATATATAAAACCACTGCTATAAGACAAAACTACTTTCTCTTTGGAACACCAAAGCATGTAGACAGTGGTATTAGTCTGTCCCTATTACTTAGTGTAATCTCCACCATTCATGTTGTGACTTTTAATCAAAGTAACTTCTATTTCTTTTTTGTTGTTCATATCACATTTGTTTTTTTTCTTGAAAATAAATAATTAGGGGCGCCTGGGTGGCGCAGTCGGTTAAGCATCCGACTTCAGCCAGGTCAGGATCTCGCGGTCCGTGAGTTCGAGCCCCGCGTCGGGCTCTGGGCTGATGGCTCAGAGCCTGGAGCCTGTTTCCAATTCTGTGTCTCCCTCTCTCTCTGCCCCTCCCCCATTCATGCTCTGTCTCTCTCTGTCCCAAAAATAAATAAATGTTAAAAAAAAAAAAAGAAAAGAAATAATTAAACTGTGTTTATTTGTCAGTGGCAAATAAAGAAGAAAGAAAGAAAGAAAGAAAGAAAGAAAGAAAGAAAGAAAGAAAGAAAGA
>NW_024412388.1:62396218-62527155 GCF_014898765.1 Herpailurus yagouaroundi
AGAAAGAAAGAAAGAAAGAAAGAAAGAAAGAAAGAAAGAAAGAAAGAGAGAAAGAAAGAAAGAATTCAGAGGAAAAAAAACCCCACTGACCTAGAATTCTGTATGCTATGAAATTATCTTTCAAAATTAAGGAGAAATAAAAGACTTTCACAGGGAAACAAACATTGAGGAGATTCGTTGCCAGTAGACCTACCTTACAAGAAATGTTAAAAGAAGTTCTTTAGAGAAAAGGAATGTAATTTGTTCAGAATCTCAGATCTACAGAAAGCAAGGAAGAACACTGGGAAAGAAATAAGTGTATATAAAAAAAAGTATTTTATTTTTCTTATTCCTAACTGATCTAACAGATAAAAGTTTTTCAAAATACTAGTAGCAAACTGGTAGTATATATGTTAATGCTTATATATAAGTGAAATTAAAAGCAGCAATGAGGGGCACCCGGTTGGCTCAGTCTGTTAATCATCCGACTTCAGCTCAGGTCATGATTTCAGGGCTCATGGGTTGGAGACTTGCATCGGGCTCTGTGCTGACAGCTCACAGCCTGGAGCGTACTTCAGATTCTGTGTCTCCATCTCTCTCTGCCTCTCCCCCTCTCCCCACTCAAATAAACATTTTTTTAAAAGCAACAATTATATAAGAGACAGAAGGAATTGGGTTTATCTTCTAATAATAAGGTACTTAACACTAGGTGGGAAGGGGTATAGTGTTATTTGAAAATGGAACTGAATTAGTTATAAATGTGTATTGCAAACTTTAGGGTAACCACTAAAAATGGTAAAATAAGAACTATAATCAATATGCTATGAAAGAAGAGAAAATGAAATCATATGTAGTGTTCATTTAAAACCAAAAAAGCATGAAAAGTGAAATACAAAAGATAAAAAACAAAGAATAATGGCAACAAATAGAAATAGCAATGGATATTGCATATATTAATCCAAATATATCAATAATCATTATGAATGTCAAAGGTCCAAATGAACCAATTAAAAGAGACTGTCAAATGAGATTAAAAAAAAAAAGACCCAACTATATGTTGTCCACAAAAAACCCAAATGAAAGGTAAAGACATATAAAGTAATAAAGATCTATCATGCTGACACAAATCAAAAGAAAACAGGAGTAGCTATGTTAACTTCAAACAGAATAGTCTTCAAAGCAAGGAAAGTTATCAGGATAAAGACAGACATTACATAATAATAATGAGGTCATTTCTCCAAAAAGACATAGCAACTGATAAAGTTTATACACCTAACAAAAGTGAAGCAAAACTGATAGAACTTCAAGAAACAGATGAATGCACTATCACAGTTGCAGACTTCAACTCTGCTATCAGAAATGGACAGATCTAGCAGACAGAAAATCAGTAAGAACATAGTTACACACAACAACACCATCAATCAACTGGATATAGTTGACAACTACAGACTACTTCATCCAACAACAGCTGAATGTATATTCATCAAAAGCTCACATAAACATTACCAAGAGAGGCCACATATTGAGCCTCAAATACAACTTCAGAAACTTAATAGAAATCATACAGTATCTACCCAGATCACAATGGAATTCAACTACATATCAATAACAGATACATAGCTTGAAAAAGCAAAATATGTGGAGATTAAATAACACATTTCTAAATAACACATGGGCCAAAGAATATCTCAAGAGAAATTTTAAAATATTTTAAACTAAATGAAAATAAAAACACAACTTATCAAAATTTGTGGGATGTCGCAAAAGAAGTGCTTAGAGGGAAATTTATAGCACTGAATGCATACATCACAAAAGAAGAAAAATCAAAAAGCAATAATCTAAACTTCACCTTAGAAAACTAGAAGAAAAAAAAGAGAGAGCAAATTAAATCCAAAGTAAGCATAAGAAAATTAATAAAAATTACAGGAGAAATCAATGAAAAAATAGAAAATCAACAGAGATAATCCATAAAACCAAAGCCTGCTCTTTAGAAAGATCAATAGTATTAACCAGCAACTAGCCAGGCAAAGAAAAAAAAAAAAAAAAGAACACAAATTATTAGTATCAGAAATTAAAGTAAGGACAATACTACAGATCCCATGGACAACAGAGGTATAATAAATTAATACTATGAATAGCTCCACGTGCAGAACTTGATATCCTACCTTAAATGAACCAATTCCTTGAAAGACACAATCTGCCAAGACTCACAAAAGAATAAATAATCTGAATAGGCATATATTTATGAAAGAAATTGAACCAATAATTAATAACTTTTCAAAACAGATAGCCTCAGGCCCAGATGAGATCTTTGGGGAATGCTACCAAAATTTAAGAAAGAAATTATACTAATTCCCTAAAATCTCCTTCAGAGAATAGAAGCAAAGCCTAACTCATTCTATGAGGCCAGCATTATCCAAACCCTATGGCCAAAGACATTACAAAAATGGAAAACTACAGATCAATATTTCTCATGAAAACAGATGCAAAATTCCTGGGAAAAAATTAGTAAACTGAACAATGTATACAAAGAATCTACCGAGTGGGATTTTTCCGAGGTATGCAAGTCTGGTTCAACATTCAAAAACCAATTAATGTAATCTGTCACATTAACAAGCCAAAAAAAAGAAAACCACATGACCATTTCAATAAATGCAGAAAAATCATTTATTCAAATCCAACTCTATTCTTGAGAAAAATTTTCAGTAATCTAGGAATAGAGGACAACTTCCTCAACTTGATAAAATATCTATAAAAATTCTACAGCTAATCATACTCAACGGAAAGAAATTTGCTTTCCCAATAAGATCAGGTCCAAGCAGGAATGTCCCATCTCATCACTGCCTTTCAATATCATACTGGAAGTCTTAGCTAATTCAATAAGACATGGAAAGGAAAATAAAGATATACAGATTAGGAATGAAGAAATAAAATTGTGTTTGTTCACAGATGACATGATCATTTTCTATACAGAAAATCGAAAAGAATCGACAAAAAGAAAGAAAGAAATTAAGAAAAGAAAAAAAAAACCTGGAACTAATAAGTGATTATAATAAGATTGCAGATACAAGGTAAATACACAAAAGCCAATCACTTCTCTTTATACCAGCAATGCACAAGTTAAAAACACAGTACTATTTACATTAGCACCCCTCAAAATGAAATATTTGGGTATACATGTAATAAAATATGTACAAGAGGAAAACAAACAGTTGATGAGCAAAATCAAAGAACTAAATAAATGGAGAGAGATTTCATGTGCATCGACAGCCTTAATAGGAAGACTCAATATTGAGATGTCATTTCTTCCCAGTTTGATCTATAGACTAAATGCAGTCCCATCCAAAATCTCAGCATATTATTTTATCAATATCAACAGACTGATTGTAAAATTTACACAAAGAGGCAAAAACCTACAATATCTAACACACTATTCAAGAACAAACTTGAAGGAATGATGCTACCAGACTTCAAGACCTACTATAAAGCAATAGTAGTCAAAAACAATGTTGTGTTGTCAAAACAAAAGAAATTAGACCAATGGAATATAATAGAGTCTGGAAATAGAAATATAGTGAACTGATCTCTGACAAAGAAGCAAAGACAATACAATGGAGTTTCAACAAATGGTGCTGAAACAGCTGGACATCCACATGCAAAAAAAAAAAAAATGAATGTAGACACAGACTTTACACATTCAGAAAAATTAATTTAAAATAGATCTATGACAACACAAAACTATAAACTTCCTAGAAGATAACCTAGAAGAAAATCTAAATGACCTTAGGTATAATAATGACCTTTTAGATACACCACCAAAATCATAATCCATGAAAGAAATATTTTATAACCTATACTTCATTAAAATTAAAGACACAGAGAGATAAAAAACAAGAAACAGACTCTAAGAGAACAAACTGATGGTTACCAGAGGAAGGTGGGCAGGGAGATGGTTGAAGTAGGTGATGGGGATTAAAGAGTACACTTAGACCAATGAGCACTGAGTAATGTAGAGAATTGTTGAGTCCCTACATTGTACACCTGAGACCAATATAACACTGTATGTTAACTATACTGGAATTAAAGTTAAAAACTTAATGAAAAATTATTTCCTTTAAATAAAAAAATTAATTAAAGACATAATTTGCAAACAGTAATGTCAAATGAATAAGAAAACAAGCTACACAATGGGAGAAAATATTTGCAAACGATACATCTGATAAAGGATTTTTATTTAAAATATATAAAGAACACTTAAAACTAAACAATAAGGGAAATAAACAACCAGATTTTAAAAATGGGCCAAAGACCTTAAATAGATACTTCACCAAAAAAGATATACAGATGTCAAATAAGTACATGAAAGCGGTTCCTCCTCACATGTCATCAGGGAAATGCATATTAAAACAACAATGAAATAACATTACACACCTATTAGAATGGCCAAAACCTGAACACTGACACCACAAACTGCTGGCAAGGATGTGTAGCAACAGAAACTGTCATTCATTGCTGGTAGGAATGCAAAACAGTATAGCAACTTTGGAAGACAGTTTGGCCGTATCTTATAAGACTAAATATACTCTTATCATAAGATCCAGTAATTGCACTTCTTGGTATTCATCTTTTGCCATATGAATGTTCATAACAGCTTTATTCACAATTGCAAAAATTTGGGAACAACCAAGATGTCCTTCAGTAGTTGAAAGGATAAAGTGTGGCACATCCAGATAATGGACTATTACTCAGCACTAAAAAGAAATGGTTATCAAGAATGAAAAGACATAGTGTACCTTAAATGCACACTACTAAGTGAAAGACATCAGTATGAAAAGGCTATGTAGTATAGGATTACAACTATATGGCATTATGGAAAAAGCAGAACCATGGAGACAGTAAAAAGATTAGTGGTGGCAGAGTTCACGGGGTGGATGACTAGGCAGAACACAGATTTTTAGACAGTGAAACAATTCTGAATATTATAATGATGAACACATGTCATCATACTTTGTCCAAACCCATAGACTATACACCAAGAGTGAAATGTAAGGTAAATTATGGACTTTGGGTGATTGTGACATGTCAATATAAATTCATCAACTGTAACAAATGTACCATTCTGGTGGGGGGATGTTAATGACAAGGTAGGCTATGCACATGTGAATTATGTGGGAGTATATTGGAAATCTCTGAATTTTCTTCTCAATTTTTCTGTGAAACTAAAACTGCTCTAAAAAATAAAGTCTTAAAAAATAATAAAGGAGGATGTCAAATAGAAGTTTGGGGGATAAAATTTTTTCCTTGGTCCTCCAGAAAGGTGAGAAACGTGAGGGTTCCTTCAACAGGATACAGTGGGAAAAAAATACTTTATTTGGCTAGAACACGCTAGCCAAATAAATAAATTCAAATAAATGGAAGAGTAAAAAGATATTTTTGCTTATACTGCATGTCAGAAAGAGTAGGAGGAGGAACAGTGGTTGTGCAGAGAGATGAAACACAAGGAATGGAAAAGATCAGAGCCCTAGCGTGAACTGATCAAACCATGCACCAAGAGAATCGTGGTGCACAATCTAGAACCCTCTTCATTTAGTTCCAGTTTCTTCTTGTGAAGGAAAAAAAATGTTTGGAAACAAAATTAATATTCTTCTCTACAACTTCCACACAACAGTCATAGTTATGCCCATAGTAATAGGAACAACCTGACTGGAATTAACTCTAAACAAGCATAAGCGGAGCGCCTGGGTGGCACAGTCGGTTAAGCGTCCGACTTCAGCCAGGTCACGATCTCGCGGTCAGTGAGTTCGAGCCCCGTGTCAGGCTCTGGGCTGATGGCTCAGAGCCTGGAGCCTGTTTCCGATTCTGTGTCTCCCTCTCTCTCTGCCCCTCCCCCATTCATGCTCTGTCTCTCTCTGTCCCAAAAATAAATAAACGTTGAAAAAAATTTTAAACAAGCATAAGCATCTTATTGGGGTGACAGTTGCACAGCGCAGTAAACTTACTAAAAATCATTAAATTGTTCACTTACAACAGGTTAAGTTAATGTCATATAAATTATGCCTCAGTAAAATTCTTTTAAAAATCTATCTCACTCTTCGTTACGGTACTTCTTCAGATACTCTCTACTCTCCTCCCACACAAAAAAAGCCCAAATGTCTCCACAAAATACCATTTTTCAACTATTATATAGTTCAGTTTGTCTGACATCCCTTTCAAAATGTGGAATCCAGGATTAAATATGTCATTTCCAATGTGTTTTACTTATAAAGAATTAATGGGTTTACTACTTAGCTGTGTTAGCATATTTTATTGTGGTTACCGTACCTTATGACTATTTAAACAACCATATCACACTGTTTGATTATATTAAACATAAACTTAAATTCCTAGATATTTTTACCCCCCAAAATCTACTTCCAACGAAATTACTCCCACTAATATGGTATTCAATATTTTTTCATTTTTACTTAAAAATTAATATTAATGAACAGTTGAGAAAAAAAAGAGGGAAGAACAAAAACCATAGTTGATAAGGTGGTATATTTACTTCCAACACATTTTATATGAATAATGTAATCATATCAGGAAAAAATAATATTGATTTCTATGGCCATCCTTTCCAGGTCCCAAGAATGCTGTATTTAATAATCTATGTAATACAGTCTATTACATCAGCCTGTTCTAGTCCCTTCACACTTCTCACTATCCAAAATTTTCTTATTTGGTCACATTTTCATTGTTTACCTTGTTACTATGCACAATCCTTGAACTTCACCTTTCTTCCCCTAGGATCTCATCTAGTTCAGTAGTTTAAAATTAATTCCATTAACTCTAACCCAACCTTAAAGTTATCCCTCTGGAGAGGTCTGTGAACTGCAGAATCACAGGCACATAGCCTCACACTGTCTCTAACAATGAGGACTCAAAAAATTCTCTCTCCAGCCCAGACCTCTCTTATGAACCCTGGAGTCATATGTGTAATGCCTACAGACACATACACACACAAACTTTCATTACATATGCGTGACATACACATATATCTATATAGTCTACATGTCTAAAAGCAAACTCTGGACTCTCCCCACTACTCCACCAACACTCCCCATCCGCAGTCTTTCCCATCTCAACTGATAGCTGTTCTATCCTTGAGGTGGTCAGTCTTGACCCCTCTCATTCTCTAACATTCCACAACCATATCATTAGCAAATTGTATTGGTTGTGCCTTCAAAAATATGTCCAGAATGTAATCAATTTCTCAGCATCCCCACTGTTACCATCGTTGCCAAGCCTTCACCAACTCTATCCTTGCCCTACCCTCCACTATGTCTATTTTCACATTTCTGAGTGATCTTTTTAGACATAAGGCAAGTCACATAAAAACTCTGCAATGGCTTCGTTGTATACAGTATAAAACAAAATCCCTTCTTTAGGGGTTTTTCACCTCTCTGATCTTTATCACTCACTCCCTTTTGTTCACTCTCACCTCACTCAAGTCGTATCATATAAATGTTCTTAATGTTTTGTTTTTATTAACAACACAAAACTTCTAAACGGCGAAACTATGAAAGAGTAATCTCCATTTTTACTGAAATGTACTTTAAGTACAGAATTAAATGCAGAGCGAAGCCTTTAGAAAAAAAAAAAAAACTAAGTAAAGTTCATGGCAAGAACTTATAGGGCCTTGAATGTCCACCTGTGTTACTGATGAAGGCTTTAGGAAGACAGGTTTCTGAAATAAATCAAACTGCATGATGTGGTAGATGAGTTCTGGGTTTGGGATTCAAGTAGCGTGCTTAAATCTCCTCTTCTACTGATCGTGAGCCCTTGACTATTGGCCTGTTTCTTAAAATTGTTGTATGTAAGCATGAATAGGTTCATCTGTAAAACTCATTATAAACTTGTGCTTTACAAAAGAAATACTTACAGGTATCTACCAAAATGCATCTAGTAAGTCTGACTTATTCCCAGTAATGTTATTTAAAGTTCTTGATCAATCCGCATATACAACAGAATGACAGCTGAAGCAACCAAAACCACGAATGTTAAGAGATCTGTTGCAGACTGAATTTTATACAATGGACAAAAGCCTATGAAGTGAACTCAAAACTGAGAGGGTTGGAGAGGCTCACTTACTAAGAAACACAAGGGCAAAGAAGCCACAAACCTAAGGTTCCTTAAGAGAATATAGATCTTGAATGTTGAGACTGTACATCTGGATCTGGATTTGGTGCAGATTGTTTCAGATAACAACCCTGAGGGAGGAATTAACTATAAAGACGTCTTTGGGAACTGCTCCCCGCTAAAACAAATCTGAAACAAATCACGAGTTGAAAGGACGAACCACCTTTCGAAGGAAAGCTGGAAGCTAGGTTGTACTTTTGTCTTCTCAGCGGGTCAGTTCTAGCAATTTTATCACTCAACCCGAATAACTCACCGGGTCAACAGGGCTGCAAAGCCTTATGAGTTGGGAACAAGAGGCCCAGACCCGGCACAGTCCGACAAATCACTAGGTGGCCATCTGCTCCAGAGACCGTTGCTAGGGAAACACGGCAAGGCTTTGCACTCTGACCCCCAGGATTTTCTCCCGGCAGGCCACCGCTCTGGGGGCGTGGTTACGTGAGTGACGCACGTAAGGGGCGGAACAGAGGCAAACCGGACCCAGGAACGGGTTACATCCTGAGGCGCATGCGTGCTGCTCCAGTCGGAGGATACCTGGAAGGCTTCAGCTGGTCTCGGGGGAAGTTTTGCTATGGCTGCTGCAAACGCGCTCTTAGGCGTAGCTCTGCGAGAAGCCACCCAGCGAAAATTGCAGAGGTTTTCAGAACTGAGAGGTAGCAAAGGGGGAACCCCAGCTTTCCGCGGCAATGGACAGGGAGGGAACTTTACGTGCCGGGAAATTTGCTGGACTATCACTTCCGGTCTGCTCACCTTCGGCTTTATAGCTAATAACTCGGCTTGATCTTTTTATTCTTCTGTCACTGCCCTTTCTTTGCGTCATGTTATTACTTTATTTTTTTTTTACTTTATTTTTAGTAACATATATATATCAAAACAAAGGAGAAGAAAGAAAATTATTCTGACTAGTGAGGCTATCAATCCAAGTTACACATTTGGTTAGCCTATTAACAAAAGTTACTTTAGATAAATCTAAACTGTCTAAAGCTCAGTATTTGACCATTACAAATATTATTTTAGCCTTCTCCAATCCCCTTGCCTACTTCACCAATTTGTTACATGCTATGAATGCATACTGAGTAAAAATCAGGACATGGAAGAATTATGGGTCAAAATTTAAAAGGGGAAATTTGTATCAAATAAAATTTTTTAAAGACTGTGCTATTTGTCATTCCTTATACAACTATCTAATAAAATTAGTCATTTTTGGTGAAGTTTCTGCATTAAAAATATAAATAATAAAATATTTAGGAATAATAGATTCTGGCTGACAAAAACTGTTAACTAATTAAAATCTTTTTTTTTAAATTTTTTTTTAACGTTTATTTATTTTTGAGACAGAGAGATACAGAGTATGAACAGGGGAGGGGCAGAGAGAGAGGGAGACACAGAATCTGAAATGGGCTCCCGGCTCTGAGCTGTCAGCACAGAGCCTGACGCAGGGCTCGAACTCACAGACTGTGAGATCATGACCTGAGCCGAAGTCAGACGCTTAACCGACTGAGCCATCCAGGCGCCCCAATTAAAATCTTTATTCGTCTTTTTTTACCAACAAAGAGCGTCAGTTTAGTCTGTTTTTAAATGAGTGCATCAGGGACTTGGGAACTTTTCTGTTATGCAGAATTTTAGGTCATACTTCAAAGCCTTTGTAAACTTGCATGGCTCATCTTCAGGTAATAAAAAATAAAGTACCTGAATTTATAAACAGTAACATTGTAGGAATAGATCCTTGGGTTGAATCTTACTCAGCCAACAAACACTAAGTGGTCCTAATATGTGAAAATTGCTTTTCACAGCTGGAGATTCATTTATTCATTTTTTTTTTAAGTTTTATTTATTTGGGGAAGAGAGCACGAGCAGGGGAGGGGCAGAAAGAGAAGGAGAGAGAGAATCCCAAGCAGGCCCCGCATTGACAGTATACAGCCTGACTGGGGGTTGATCCCATGAACCTTGAGATCATGACCTGAGCCGAGATAAAGAATCCGAGGCATAGCTGACTGAGCCATCTAAGCACCCCCGTTTATTCTTTTTGTCTCCTCTTCTTACTTAAGAATTGAGGTAATTTTTAGCAAGGCAAGAATACTTCTCTTAATCAAGAAACATAGCAACTTTCAGAATATTTAAATAAATGGACTGTAGACCATGAAAGGAGCAAGTAATCTAAAAGGGGAAAATGCAAAATTTGTGAACAATCTTCAGTAGAAATAGTTTGAATCAAACTAGCTAGCCACTAATTATTCCGTAATTCTGAAAAGAAGTTAAGTGTATGAAGATAGTTTTTCATTTTTCTTTCTAATAGGCAAATTTGTAACAGCTAGAGATTTCTGATACTCATTTCCTTGCTTTTTCACACAGGCAAACCTGTGGCATCTGGAGAATTCTGGGACATTGTTGCAATAACAGCAGCTGATGAAAAACAGGAATTTGCTTATAAGCAACAGCTCTCAGAAAAGCTGAAAAAAAAGGAGTTACCCCTTGGAGTCCAGTATCATGTTTTTGTTGACCCTGCTGGAGCCAAAATAGGTATGCTATATATAATCAGATTTATATCATAGGTTCTGAACAGAATGATTGCTGAAGAAAAGCTTTCCTATGGCTCACAGTTGATGAGCCCTATATCTTTCTACCCATAGTCTTTCCAGGCTTTAAAAATTTAATGTAAATTTACTATTTTTTAAGAAAAAGGCATAGTAACTGTTTACACATTGTGACTTACCATGAAAAACTTGCAGAATGTTATTAAGAAAAGAATATTATTTGTTTTAATAAAATTAAAACAAAATTTATTTTAATAAAATTTTAAAATTAATGTTAAATATTCTTTTGGACTTTATCAGTAGGGTTCTTAAGGTCCCTCCTAACTCCATAGTTTGTTCAGAGATTTACATGAAGGTTGCAAATCAGCACTATATACACACACATATATACACACATATATGTGTGTATATACACATAAGGCATAGCTGACTTAAACTGGGTTTTGAAAGTAGTATCTATGATACTTAGGCCATTATATATAATATATATATATATATATACACACACACACACACATATATATATATATACACACACGTATACACACACATATATATGTGTATACACATATGTGTGTGTATGTATATATATATATATATATATATATATAAAATATAATGGCCTAATATCATAGATACTACTTTCAAAACCCAGTTTAAGTCAGCTATGCCTTTTGACCTTCATTGCAAGAAAATATGTGCTATTTTTCTGGAGGCTATTTTCCATGTGATACTTAAAACTAAAGCCCCTGATACCATATGGGATATTTATATCTGATACCAGCATTGTTCTAATTAACCAGTGTTTTAATCCTCACAATGGTGCAGTCAGTACTTTAATAATTCCCATTTTATAGATGGGAATCTGAGGCACAGAATGTTAAATAACCTGCACAAGGTAACTAGTAAGTGTAGTTATGTTTAAGATGTATTTTAGGACACCAGGTTCTAAGAAAATTTTTTTTGAGTTTGTTTGTTTGTTTGTTTGTTTGTTTATTTAGAGACCATGAGCAGGGGAGGGGCAGAGAGAGAGAGAGAGGGAAAGAATCCCAAGCAGGATCCCTGATACCAGGGCAGCCCCTGGGGTGGGGCTTGAATCAGGACCCTTGAGATCATGTCCTGAGCCATTATGACCTGAGCCAAGGTCAAGAGTCTGACACTCAACCGACTGAACCACCCAGGTGCTCCTCTAAGAAACTTTTTAGAAAGGACATCTAACTCAAATCTTTGGTTATGTCATGTGGGGGGGAATTATTTTAATGGGTTTTTCAGTTTGTAACTCCAAATGAATGTGTATACTTAGAGTATTCCACTGTTTCAGATTGCCTAATTTATCATTTTTCCTGTTTTAATTACTGTTTTCAAGAGAAGATTATAATCTCATCATTTATTACCAAGTGCTGATCTCTGGGTTTCATTTCCAATTGTTTATTTATTTAAATGCTGTAAAATGTGTATTTAACTTGATTCTTTTGCCTCTACCTTTGCTCTCTGCCTACTTAATTATAGCCAAAGGCCATATCCTCAAAGTTATAACACCAAACCTTACCATAATAACAAATTTTCAGCAGGTTTCTAAGAAATAAGTTGTGGTTTTACTTTCATTTTTAAGGAAATGGAGGATCCACACTTTGTGCCCTTCGATGTTTGGAAAAGTTATATGGAGATAAATGGAATTCTTTTACCATCCTATTAATTCATTCTGGTAAAGTTACACATTTTCTTTTTTCCAATTTACATCTTACCTTTGATATTTTAAGGACTTTTTTCTACCTTGCAAATACTTTCCTTTTTTTAAATTTTTGTCTTTGAAGTTACTCTTCTTTGAAAATAAATATTTCATGTTTTTCTTGATTATTTTAAAGTTATAAGCAGCATAATGTTTTTTGACAAATTTATCTTTTGGAATGCATATAGAAAATTATTTACCGAAGATAGAAGTCATCAAAATATGAACATTTCTCAGTAATGCTTTAAAAGGAATTGTTGTAGGGGAGAGGCTGGTTTAGCACTGTGATTTCCAGACTTTACCAAAACCTTCTATCATGCATTTTTATCTGATTATTGGTGGCAAAAGTCTTTAATGCTTAAAAGAATTTAAAAAGAAAAGAAAAAGTGGTGACAACACATGGAGATGACAAAAAAGTATGTAAGAGGAAGAGTCACACACAAAAGAAAACATTATAAAGCAGAAAAATAGGAAATAAATAATCTCAGAATAAAGATTTTTTTTTTTTAATTCAGTAAATGTAGTTGTATGAAAATCTTGGTTACATGAAAACCTCCACTCTTCTCTACTGGGGGCTGGTGAAAACTTTATTATGGACTGGCACCAGTCCAGGAACAGATATTTTAGAACTACTCATCTATATGACTTCCAAGGCATTTTTCATTTCTTATAGTTTATATACAGAACAATGATTCTTTGTAAAGATAATACCAAGTAAAGCATCCACGTTCTGATTTTAAGACTAACTCTAAAAAAGTAGAAAAATTCAAATATATAGCTTTATTCTGGAACCAATATGATTACCAATTAATAAAAATTAAGTTAGACACTCAAAATACATAGTTAGAAAGAGGTAATTCTTACAATTCTAAACTTAAGTTTTGGCTAATCTTTGGAAAAGGAAAAAACTGGAAAGCATTAACTCTCATTTGCTGAACAACATACTCTGTGCCAAGTGCTCTACATAAAAGAAGATAAAGCAAGTATTACTCTTCATTTGCTGATTTGGAGTAAACCCAACGATAAGCAATTAAAAAGTGGTGAACCAGAGTTTGAACCTATTTTTGTCTACTCTACTATGTAATGTTGCCTCTCATTATAATTAGTTACATAAAAATGATGTAAGCTATTTAATGTACCTAAGAGAACATGCTTTTCAAGGAATTAAGAAGTCATAAGACTCATTTTAGAGGGAAAAAGCCTAATCAAATGAAAAACAAATATACATTTTAAAATGCTTTTAAGTAAACGCACCTTTATTCCCTTTGAGTGGATGTAATAATTTGAGGAAAGACACAGCATCTGGTAATTACAGTTTAATAATTATATTTTGGATTGGTATATTAGTTTTTTTGTGACTTTTTTCCCCTCTATGAAGTGCGTACCAAATGTAGGAGTTTAAATGTCGTGAAATTTACTGTTTGAAATGTAGATATAAGACCATGTTTTAGCCCATGGTCCTGTTTACTAGTTGTGCAGTTGATTCAAAACAATTCACAGCTTCTGAAGTATAATAGAATTCTTTCTTAATCTAAAATTGTGTTATATCAAATCACTTGAGGAGAATTGTTCTTTGAATTTGTAACCTGGAATTTACTATTCTTTTCTGAGTTACAGTAATGCATTATATACATTAAATATCTTTAGAGATACTTTGAGTTGTCACTGATGCCCCTGGGTTTTTAAAATCTTACAGTCTTGTAAACATTTTAAAACAGTTATTTTGTTTAATTTTGTATAGGTGGTTACAGCCAACGCCTTCCAAATGCAAGTGCTCTGGGCAAAATTTTCACTGCGTTACCTTTCGGTAACCCCATTTATCAGATGTTGGAATTAAAACTAGCCATGTACATTGATTTCCCCTCACATATGAAACCTGGGATTCTGGTTACTTGTGCAGATGATATTGAACTTTATAGTGTTGGAGAATGTGAGTTTATTAGATTTGACAAACCTGGCTTTACCGCTTTAGCTCATCCTTCTAGTTTGACTGTTGGTACCACACATGGAGTATTTGTCTTAGAACCTTTTAATTATTTAGAATATAAAGACCTTGAATACAGGTGTTGCCATCGTTTCCTTCATAAGCCCAGCATAGAACAGATGCATCACTTTAATGCTGTGTGTAGACACCACCAGGACATGGCTGGGGGTGACACTACCCCTCTTAAATTAGAGTCTGAGTATGTCTACACAGACAGCCTATTTTACATGGATCATAAAACAGCAAAAAAATTACTTGCTTTTTATGAAAAAATAGGCACATTGAACTGTGAAATTGATGCCTATGGAGACTTTCTGCAGGCTTTGGGACCTGGAGCAACTGTGGAGTACACCAGAAACACATCAAATGTCACTAAAGAAGAGGCAGAGTTGACAGACATCAGACAGAGAATATTTCATCTTCTGAAAGGAACCTCATTAAATGTTGTGGTTCTTAATAAATCCAAATTCTATCACATTGGAACAACTGAAGAATACTTGTTTCATTTTACTTCAGATAGCAGTTTGAAGTCAGAACTTGGCTTGCAGTCCATAGCTTTTAGCATCTTTTCTACAACACCAAAATGCTCTGGTAACACATCCTGTATCATTCAAAGTATACTGGATTCAGGATGTTCTGTGGCAACTGGCTCAGTTGTGGAGTATTCTAGATTGGGGCCTAATGTTTCAGTTGGGGAAAACTGCATTGTTAGTGGTTGTTCTGTCATAACAGAAGCTGTCCTGCCTGCAGATTCTTTTGTGTGTTCCTTAAGCTTGAAGATGAATGGATACTTGAAGTATTCAACTATGGCTTTTGGAGTGCAAGACAACTTGAAAAGGAATGTTAAAACATTGTCAGATATAAAGTTACTTCAATTCTTTGGAGTCTGTTTCCTGTCATGCCTAAATATTTGGAATCTGAAAGTTACAGAGGAACTGTTCTCTGGAAACAAGACATGTTTAAGTTTGTGGAATGCTCGTATTTTCCCAGCTTGTTCCTCTTTGAGTGATTCAGTTACAACATCCCTAAAAATGTTAAATGCTGTACAGAACAAATCAGCATTCAGCCTGAATAAGTATAAACTGTTGTCCATTGAAGAAATGCTTATCTACAAAGACGTAGAAGACATGATAACTTATAGGGAGCAAATTTTTCTAGAAATTACTTTAAATAGAAAACAGTCCGATTTAGAGGCATCTTAAATATTATATATACCTTATCTTTCTTGATAGAGCAAGATTGCAAATAGAAGAGTTTTCTGTAGGCTTTTGTTTGTTTTACTGAAGTGAATTAATGAAAATTACATTAACGTAATTGCTATAGCATAATATTAATAACAAAATCAAACATTTTTGATGAAAGAATATTTCAAGGCTGTAAGTTCAGAAAAGGGTTTTTTTGATATTACTATTTTAATTTTCTTTTAATAAAAACGGGTTTGTGGAGCATTGTTGTGTTCATATAGTACACAAGAAGTTTTAGATGATTTTCTAAACATACCTTTTTCCATCTTCTTTTTGGGCTTTGGTTTCAGTACAGGTCTACGTGTTAATTGACATAGTACTAGTATAGTAGTATACTATAGCATATACTAGTAGTACAGTAGTAGAACATAGTAGTCCTATTCTGATGAACTGATAAAAATGGTATACATACAATAGGGTCTTCAAAGAACACTGTAGGAATTGAAATACTTTTTTGGAAACAAATTCATAGCTTACAAATTCAGATGAAAACAATGCTTCCAATATTGTGATTATTTAATTAATAAGTAATTAGATAGAGATAGCTCTAGTATTGATGATAAAAATCTATCTCATTTATTGCTCTTGCCAAAGTGAAACTAAAAGTGTTTATGTGGTATTTTACCTTATAAACTTGGATATATGTTTCTATATCTTAAAATTTTCCTAAATTTCCATCCATACAAAAGCATACACATACACAAAACTCAAATATCTGTATGTGGAAAACGGTAGGAATAATTGGGATTCATTGATAATCATAAAAGTTTATTTGGGGCATTATTTGCAATCTCTTTTTAACCCCTTTAATAGAACTATTAAGTTACCAGATGGGCTGATTTTACTTTCTTTTTCTTACTTTTTGTCCTTGTACTGGTGATGATACTGAGAAGCAATAATTGACCGAAAGTTAAGCAGCAGGAAGGAGGCAGAAAAATAAAAAAATGAGAAAACTTACTGATGATAGACAGCTTCAAGAAAATAAAAATAGACTGGAATCTCAACTTATGTGCTGCTATTTTGCTATAAGCATGCACGTGAAATGTCTTTATGTCAAAGTCTGATAAAAATTAGAGAAATGATTTGTCAATTTTGTGTTTTAACATGAATAAACTGAAATCCGAACTAGTCTGTGCTTCTTTTGTTTATATATTAATATGTCAATATGAAAATAACTGGTAAACCAGAAGTGGCTTGCCTGCCACCATTATTAGGCTATTTTATGTGTTTCATTTTGGTTTGGGGTTTTGTTTTATTTTCTTTTAAGGTTCTTCCCAAGGAGGAAATACAGATACATGATAGCTACTCTTTAGCATTTACTGATTTACTTGCAGAGCTTTCAGAGGATGTTGTATGTCTGTTATTGATTAAATGTTTAATACTGTATTTCACCTAATGTAAAGTACCATCAGTTATTAAAAATTACTGTTATTTTATGTTCCACTAAAGAGAAAACACTACCAAGAAAAATGTGAATCAATGCTTCCTTTTTTCCTTGAAGTTTTTATATTTTTTTATTGAAAATCCTTTTTAAATGAACTTAAATACAGATTTTTATTGTTTAATCCTCTCACACATACATATAAAAGGAAGAAAAAGTGACATATTGACATATAGTTAAGACTTTTCTAAAACTTTACATTCAGTTTCAAACTCTTCTGAAACACTTTTCAACCCAAAAGTTATTAATATCCATGTGCTTCTACCCAGTACCATGTTCTGTGCTATCAAAGGTATTGGTAAAGCCGTATGCCCTAAGAGTGCCATCAGCACAATGCTATCTGGATTGCCTCAAAACCGTCAACACCTGTCCTGCAATACCTGTCCTGTAAGTTTTGATGCTGATTCTTTACTATTTGGCAAAATTTCAAAGTTGTATTTGTGCTGTAGTGTAATCATGTGTCTCTCTAAAAGGTAGGTGGCTTCTATTCAAAGTCAGTGGGATGTTTCTGACAAATTGGTGGTCACCATTTTAATCATAATTCTGCACAGTGTATGGATTCTAGTTGCTTTGAAATGTTATCTGTTGGAAAGAATTTGATATTGTCTCTTGCCTTGAGATGCATTGTTTGGGGTATAGTATCACACATGTTTCCTGAACGGGTACCCTGACTCAACCAAAGTGATAGTCCCATGCATATATAAGTAAAAAGTTGAACATTTCCTCTTGATATCATTTTTATTTCATAAGGTAACAGGATTTAAATTTCATATATTTCTAAGATTTGTGAAGGATGGTTGTTATTTGTAACTAAGTAGAATCCATAAACTTGTTGATTACTTAATATGAACAATGACCAAGGAAGGCATGGGGAAAAGAAATCCAACATTTGGTATTAATCTTCTACCTCAGCCATTTATTCTAGAAACTAAGCAAAACAGTACTAAAGTGTGCATCAGTATATGCTGAGTTGAAGTAAAGCTTCAAATATCCAAGTGATGCTGAAAATCACAAAAAAAATGATAGTATTAATCCAGAATTAATTCCTATAATCTGTGATGATCTATTCATGTTTTGAAGCTAAGCAACTTCCGTATTTATATTAATATTACCAAATTCAGCATAGAGCCAAAATCAGAATATATGCAAAATATATGTATGATTGTCACAGACAGCCAGAAACCGGTTTGCTACACAAAATCAGGGATGCCATTTATATACACTGTGATGTCCTTTGGACTTGAGTAGCTTAGAAGCCCATACTTTAGGCATTTTGATGTAGTCAAGCAGAATTAAGATGGAAAGAAAATGTTTTTAATTTTCTCAGAATTGTCTAAAGGATTTCAGATGCCTTCTTTTTTGTTTAGCTAAGTGAAACAAGTTTTCACCTATATCAAGAATTAAATTATTCTTATTAAAGAATCAAGACCTTTGTAAATTTACTTGAAATGTACCTTGTTTAAAAATTTATTTAGTACAAGAGAAAAACTGAAGTAACTTAGCTTCTAGTTTACTTTAAATCTTTTGAGCATCTAAAATTTTGTTTAGACAATGACAATTTCTATTGAGGTTGAAGAACACAACTTTTGTGTTGAACTCTATATAACTTACTAGTGTTCATACTCTTAATTGTTTATATTTACAGACATTTCTGACTTTTTTTTTTAAATGAGGGGCAAAATCTCAGTCTCATCAGAGAAAGAAACAGCCCTTGTTTCCTTAGCAGAGCTGTCTACATGAACTACAACAAACAAAACTTGACACATCATTCAACTTACCAGTTTGGCTGTAGTCTAGTAGATCACAATTTGGGGTCAAGTTAAAGATGTAAATAAAAGATCTGAAAAACAGTATGGAGATTCCTCAAAAATGTAAAATTAGAACTACCCTACAATTCAGCAATTGCATACTAGTTATTTACCAAAGAAAATAAAAATGCTAACACAAAGGGATACATGCACCCCAATGTTTATAGCAGCATTATCTACAATAGCCAAACTATGGAAACAGCCCAAGTGTCCATCACCTGGTGTGTGTGTGTGTGTGTGTGTGTGTGTGTGTGTGTGTGTGTGTGGTGGAATATTACTCAACCATAGAAAAGAATGAAATCTTGCCATTTGCAACAACATGGATAGAGCCAGAGAGTGTTATGCCAAGCAAAATAAGTCAGAGAAAGACAAAACACCATATGCTTTCATTCATATGTGGAATTTAAGAAAACAAAACAAACAGGCATAGGGGAAAAAGGAGGGAGAGGCAAACCAAGAAAAAGACTCTTAACTATAGAAAACAAGCTGATGGTTATCAGAGGGGAGGTAGGCAGAGGGATGGGCTAAGTACATGATGGGCCTTAAGGAGTGCACTTCTTGGGATGAGCACTGGTTGTATGGAAGTTTCGAAACCCTAAATTGTACACCTGAAACTAATATTACACTGTGTATTAACTAACTGGAATTTAAATAAAATGGGCAGAGGGTTTGAACAGACACTTCTTTTCTTGTCCTGAAGCTTCAGCCTCTGGGGCAGGCTTCAGGTTTGGCACACATCTAGTGGCCTACCAAACTATGCTCACAAGGAACATAGACAATGGATCCCATCTTAGCACTCCTTGCCTGCCATGCTTCAAGTCACCAGTATCTCCCACAAAAGAGCTTATACACTTGTGTGGACCCCTAGTTTTGCAACTCCTGCCCAGAGGACGCCTCCAGATTGCCTGGGTCTGGTGACTCGTGGGGCTAATGCTTTCCAGTCCCACGAGAGTATACTATTAAAAGCTGCAGCCTGAGGGTCTGGCCCCTAGTCAGCCTGAATCTAAGCACTGAGATTCTCCCCTATGGGACACTGAGAGGTTTGGCACATCCTCAACTGCTAGGACTTATTAAAAATATAATAGGTTACATAGACAAGCACAAAGGGGTGAGAGAAAACCAAGAGCTGGGGCAGAGTTGAACAATATGCTTCACCTCCTACATTAGGCCACTTTTTTAAGACTGAGGTGTTTGTTTTATCCCTGCATATAAACCAACACAGTCAAGCAAAATGAAGAAACAGAAATGTGTTCCAAATAAAAGAATGATATTAAACCCCAGAGGGGAAAATGATGAAACAGAGATGAGTAATTTACCTGATGAAGAATTCAAAATAATGGTTAGAAAGATAGATTGCTCACTGAACTGGAGGGTAAAATGGGTGAACACATTCAACAAAGAGATGAAAAGTATAAGAAAGTACCAAACAGAAGTCACAGAGCTGAGGAATAAAATATCTGAACTGAAAAATGCAATAAAGAGGTTCAACAGCAGACTAGATGAAACAGAAAAAAAGGATCAGTTAACTGATAAACAGTGCAATGGAGCAACAATCAGAGCAATAACAGCAAAAAGAAGGGGAAAAAATGAAGAAAAATTAAGGGACTAAAAGGACAACACCAAATGAACTAATATTCAATTTATAGGTCTCCCAGAAGGAGAGGAGAAGGGGAAAGGAGGCAGAAATCTTATCTGAAGAAATAATGGCTGAATATTTTCCTAACCTAGAGAAGGAAACAGGCATCCAGATCCAGGAAGCCTAGAGTGTTCCAAATAAGATGAACCAAAGAGACCCACACCAAGACATATTATAATTAAAATGTCAAAAGTTAAAGACGAGAGAATTTGAAAAGCAGCAAGAGAAAAATAATTTGCTACATACAAGGGAAACTCCATAAGACCTTAAGCAGATTTTTCAGCAGAAACTTTATAGGTCAGAAGGCAGTGGCACAATATAGTTGAAGTGCAAAAAGAAAAAATAAATCCAACCAAGAATACTCTGCCCAGAAGTTATCATTGAGAATTGAAGGAGAGCTAAAGAGGTTTCTAGACAAGCAAAAACTAAAGGCGTTCATCACCATTAAACTGGCCTTACAAGATATGGTAAAGGGACTTCATTAAGCTGGAAAATGTACTAATTAGTAACAACACATGTGAAAGAATAAATTTCGCTGGGAAGGTAAATATATAGTAAAAATAGTGAATTAATCACTTTTAAAGCTAGTTTGAAGCTTAAATGACAAAAAGTAGTAAAATAACTATGTGATACATCACATTAACAAAATGAAGAATAAAAATTACATGATCATCTTAGGAGATGCTGAAAAAGCTTTTGACAAAATTCAGCATCCCTCTATCATATTTTATGATAGTGATTTAGGTACTAAGGGAATATACCTCAGCATAATAAAGACCATTTGTTTTTGTTTGGTTGGGTTTTTTTTAATGTTTATTTATTTTTGAGAGACAGAGCATGAGCAGGGAAGGGGCAGAGAGAGTGGGAGACACAGAATCTGAAGCAGGCTCCAGGTTCTGAGCTGTCAGCACAGAGCCCAACGCGGGGCTCAAACTCACAAACTGCAAAATCATGACCTGAACCGAAGTTGGATGCTTAACCCACTGAGCCTCCCAGACGCCCCTAAGACCATTTGTGAACAGAGCTAACATCCTACTCAGTAGTGAGCAACTGAAAGCTTTTCCTCTAAGATCAGGAATAGGACAAGGATGTCCACTCTTGTCATTTTTATTTAACATATCTTGGAAGTCCTAGCCAGAGCAATTCAGGAAGAAAAAGAAATAAAATGTATATAAGTTAGAATGCAAGTAAAACTGTCACTATTTGTAGAGGACACAATACTATGTATAGAAAAATCCCAAAAACTTTAGCAAAAAAAAAAAAAAAAAAAAAAAAAGATTAAAACTAATAAATGAAATCAGTAAAATTGCAGTATACAAAATTAATATATAAAAAATATGTTGTGTTTCTATACATTGATATCAAACTATCAGGGAAATTAAGAAAATAATCCCATTTACAACTGCATCAAAAAGAATAAAATACCTAGGAATGAGTTAATGAATCTAACCAAGGAGGTGAAAGACTTTTATATTGAATACTGTAAGATATTGTTGAACAAAATTGAAGAAGTCATAATGGAAAGTTATCCCATGCTTATGGATTCTAAGAATTGACGTTGTTAAATGCCCATATTACCCAAAGCAATCTACATATTCAGTACAATCCCTATCAAAACTCCAATGGCAGTTTTTACAGAAATCTGACAATCTTAAAATACGTATGGAACTGCAGAGAACCTCTAATTACTAAAGCATTCTGGAGAAAGAAGAAGAAAGTTGGAGGCATCATGCCTTCTGATTTCAAACTATATTACAAAGCTGTAGTAATCAGGGCATTATGGTATTGGCATAAGAGTAAACACATAGATCAATGGAACAGAATATAGTCCAGAAATATACCCATGCATATATGGTAAATTAAGTTATGATAAAGGAGCCAAGAACATACAATGGGGAAAGAACAGTCTCTTCAATAAATAGCGTAGGGAAAACTGGACTACTATCTCAAACCACACACTAAAATTAACTCAAAATGAATTTAAAAATTGAATGTAAGACCTAAAATCATAAAAATCCTAGAAGAAAGCATAGGCAAGTAAACTTCTCAAAATAGGTTTTGGTGATAATTTTTCAAATCTGACACCTAAAGCAAAAGCAACAGAATAAAAAAAAAAATAAGTGAGACTGTATCAATATATAAAACCTCTGCATAACAAAGCAAACTGTCAATAAAATGAAAAGGCAACCTACTAAATAGGAGAGAACACTTGCAGATTATATATCTGATAAGGTGCTTACATCCAAAATATATAGTTTCCCTTCAGGTGTTTGAGGATTTTTTTAAGTAATCTCTGCACCCAGTGTGGGCCGTGAATTCACAATCCTGAGATCAAGAGTTGCAAGATGTACCAACTGAGCCAGCCAGGCACCCTATCCAAAATATATAAAGAACTCAGAAAATCTCAGAAAAACAATTCAGTTTGAAGATGAGCAGAGGATCCAAATAGACATTTTCCCAAAGAAGACATGCTTATGACCAACAGATTTTTGAAAAGATGCTCAACATCATTAATTATAAATGAAATGCAAATCAAAACCATAATACAGTATCCCTTCACACCTGTTAGAATGTCTGTTATCAAAAAGACAAAAACAAGTGTTGACAAGGATGTAGAGAAAAAGGAATGAGGGACGCCTGGGTGGCTCAGTTGATTGGGCATCTGACTTCAGGGCATGATTTCACGCCTGCCGGGTTCAAGCCCCACGTCGGGCTCTGTGCTGTCAGCTCAGAGCCTGGAACCTGATTTGGATTCTGTGTCTCCCTGTTCCTCCCCTGGTCTCACTCTCTTTCACTCCCTCTCAAAAATAAATAAACATTAACTTAAAAAAAAAAAAGAAAAAGGAATGATTGTGCACTGTTGGTGGTAATGTGAATTGTTGCAACTACTATGGAAAACAGTATGAAGTTTCCTCAAAAAGTTAATAGACCTATAATATGATCCAGCAATTCTACCCCTGGGTATTTATCTAAAGAAAATGAAAACACTAACTCAAAAAAATATATGTACCCTCATGTTTATTGCAACATTATTTATTATAACCAAGATATGGAAACAATCTATCCATCGAGGGGTGAATGGATAAAGAAGTTGTGATACACACACACACACACACACACACTCACACAAACATACACACCATGGGATATTATTCAACTGGAAAAAGTAAAAAAAAGAAATCTTACCTTTTGTGCCAACATGGATAGAACTTGAGAGCATAATGCTAAATGACATAGAGAAAGACAAAAACTGTGATCTCACCTATAGGTGGACAAAAACACCTCAAAAATACAGAGAACAGGAACAAATTGGTGGTTGCCAGAGGTGGGGGGGTAGGTGTGGGCCAAATGGATGAAGGGAGTCAAAAGGTACAAACTTCCATTTATAAAATAATGTCATGGGAATGTAATGAAAAGCAGGGCAACTCTAATTAGCAGTACTGTATTGCATATTAGAAAGTTGATAGGAGAGTAGATCTTAAAAGTTCTGTCACACAAACAAAAATTTTGTAACTATGGTAACAGATGTTAACTAGACTTATGGTGATATTTTGCAATATATACGAATATAAAATTATCATGTAGTATACCTGAAACTAATATAATGTATGCCAGTTATATACCTCAAAACAAAAAAAATGCACTAAAAATTGTAGTAAAAGGTTAATAAAAGCTTTGAGTTCCCTACCACAGTGATATTTTCAAGAACAGGAGGTGAAGGGGAAAAATGCCTGTAAATTAGTCTTTATTATCATCCACCTGTAAAGCAGCTTGATTATTTATTTGTGTCTAAAGATGTTCATCCCAAAGGCATTATTGTCCATACAAGTAAATGATTGAAGCTAACAGACTTAATGTTTCCTTCTGGGCTGGTTGGACAAATAGTCTATCTTTTGAAGCCTCTGGCTGCAGGAATCTAGTAGACTTCCAAAGTATGAAATTCAACCATTCAAACAGAGCAATTCATCTCTGATTGCTGCAGACTGGTGTAATCCATCTGCTACTGTCATTTCTCAGCTCTCCGTGCCTAAATTATATTCCTTCAATTGTGCTTAAATGCATTGCTAAAACAATCTAAATTCTAATGTCTGTATTTTGGGCACTGTTTTATGTTGTGTTACTGATCTGCTTGTTGAATCTCCAGCCTCCTTAAAGGCTCTTAAAAGCTTTGCTACAACCAACATTTTGTGGTAATATGAATGATTTTTTAAATCTTTTTTTTCACTAGTATCCACTCTTTTCTCTCTGCAGAACATTCGGATGGTTCAAGTTGGTTTTCATTTACCACTTCATTGTAGGAGAGTATCACATTGCCCAGAAAAGAATTAAAGCATTTACATCTTGCGGCAAAAATCTTTTAAAACACAACTCTGTAAATCAAGTAAGTATTCATTTCATTTGCAGGTTGAGAAATGCTGTACTACTCAATGAAGTTTTACATGATTGGTTTCTTTTCTATTATTTTTAGCCTTGGGGTTTGAGAAAGTAAATTATATCCACCAATATCCTGTTCTTCAGAGAAGTTTCAAACACTTTTATTAAAATCTAGAACTGGACAACTTTTACTACACAAAGAAATACTTATGATATAACAAGTGGTCCAAGTGCAGATTTTTAAATGTACAGGCAGGCACATTGACAAGGTCATAAATTATGTTATAAAATTCACTGCTTATATATCACTGGGATCAATTTTTAATGAAATTTAATAAGAAAGATCATCACTCATTATAGCTGGTTAAAGTTAATAGAGTTTCTAATTAAATATTATTATCCAGTCAAATCAAAAGCTGTCTATGGAAGCTAGCCTATGAGAAGGAGGAGGAAAGTATAGTTTTAGAGAAATTCCTTTTTACTTGTTACAACAGCTGATGTTTAAATACAAAAGAAACATTTGCCATGAGTTCAGTTTAAAGGGAACAATTTGCAAAATTATCCATGTTTCCTGTATCTGCAATCTAGTTCTCCCATATTTCTAGACTACAAACATGCTATAATTCCCCAAAACATAAAAATAAAGAAATAAGCAACAAAAAAAAACAAACTTCTTTTAGCCATATCATTTTATCAGGATACAGTCTATTTTATATGTTTCATTTACAAGAGTTTTCTTAAGTTTATTTATTTACTAAATGACGCATCCCTCATTTACAAGAGTTGTAAAGTTGTCTCTACTAGCCATGGTAATATATCATTGCTGGGTTCTAGATTTGTATACATACCTGCCTGCTTCATCTCTCTTCCTCACTGAAAACAATCCAATAGACATCGCTGTTTAGAGGGTTCTTGTCTTCCTCTATCGGTCCTGATGGACTTTTCCATCAGGTAAAGATGGAATGCTGTTTCCATCAGGTAAAGATGACTAAATGTTCTGGTCATCTGTCAAATTACTTATGGCAAAAACCTAAAAGTCATCTATGACTCCTCACATACTTTTCTTCATCCTTTCCATCCAATTCTCCATAGGGTGCAATCTACACATTGAAAACAACATAACCAAAATCCAGTCACTCAACCCTTATGCAAACTGGCATCTATTGTTACCTAGGCTAGTGCACTTTAATACCTTCTTATGTGCAATAATCAGAAACTATCATCTGATTTTTATAATTATACATTAAGGTGAAGCTGCAGAGAGACTGCAAAAGATTGGCATTAATGGGCACCTGGTAAGTTAAGTGTCTGGTTTTTTTTTTTTTTTTAATTTATTTAAAAATTTTTTTAATGTTTTATTTACTTTTAAGAGAGTGAGAGACAGACAGACATAGACAAAGAATCCCAAGCAGGCTCTGCGTTGTCAGCACAGAGCCCAACACAGGGCTCAAACTTACAAACCATGAGATCATAACCTAAGACAAAATCAAGAGTTGGTTGCTTAACTGAATGAGCCACCCAGGTGCCCTAAAGTGTCTAACTCTTGATTTGGGCTCAGGTCATGATCTCACAGTTGTGAGATCCAGCCTTGTGTAGGGCTCCATGCTGGTCATGGAGCCTGATTAAGGTTATCTCTCCCTCTCCCTGTGCTCCTCCCTGTGCTCAGACATGTATATGTTCCCCACCATGCCCCCTCTCTCTCTGTCTCTCTCTTAAAAAAAAAAAAAAAAAAAGATATCAGCTAGAATGTTATTTCCCCTTTAGATATAGAGAACATTAACTCAACCTCTCTTCTAAGCCCTGTGGATGTCTAAATTTTTCCCAAATACATGTTAATTCCTGGGGAGTATATAGTTTCACAATTACTTTTGGCGTTAAGCTTCCACTTATGGTGATTTAGTTCTGTTTGGGCTTTCATGTGATATTCTCACAATTTGATGAGTTACCTGCCTGTTTTTCACTATGTGAGTCTTTGTGAGTCTCAGACTTTTCATCTTTCCCATACCTATCACTTCACCCCACTCCAGGAAAAAAAAAAAAAAAAAAAAAAAAAAAAAAAAAAAAAATATCGCCTTCTCACACAAATTTCTCTGAATAATTGAAGCGATGGTAGGGAGAGGAAGATGGAAATATGTTGGACCAATGAAAGCAGCAAATTGAATAATAACTATTTTTGTTCTTAGAAGTCTTTTGGCATCCTCATTACTGAAAATTTCTTTACTGCTCATTTTATTGAATCTAAAATTATTTCTGACAACTATGCCTCCCTCATGTCCATCACTATGTGTATACACAGTCACTGTATTATTTCTGGGAACTTAAATCCTTCTCATTCTAATAGGGTGCTCAGTTATGCTGTCTCCAGACCATATTTCAAACCCTAGGCTGATGTTTACATATTCAGACACAACAAGAAACTTAACAGAACCTGAGGACCTTTCATAACCAAGATCCACTTTCATTAGAACTTTATAGATATAAATATACATTTCACCTGTTGTACAGATGCTTTCTTTAACTTAGAAATTTGGGCATAAAGTAAACTAATACAACCCAAAAGTTTCCCTGTTATTAGTAACTGGCCATATATCATTACTACAATGCTTTTCTAAGTAATAGCCTCTGCTCTGTATTATTAGATGATGATTCCTGTTGTTTGGCGAGGAGGCTAATTGTAAAAACCACTATGAATAGATTCTATGAAGAGAGTTTTTGTCTATAGAACTAAGATAGCTTACTCTTATCAACTGGGCTTGAAGCATGCTCCATAAGGCTCTGTAATCTTGTCTCTGTCCTTGCTGCCATATGCTCCTGACTCCAGTGAAACTACAACTTTTGAAATTGGTTTTGGGAATATACCATATTATTCCTAAGGTTGCCTACCCTCACGTGAACATCTGTTTCGAGTTTTTTAAAACGCTATCATTTAGCAAACCACATTGAAATGTGATGATTTTTCTGTAACTTGACATTTTTATGAACAAGGATACCATTCCAGAAATTATCTCTTCTCTCTCTAGTTTCAACAGTTTTCCTTCTTTAATGGATCATTTTCATCAGTACACAAATATACTGCTATTTTTCTAATTAAAAATTTCTTTCTTGACTCTGCTTCCTTCAGCTATTCATTTCTTTGATCCCCATGCAATAAAAATTTTAGAATAAATTGTCTGCACTTCCATTCTCCAATGTCTTTTCTCCCAGTCTTCAACCCAGTTCAGTCTTTACCCTCATACCCCCAATTCACTGAACTTATTCTTCGGAGGATTCCCAGTGCTCTCCATTTTGATAAATCCAGTATTCTTGTACTTCTCATATTCATTCTCCTTTAGCAACATGTCTCAATTGATTATTTCTTCTTTGAAATGCATTCTTCTTTAGCTTCAAGGAACCCCACACTACTTTTTTTTTCCTAGTCTATTTGTCACTTTCTTCAAATATCCTTAACTCACTCATTACCATCATTCTTACCTCCTATCACTGGAAAGTCACAAGTCTTTGTGTTTAGGTTTCTCTGTCCACATTATATCTCCTTTGGCATATCATCTATTCTCACATCATTTATGTGCCTACCAACTCTAAAATCTGTAATTCTAATTATCAAAGTATAATTCTAAAAAATGTTAAAAACACAGTTACATAAATTGTGAGCATACACCAGAATGTCATGTAATCTATTAATGATTAAATCAGCAAAATGACGAAGTTGATGTTATATTGTTCCAGATGTTACAAAGAAGAAAACATTGATACAGTGTTAGAAATAACTTTTTCCAGTAAGAGTGGGTTGCCTCCTAAGAAAATAAGATGCCTAATACCAGAAGTGTTTAAGCAAAGTGACTGGAAGTCCATCTATCAAGAGTTTTTCCATTTTTTTTTTGTCAACGTTTATTTCTTTTTGGGACAGAGAGAGACAGAGCATGAACGGGCGAGGGGCAGAGAGAGAGGGAGACACAGAATCGGAAACAGGCTCCAGGCTCTGAGCCATCAGCCCAGAGCCCGACGCAGGGCTCGAACTCACGGACCGCGAGATAGTGACCTGGCTGAAGTCGGACGCTTAACCGACTGCGCCACCCAGGCGCCCCAAGAAGCTTTTGTTTTAGGTAAGAGGTAGGATTAGATAATGATAGATGGTTAAGTTTCCTGGAAAGCAGGATCTGAGATGGAATTTAGAGTATATTAGTTAAGGACGGCCCTTGGGACTAATAATTGTACAAGGAAGGGACAAAGCAGGATTGAGCAGAAGGGAGTAGTCAAGCTGTGATATAGGCCCAGTGACAATCTTGACAGGCTTATATCAGGAGGATTGTTGGTGCTGGAATGACACTTTAGTGCTATCCTAAGTTGGCCCTGAGTAGCCACAGTTTATACTGCACATCAGTCATTATTGGATATTCCTTGGAAAGGAGTATCTTGGGCAAGATAGCTCTCTGTGGCTGAGGCCATCTGTGAATGTTGCTGATTGCTGAAAGCTCTCTACTGACTCCATTCCGAGTAGCTGAGGTAATAAGCCCTTTATTGGAAAGAAATTTAGGTGCCACATCATAGTGTTCACTACAATAAACTATGAAGTCCAACCCAGCACCAAGAGTCTCTTTTTACATGCAACTATTTTAATAAAACATTTCATGTTCTGATTCAAGTTGAATTATGATGACTTCCAAATTTCCAAGCATGCAATATTGTACATAGTTTAAGTGGACTCAATCCATGATGAAAGAAAGAAACTCTGCTTTAGTAAATGTGTCAATCATTTATTTATAGAAGCAAATTTTTTTATAATATATGTCACAAATCTACATGATAATCCCAAGTGCCAGATTTTACTTTTGACTAGCTGAGCAAGCTGAAATATTCATAAATTCACATGGAGCCAGATGGCTTCCCACTGAATATGCATTCAAATGATTCCTGTACATTATTTATTCCAAGAAGTACACAAAATACACCATCATCATAGTAGGAACTCCTAATGTTTGTTTCAGAAAGGAATCAAGAAATAACAGGTGTCCAATGCTAACCATATTTTAGGTTGAGCTTTGAGTCCATGTGTATTTGAAAATTGCTAATACAAAATAAGTATAATTACTTCCCAATAGTCTCTGAAATATCAGGAATCTGAAATAAGAGGTTTAAGCAATAAGTTAGCATTGGTAAAGAAGAGAGCTAAACTTTGTGAAGATCTTTTTTGAAACTAATTTGCTAGGTCTCTAAAACTTCAAATGTATAACACGTAATGAAATTGTTAATTATTTATTATTAAGTTGATCAGTATTTTTTTGAGGGTGCATATATTTTGTTTTTCTTTTCAGGTTATAGTCCCAGATGTGAATTAGAAACAAAAACTAATTTAATCATTGTTTCTTAAAAATATTTTGGAAAAGATGAAATGGTAAGTTTCTGATTTTTTTCTTATTTTTTCAATTCTTAGAGTTTCCTTTCACTTAAATCTTCTTTTCCCTTTTTAGAACTTCCTGTACTCTAGAGATATACTTATCATTGTTATCTCTCTCTCTCATTCTTGTTCTTTTTTCCTTGAAATATGGTAAGCAAGCACAGTTGTTTTATAAACTGTATTTGTAATTTTACTACCTGAAGTCAGTGGAGAATCTTCTTCTGATGGTAGCTTTTCAGCTCTTGTTGCCATACTTTCTTGTGTGTCTGATTAACTTTGATTGTTTGCTGGTCATTGTCCTTGGTAAAGTATCTGTAGAAGTACTCCATGGTCTAAAATGAATGGATATTCCTCCAGGGATTTTACATTTGCTTCTGCCAGGAGATTGGAGAGGCATTACCAATTGAGAACAATTTTAGACTAGTTTAGCTTAAGTTCTGTAGTCTACTAGTCTTTGCATATCCAGAAGGAAAATCCATAGTGGTTATATTTATGGCCATAAATTCTCAGGGACCTTATTTTACTTTCTTTTTAATTGTTCCTGCTTATTACCAAAAGTAACTGTCATATAATTTCTTTGGTCTGGAGTAAAGTATGGCAGATTTACTTCTAGTTGATCCTTAATCTGAAGTTTTTTGGGAAGTTCCAGCTTAATATGTCCAAGATCCCCTCTAAGAATCCCCAGTCTGTGGGAGCCTTGGGCTACCCTCTGATTCTTTGCAAATTTTTGCAAATGCCTGAAGGCAAAAATTGATTCCACATTCCAGTTATATTTCTGAGTTCAAGCTTTTCCCTAACATGGCTGTGTTTGCTGTTTTATTATTTTTATTTCATAAATATTTTTAATATTTTATTTAACATTTAAATATCAATCCTCTACTATTATTTGTATGATGTGTAAATTATAATTATTTCTTCTATTTCTTCTGACATATTATTAAATATTTTTGCTAGCAATGGTGTATATTTATCAGTTAGAGGTCAGGTTATAGTAGCAAAGGGGATGGTACCAGTTAATGGTAGGTTTTAATAATGGATATTACCCTCACAGAATGTAATGGACATGGAAATGCTAAATTTGGGAAGAGAAAAAAGGAAAACAAAAGTGGAATAAGGTAAACATCTAGACCTTCATCCCTTTAGTCCACATTAAAGAACCCATATAATGATAGCCAACACCTAGCATAATGCCTCCTATAAAATAAACCACTTTAAATCTGTTACATCAGAAGTCAGAGTGTGCATAAGCAGACAAAAGGTTTGTTCAATGTATGTGATTTGAACAGGAAAATAAGTGTACATAATTAACTCAAGGATAAGGTTATTGTGTAAAACAAATAATACAGGCCATTGTTGTGCTCTCTCTGACTTCAAATTATCACATATATATTGAATGTTAATTATATGTCAGGGCCTTTTCTAGACAGTAGGGATATTTTTCATTGCTTTCAGGGTTTTCCAGTCTAGCAAATGATAAAACAGGGGAAAAAAAGTAATTGTAATAACTTGTGAGTAGAGCTACAATAAACAAACTGCAAGGCATCATGAGGAGCAGTCAGCATAAGGGACTAACAAACGGTACATGATCAGGAAAGATCTCTCAGGGGAAGTGAAATTTATACTAACACCTAAGGAATAATAAGGACTGGAATATTTATAAGGGGTTTTTTTTGTTTGTTGTTAAGGAGCGTGAACAGTGGGAACAACATTTGTAAAGATTGATAGGAAAGAGTACCTGGTACATCGGAGGCTTTAAAAGAAGCCCTGTCTGAAGTGTAGTGTGTGAAAGAAAGAGTTGCTTGAGGAAATGTCTAAAGTTTAGTTTAACTTATAGTCCTTTATAAAAATGTTCAGGTACTTTCTTAGAAATTAAATAAGGTCAATTATCTCTTTCAGAGAATACAGAAAGTGGTATAGTAATTGTGTGTGTGTGTGTGTGTGTGTGTGTGTGTGTGTGTGTGTGTGTGTGATTGTACCAGTATTTGGCCACCAAATGACAAAGTTGACTCTTTGACAGTAAGGAATAGGAAAATCAATCAATCAATCAATCAATCAGTCAATCCATTGTCTTCCATGATCACTTCCTAGTAAAACACTGTAAATTAAGGGAAGGGGTGATCTATGTGATAATTTTGCCTAACCATTAGTAGTGCACACAGAACACTATAGAATTGAAATGAGAGAACTGGAAAAGAAGTTCAAAAGCATATTAACATAGTACAAATATTTTACAGAAGCTTATTTACTCTGAACTTGAAAAAATAGATTGATTTCAAAACTTTAGTGTTTAATCCTATATTTTATATCCTCTTTAAACACATATTTCTGGGAAATGTTTTTGTTTAGACATGAATAGCTACCTTTTGTCTTTACAAGACTTTATCATCATCTGTGCTGAACTAAAAATTCAGTATGCAGGTGGCTTTTTTATTGATATAGAAATGACACCACATACAATATTATTATATCAATCTGATTTAAAGAGCAAAAAGAATGTGTTTATGTAGTTAGCTACACTGCATAAACCTTTTCTTTCATGGCTCTTGGTAGAAAAATAACATCGGTAACAACTAAAGTACTTACATAAATGCATGTTTTATAGCTCATAATCAGACATTAGCTAAAGCAATGAAATAATCTTCAAAGTTTTCCAGTGAATAAAAACAGAATATAATTTTCTAGTTAAGCATAAAGCTCAACATAGGGCAAAGTATAAAAATTGGACAATGTTTTAGTTTGGTTCCTAGCTCCACTGTTAACTCACTGTGGTCTGCATTAAGCCAAAAGTCAAGATATACGAACACTAAGGGCCACTGGTCCACATGAGTCTGGAATGGTTTCATAAAACTTTACTAGAAGGCCTTTTCAAATTAAAATAAAGACAAACAAACAAAATCTTCAAAGTGGGTGAAAATATGCTGTCCATTTAATTATGATATCTAGGAAAATTTAATGGATTAAAAGAGCATTTGGAAAATATGTTCAAATACTCTCATTAGCTAGGACTAATATATTTCATAGTCCCTTCCTGCATATCCAAAAAGAGTTCTTTCTATGCTCTTTTTTTAATGAGAAGGAGGTAGGTTTCCTGCATTGAACACTACATTTCAAATCTAATTTCAGTAGACTCACATGTAAAACTTTTATGATTCTCTTTGTAAAATGATGCTTCTGATTAAGCCACTCACTTTCCTCAATGTGTTTCTTGCCATAATATACCATGCATTTATATATAATTTACATATTCCTCTCACTGTTAGAACACTGGCTTATGCTACTCCCTAAGTGCTTCCTTCCTCTGATAATTATGGTTTTCTTCGTTTTTCCAAGCAATGTTTGTCTTTTTTTTCCTTTTGAAAGTCTTGTTTTCTTTCCTGCTCCTATTTCCCACTGTTGCTCCCACTTTATGTAATTTTTTTGTCATTTGGTATTTATGACTTTGCCTAATTTAATCTCATCAGTTATTAGTCTCAAAAAAAAAATCCAAGTTGAAGTTTAAATTACTTTGATCTCATCAGTTTTGTTTAATTTGTTTTACTGTGCAGAGCAATAATAGGGATTTTAATGAACACTGCCTTAATAATTTCTCTGAATCCTCTGAAGTTATATAATGATTTAAATTGTGTCCAAGCTCTCAATTTATCATATGCTCAAGATTAAATAGTCATTTCTGTTAAGGTTTTAAAAACTCCTCAAGCAACAAAACTTATTTCAAGTCATGCTGTGCCCCCAAAAACTTCTGTAGCCAGCCCAATAACCCTTTCCTCTTCTTAACATATGTAGTGTGAGGTTTTTGTGCCACCTGTTTGACACCATCAAAAGTTACTTTGTAGAGTAAGTTATACTTTCAAATATAAAATTAGGTTTTAAACTCTTCACAGGCAGGAGCCCTGCTGTACACTTATGAAAAAGCTGTGTCCAAAATGTTTGGAGATTTGTTTTTTCCCAACTCAAGGGACTAACTCTGGCAGATTCTGATTTAGCTGATCATGAATGCATCCTGGTAATTGTAGTGTTTAAAGTCTCCCTGAAAGTCTGATTTGTAAACTATTGTGGGAGCATCAAATACCCTGTATAAATGACAAATGCTAGTAATTCCAAGTAATTCAAAAACTTCTCAAGGTAGAGGTAAATACTTAAAAGGAAGATGAGAATAAAGAGATTAAAAATTGTTTGGATGATGTTTCCATGGAATTTCAAAATGCTGCATGTTTCTCTGCAGAATTGGCAATGGCTTCATCTAAATTCACTTTACCTCTTTTTCAGACCTTAGAAGTATTTCCCTTAATGAAAGGATTGATTCTATTCAATTCAATTGGCTCAATCCAATTCAGTTTGGTTCAGTCGAGTTCAATTCAATTCCATCCAAAACAATTACATTTATATCTCTCAGGCACTGTGCTAGGCTGTTGTGAATGCAAAAATGAATAAGCTACAATTCTTGTTTTTAAGTTGTTTTAGCCTAACAGGAGAGGCAAAGGCATTATTAAATATATCTTCTGTAATAGTGCTGTAATACCAATAGGTATTGCATTCATACGGGCTTAACTTAGAGTATGACTTAAGAGTGTTATCAGTTTGTTTTATTTTCCTGCTGCTTTTGAATATATATATATATACATATATATGTGTGTGTGTGTATGTGTGTGTGTGTATGTGTGTGTATGCTAGATATAACGTGTATACATATATAGTATACCTATGTATTTAATATACACACTTTTATGTATAAATACTATTTACATGCACATACCCACATATGTAATTGTAGATGCTTGTGAAATATAAATATGTTTGGCCATCAGATAGGAACAGATATAACAGCCACCTTTAATAACATTAAAGGATGCAGCTCTGATATGTCATTTTAAGACAATTTTCTAGATTAACTAGATTTCTAGATTAATGCAACTCAATAGAAGAAATGAGAATTATGGAGTAGTTCAAAGAGAGAAAGTGTGGTCTTTAGAGGATCTGTAAATAACTATTGTGATTAGTTTACAAATTAACTATTATGTGTAATATGAACTAGATCTCAACTTGGGAGACTCTGGGCACCAGTTACGAAATGGTGTCACATTGAAAGCCAACTTAAACAATTAGACTCAGGACTTGGAATTTAAGTCCAGCATATTCTGTCATGACTTAATAATCCAAATTAGACACCCACATTAGAAGTGTCTGCATCATTTGTTTTAGCTTTCAGAAGGCGGTGATTCTAAATGGTTATGTTTGTACTATGGGAAAAGTGGGGAATCCTTGAGCAGGATGGAGATGCTTCTCACAATTTCTACCACTTTGTAATTCCGAACATGCGTCTTTAGTATTGATGACAAGGTTTTAAAACTGAGCTAAATTCTAATCTAATTCACGTTTTTTTTCTATTAGTATGAACCTCAAGTGACCATAATTATGGGTTCAAGAGACAAAGCAGGGTACTAGATACAATGAAAACAACAAGGAAAAGGTGGTCTAAATAGTTTATGGAATTATAAAGCCTCCTCAGAGGTACTGACACCTCAGCTGAGTTCTTAAGTAACAGTATGAGGTATAGACAAAAATAGTATAGGTAATCACTCTCCATATTACCAAACTAGGAAAGTACAATACATATTTATTTTAAATGCAGTGGTAACTTCTAAAAATGGCTTTACTTGAAACAAATTATCTCAAAAATCACAATTATAGTCTACTCTTGATAATTCAATTTTAAGAAGGGCAGTAAAATTTTGGAGAAAATATTATGTAACCTGTCCACAAATTCATATATATATATATATATATATATGTATACACTTAGATTATTAAATTTGAATATTGAGTGGAAAGCATACGCTATTTGGATAGCAATAAAATAAGATACAAATCTATTAGGAAATATGTTTAATATATACAATGGGAAACTTGTATTTATTATCATAGTATGCCTGACATTAGAATGTACTCAAACATTATTTGCTATAACAAGTCCACTTGACTTGTTAGCTTCAGAGACAATAGCCCGTACAACAAGAAATCAGAAGGCTGTGTAGCCATATATACTGAGACTTTCTATTGATTCACCTAACCAAATATATTGATACATTCATGGAGTTGTGAGTAAGAATTGACTTTTTTGTACCCCCAACAGTTTCACGCTAACTTAACCATAGCACTCCTTTTAATTTATATTCAAAGTATTCAAAATTATATGTATATGAAATTTCAGCTGAGAAGGGAGACCACCTAGTTCCACAACAATAGTCTAAAATGGGTAGAATATGTTATACAGTTGAGTCAGTGTCAGTTCTATTGTTAGGATGCTGAGCTGGACTGCATGAACAGAAGGGAGATCTTAAACTTCTGAGTATGTGCCAAAGGCTGATGCAATTTCTGGCACTGATATGATATAGAACTGCAGGAGGATGGCATGAAAGTGTATGGCATGATAATTATTATCACCATTCTTCCACTAAGAAGATACAGGAAGAGATGTAACAAGAAATAATGATAACTATGCTTGAACAGACTACTTACTGAGATTGTTTCTGTTAGAGGGATTAAGCAAATAACTGGTCATATGGATCACTCAGCAGGCTTTCTAACAACTATGTTATATAGATCCACTTTTTTGAACCTTTAAATAATTTGTTAAACCTATATCAAATTGTCTTTGCACTTTGAGGAATAGCCACAAGTGTCCCAAATAGAACTATTTTTGTTTCCCTCCCTCACTTTTTCTTTATTTGTTTGATTTTTTAGAAGAGATTGGGTGCATTCAGAGTGGTATGGCTGTAGACTATTTGATTTTTTGAAATGTTTATTTACTTTTGAGGGGAGGGGCATAGAGAGAGAGAGGGAGACAGAGAATGCCAAACTCACAAACCAGAGATCATGACCTGAGCCAAAATCTAGAGTCGGATGCTTAACTGACTGAGTCACCCAGGCTCCTGACTACTTGTTTGATTTTTAAATGACATATCTCAGGCATGGAACTGTTATGCCCAAAGACAATAATTACTTATTAACAGAACTATAATTATGACATAGTGTTATTTCCTTATCAGGCCAGCTAACTCAGGAAAGGAAAAGGAAGGATGAAAGGGAAACACAAGTGGCCTGTGTCATGATATTTAGATTACTCCGAAGGTTTTAATACCTCAAAGATGCTTTATTCTGAGTGGAATCTAGGCTTTATTAGATGTAACTTCTCATTACCAATCATGTATATTTCTATCATAGGGCAAATGTTTTACTGCAATTGCCTGTTTACTTGTATATCCCTGGCCCCTATGAGCTCTTTGGAGTGCTTGGTATAGTACATGCTTATTGAATAAATAAATGAATCAATCCATCAATGAAGAGCTGAACTGACAATTAAAAGAAACCCTATCAATTTGGAAAAGAAAGTTTTAGCCAATGACAGAGGTGTGACTCATCACAGTTTAGATTCTTTAATAAACTTTACTTCATGTTTACCCATCAATAAAGGAAAGTATAGGAAAGATTAAGATCTTTGCTTTTGCAGTTATAGTATATAGGAAACAAAAATAGCAATATATTTTTTTCTTTCTTTAATATACTTTCACAGTTTGAGATACTGAGAACACCTGTTTAAATTACTATGAAATTGATTTTTTTACCTTTACTTTCATTATTATATATTTTCAAGTCCTATTTATTTTTGAGAATTAATCTGAATATTAGCTCAGCAATGTTCAGATTCATGACAGTAATTTATAGCTCCATCCAAAATACATTTAGATATTCTAGTGGAAAAGAAAGGAAACTTGTTTGATAAGTAAGAGTCTTACAAATTATGCTTCTTTAAGAAGAAATATATTGTTTACAAGGAAATTAATCAAATAATTTTTAATTGAATAGTTTATTCATCTTAGATAATACACAATTTTTCTTTTAGAAAATTTCATTTTAGTAGGAGGAATTTAATGTTTATTAAACAAGGAAAAAGCCTAAATGCATACCAATTAGTAATTCTGGGTTATTATGTTTAAAGCAATGATTCCCTTAATTTCTTGTCAAATGGATGCAACACATCAAACCTCTAAACTTCCCTAAAACTTGGGAACATATTAATAAGAATTCATATACAGTGAAAGAACAATTTAGGTTTTAAGTGTAAATGAACTCAGACTCCTAAATTTGATAAGAATTGTTCCAAGTGCATCAGTTTGATTTCATAGGATACATGTTCTTTATGATTTCTCTGTAGGAATCATAAGGCTAGAAGTGTCAAGGTCAATTTTTGTATTTTTCAACTTGAAAGCATCCTTTTAAATATTTATGAAGAGACTTGTATGAAATATAAATAGCAGAGGCACAAATGTAGATTGGGATAAATAAATAATATGAACCCAAAATAAAGGAATTCAGAAAGAATGTAAGTAGGTTTATTGAAAGAGTATTGGAACATATCTGTGTATATGCTGAAGTGGTCTGATAAATCAGTTGAAAAGATGGAGACATTAACATTAGATTCAGGCAATTCAGCATAACATGAAGGTTGGTCAAAATAGGAATAGTTGAAGAACTAAAGTATTTACTAAATCTACCCTGATTTTGAATGAAAAAAAAATGTGAAAGAAAAAGAAAATACTATTAGCTATGTACACTAAAACCTTGGATCATGAGTAACTTGTTCCACAAGACAAGCAAACATTTCTAAGAAATTTTAATTTGGTAAACAAGCAACATCTTGCAGTACGAGTAGCACGTGATGCCAAATGTCAAATGATCACAATGCAACCAATGGACTCTCTCTCTCTCTCTCTCTCTCTCTCTCTCTCTCTCTCTCTGAGGGATTGTGGGTGATCATCTCCCATCCTTTAATGCTCGGTCTCAGGCTGAGGTGTTTGGCATAAATCAGTGATTTTTCAGAACATTGGAAGGTGCCTACAACTGGCACTAGTGTATTTTTTTGTCACTTCAAAGCACCTATGGACAATCTTTTGCTTCTCCATACAAGAGTAAGTTTAGGAATGCTTTGCTTCTTTCTAGGTTGGACTGCCTGCAATACAGACCCTTTTGCTGCTGCCTTAATTGCCAGTTATATTAAATACTGCATATGACAAGAGTTTATTAATACGGTGCTGTAGTCAACATCGCTGCAAGCATATACAATGGCCCCCATGTAGAAAAAGATTCCATTGAGCCAATGGACAGCAGTGATTCCATTAGTGATAGTGAAAGTCATCCTACACAATAACCCTCCTCCCTCTTGTCTCCCTCACACCAACCAGGAAGGTTTTTGAAAACAAGTGTTTATTTTTCTTTATATTTTGTATTTTTTTTATTTTGTATTATTTTATAGTATTGTAATCATTTTTATATGAATATTTTTGGGTTATGGAACAAATAATCTGAGTTTACATTATTTCTTGTGGGGAAATATGCTTTGATATACAAGTGCTTTGGATTATAAGCATGTTTCTGAAACGAATTATGCTCACAAACTAAGGTTTTACTGTGTTCCTTAGAAAAGGCTTTTCCTTATAAGTTATAAATATTCCTTGAAAAACTCAAATAGCCTTGTTAGAGAATTATTATTTTTGGTCTTATTTTATATTTTTCTTTAATTTTTAAAAATTAATAGACTTTTCTGTTAAAACACATTTACATTTACAGAAAAATTGAGCAGAAAATACAGAGAGTTCTCATATACTCTTTATTTCCTTCCTCACCCCCACCCCCCCCCATAGTAGTTTGCCTTTTTATTGGCATCTTAAATTATCGTGGTACTTTTTTTTTTTACCATTGATGAACCAATATCGATATGTTATTATTAACTAAAGCCCATCGTTTACATTTGTATTTTACAGTTCTATTGGTTTTTCCAAATGCCAGGTATTCACTATTGCAGTATCATACGGAGTAATCTCACAACCCTAAAGAATCCTTGTGCTCCACCTATTCATTCCTCCCACTCTCCCTGCTCCTCCCACAACACTGATCTTTTTGCTGTCTCTTTAGTTTTGCCTTTTCCAAACTGTCATATAGTTGGAATTAAATAGTTTGTAGCCTTATCTAACTGGCTTCTTTCACTCAGCAATATTCATTTAAAATTCTTCCATGACTTTTCTTTGCTTTGTAGCTCATTTTCTTTATTACTGAATAAGTTTCCATTGCATGGATGCATATATAATTTGTTTGTTTATTCATTTACCTTTGAAAAGGCATCTTGGTTGCTTCCATTTTTGTGATTCATTTTACAATAGAGACTGTACATGCACATCCAAATCATCTATTGTCCTGGTGATTAGCATAGTATGGACCTCTTTGAGAATCTGAACAATCTTCTTTTTCTCTTTACTCCAGTGTTTTCTCTTCTCTTACAGTGAATTCAGAAATGCAAAACCTTTCAGGTAAGTTCACTTTAAGCAACCTTAAAATGGTGCTACTCAAAGTAGCATCTACCTGAGTGATTAGAATCACTAGGCATTTATGTTGAAATTCAGATTCCTTGGGGCTAGTACTGATCTACTGAATCAGAATTTCTGGGAATGGAACCTAGAAAGTTCCTCAGGTGGCATCTATGCTCACTGAAGTTTGAGAAGGTTACCACTTTTGTACTTAGGTTGTGTTTTTGATAATATATGAGATAATATGCTTTCTGAATTTTCAGAGTCTCAGAGCTGAGAAGAGCAGGATTCAGTCTAGAGCATGTGGCCAACTCAAGGTAGAAAGAAGTAATTTTTACAGAAATGTACTCAGTAGTGGGAAAAGTATTTCCTGCTTCCATGTGGATCCCCTCCAACATTCTTTAGGAAAGAAAAATAGGATATATTATTCTGGGTCATTTACTTATTCCAGCCTTTTCTTCACCTTCATGAAGGCATTCAGGAGGGTTATTCCACTGCCCTCAACCTGTGACCTAAATCACATTCATAAAAGTGGTTTGTAGATATTGTTCCTTTGAAAGTAGGAAATTGTTATAGTTCAGTAACATTAATATTTTAGGTATCGAGATGATCATTTTTCCTGAATTTTTATGTTGCTATCCTACCCTTTTTTTTGGGGGGGGGGTAGGATAAATAAAATTTATTGCCTCAGAGTATAGAAAAATTCAGTTGAGTTGCTGATTGGATTTTCAAACTGATAGCACAAATTGTAGCTTTTGAAAGCCAAATCTTTTATTTTTAAGAGCCAGCCTTTCTGAAAGAATAACAATATTGTTGAAAATCAAAAGGAAAAATCCTAAAAGTTAATGTATCAAATTTATATCCTAAACAAGAAATTGGAAAAATAATGCAAAATGATATAAGAACTAGTTTTTCCTTCACCAGTACAGGCAGTAAACAGACACACACACACACACACACACACACACACACACACACACAGACTGGTGTAAGGTTTGAGGGAGAAATAAGAAAGAAGATAAGGAAAAATAGATTTAGATGTCTTTTAGAAGGTCTGCAGCCCTGCTTCCCATCCCTGTCCCTCTGGATTCAAGGTATGGAAACCATGGATTGTTTAGCGAAATTTGAGAGAAGGGAGAGCTTGTACATTATTTCCCAAGGTGTAGCCTTGGAAGATTGCAAGTCTCTTAAAGAAGACTAACCAGTATGGTCTCTGGGACTGTACTGAATGCTTGGTCTTCAATACCAAGCATTGAGGACATCAGTGCCTGGGTCAACGAGCCTTAATGTAGTATGTCTGGGGAAAGCAAAGAATTTCTGACCTGAGGAGATGAGGGTCTCACAAGGAAAATGCAGAATGCATGGACCAAGTAACCAGAGGCCCCTACACAATAGCAGACAACAAAAGCCATGGCAGATGAGAGATAAGGAGAGTTTTATCTAGGGGAGGACAGAGATGTCCATGAAGTCAGATATCTACTTCTTTAGCTATATATTATGATCAGTATGGAAGCCCTCCCTCTGAAGCTTAGATTACCTTTGCTGAGAAAAGGTGTGAGGAATCCTAAACTTGTCTAAGCATTGACTTCAAAAAGGGAAAATTCTTTGAAGATTCAACTATGGTAAATGTGAAATTCATACCTATCACATTAAAACTATATCCTCTGGAGATGAATTTCAAGATTGAAATCTATATCTTCTAGGTATAATTACATTACCCAAAAGAAATACATAGTTAAAAATCAGATAACTTTTCTTTCTGTGTTTTCCATTTATTCTACATCATACCCTGAGTTCATTTATATCAATAGATATATGCATACACAAAGAGAATATCCCCCATGAAATAAATGGAAGGTGAATAAAAGAGGAATTATGGGAGATTTAACATTAATATATAGCTTTGAAATTCAGAAATATATAGACCCAGAATTGATTCCAGACTCTTCCACCTACTAGCAAATATGGATTTTCTCATCCATAATATGGGAATAATATATACTTTGCAGGATTCTATGAGGTATAAATGACAAATGTGTATAAAGTACTTAGACTAGTATCCATCCCACAGAAAACATTTAATCTAATTATTCATAATCTTGTTATTTTATGAATTGCTGCTGGTAGAACTCAGTGTCTTAGATTCTTCTCCATGATTCTTATGATTAACATAATCAGCACATGCTAAAAATTAATCATGGTCTATGTTGAGAATTTCTTCTTACAATCTTGTACTTCTAATATAGGCTAAACTTACATTTATTTCTATTAGCGTGACATAAGATGTGGGTTTCCATATTTATATGGGGAGACAAATTCTATCACCAGTTACTCTTTTCCAATTGCATTACTTTGACTCAGGGGTAAATGACTAGAAAGAAGCTCTAGATAGTTTTAATAGCTCTTTGTGAACCTCAGATGTAACTGAACCACTTTCTAAATTTACCTACTAAAGAAATGACCCATGAAAGTATTCATGGGTAGATAATCAATTGATAAGGTAAATAATCCCATTGAAACATTTACTATTTATTTTTGATACAGCTGTTTTAAACAGACTGATTAGTTCCCTTTATGAGTTCACCCTTGAAAGCACAAACTATTTTGTTCTTTGTCATTGTTGCATGACATTCCATTTGGCAGTCAGCTTATTTTTAGCCAGACTATCAAAGTATTTTTCAACTGGACTGTCACCGCACTTGAACTTGGAATCTTGTAACCTGAGGAACTGCACTGGAGACAAGAAGACACCTCTAACAAATGGGAAATTATAAATCTAGACCAACCCAAACTTGCACTGGTAATTATTCTTATGCCCTAAGTGTAACATGGTTCTGTAGTTATAGATAATTAACATTTCATTGGAGTATCTGTTATTTTTTACGTGGAGGATATGATAATGTATTATATGAAACCGTTAAGATATCTGAACTCAAATTATTTTTCTCTGAAAGATTTTTAGAGAAAACAGAAAATTTCTTACAAAAGTATATTAGTTGCTAGGTATAATGTTCTTAGGAATACTGCTGAATATAGGGATTTTAAAATTATATCTTAAATATCTATAATTTGAAACCTAAAAACTTTTGTCTAGAAACTAAAGATTGCTGTAATTAAAATGCAATAAAATCAAATGAAATAAGTCAAATATATTCTTCTATGTAAATATATTATCCAATATCAAATGGGTTCTTAATTACTACAATTCAATTTAATTGCATTTTAAATATAAACATCTGCATTTTAAGCTCACAGTCAGTAATTTAAATTAAGTATTATAGAATTTAGAATTAAAAACTGGAGTTTTAATTACTTGCATGTTATGATCTGTGTCTACATTTTGCAAAGCGCAACTATGAATCAGTCTCATTTGTTTTTCTTTACTAGATGAATGGAAGAAGAAAGTCAGTGAATCTTATGTTATTATAATAGAAAGATTAGAAGATGACCTTCAAGTCGAAGAAAAAGAACTTGCAGAACTAAGGCACATATTTAGGTAAAGTTCTCAGAGTTATTATTTCTTCGTGTCAATACGTTTGTTACTTATCTTGTTTTTAGATACATCTATATTTAAAAACACAACCTGTATAATCTCAGATGTCACTAATCATGGTAAGCCTAAAAATATAAGGTTACCCCTTTCTTGGCCATTCATATAGCCCCTAACATGCAAATATCTTATCTCCTTAAAATATGACTTGCATGCTCCCATCACTTAAGTTTAAAAAGAGAGGAAAATAAGGGCTGACTTTTGAATACAAGCTATTGCTGATCTGAATATCTTCCCTGGAGTGAGATTTCTTGTAAACCATGCCAGCAACGAACAGCAGGACTTCTCTTCTATTCTCAAATGGTGGTAGAATATTGGCCATGTTGTTCTTTTTGAGCTACTAGGGTAAGTCCAATTTTTAACAAACCTTCTGGTCTCTTGACATTTAAGGGCTGTCCCCTAATGGAACTGAGTATCATTCTGCCCCTGAACAATCATATAACAACATGTAATACTGGCTTCAAACTTTCAATGAGTTTTGCTCATGATAACAAGAGAAAAATAATCTGGCATAGTGTCACAACCTTGGAAGACACAAAATGTTCAGAAAAGAGGGGCAGGACCCTTATATACACAAGCAACCTACTGGAGAAATTGAATCTGACATTGAGAAACTAGATGCATTTTTGAGGGTCAGTTTAAGTTAGCTGCTTGACTGAGGAAAATTTCCATGTAAGCCAGTTAAACATGTTGACTTATACCTGTGTTATTAATCTAATGTACTCATGACAAAGGACCTCCTCTATTTTACTTGGAAAACAAGTGTAAACCAGTGACCAAATGACATATTCGAAAAGAATTTTCAGATACAGTAAATATATAAAGTTAACACAACTGGCAATTAAAGTTATCCACATATGATGTAGTTGTCAGTGGGTTAATAAGGCTTTTTCAAGTGATCAGTTTACTGGAAAAGAGATACAAATGTAGAACTTAATCATAAGTCCTCTAGCTCTTAGTGACTCAGATAAATATGCTGAATGAAATGTGGTTAAACTGAAGAGACTTCCCTCAACTTTATGACTCAAAATCTCATTTATTAATTTATTTTTTAATTTAAGAATTACTGTGCAAATATGTCAAGACTAATTTAACTAGACATATCCTTTTAAGGATTAAGCTTAACAATGGACTCGAGATGTAGGTTTTATTCTGTGTTTTCCATTTATTCTACATCATACCCTGAGTTCATCAGTACATCATACTCCATCAGCAACGGGCAGTTGTTTTTCCAGCTCCTGCTATAGCTGACTTTTCCTACATTTCCACTATATGCAATAAATGTGACTTCCTTTTTACTAATCAGTATTGGGGATGAGAGGCAGGAAACAGTGTCAGGGAGAATATAGTTCAGTATTTATTGTGCCAAATACATTCAAGTTGTTATTCCAGACACATGAAATATGAGACATTATGTAATTCTCACCATGACTCTGTGTGATAAATATTAATTCTGATGGATAATAAACTAAGGACTAGAGACATTGTATCTTATTAAGATCATATGGTCAGTAAGTGCTGTAACTCTGATTTGTAGCAAGGTCAGCCTGAGTCCATAGAGAGAGTTCTTCCTACTTACTATACCCTTCTTCTTGCTCCAGGAGTTCATAATCTGGTTTAGGGGAAAGACATATATAAAGAGCTCACAGAAGACATTCTATGACAAGTGCTAAATGGGAAGAAAAATAAAATGGTTTCAAATACAAAAATTAAAAAAAAAGAAGACTTGGGAGTTCTCGATTTATCCATTTTAAAAAGCATTCCAGGTAAATGGCATAGTTAAGTAAAGATATATACGCAAGAATGGATGAGTACCATGGAAGGTCGAGAGGAGTCAAGAAAAACTAATGTCTTGGCCATTTTATCTAAGTTGAGTAAGAAGGTTAGGTCAGTCAGTATAAGGGTTTTACAGTGATATAGTTTTAAATGCAGTTTCTTCTTTTTACAAACTATGTATCCTTGGATATATTATTTTGTGTCTTTGTGCCTCATCTGCATCTGTAAAATGAGGTTAATAATAACAGCCTCATGGATATTTGCAAAATGATGTTAATTAAAAGCTGAGTAGAGAGCCTAACACACAGTAGGCATGAAATAATTGGAGGTTTCTATTTTCATCATTGATTGGGTAAATAAGGACAGTTTGAAAGACTGAAGACTTTATTATCCAGTAGAAGTAACAGTTTATTAAAAGTTAGGAAGTAAGAAAGTTAGGATTAAATGTTTTTATGTAAACAGGATGTTTTTAAAAATTAAAATGTAAAATGTTAGGACAATTCAAGATGATGCCAAAATCTGAACTATAAGTTTTAAAGATTGTAATCAAGAGAGATTTGGCTAGGGTACTAGAAGGCCCATCAAAATGGATGTCAAATTCCCTAAAAATAATGGTAGGGCATTTTGTGGAGAGGCAGACTGGTGGCAGCCTGGTGCTAAAGCTGTTAAGGAAGTGACAGAAATGTTGCATTAGCCAGAAATGATAATAATGAAGCTGAGGAGAAGAATACTCACAGCCTAGAATCATGTTTCTCCAAGGGCTAAGAACCTCATACAGTAGAGTAACCAGCAGTGCTTGCTAAAATTTTGGATTCCATGATTCCACCCCATATCAAATGAATCAGAATCTCTGGGGCTGACTTCCAGAAACCTGAATTTTTAACAAGCTCCCCAGGTAATACTTTTGCATGCTAAAATTTATACTTCTGCTGAAGTTTAAAAACTACTTTAGAAAGATACTCAAGTTGCACTGAGAACTCTGCCTGAGGTGTTACTGGTGAAGGGATGAAGAACATGAGAAAAAAAGAAAGCAGGCAACTAGTATGGTCTACAGAGATTCAAGGGAGCAAACAAACAAACATAAACAGAGTACTCTGTCTGATTCCATCAAGACTGATAGCATCATCGGGAAAGAAAGGCAGTCATGCCTAGGGCAAAGTTCTGAGGATTTTCTTTTCTCTAGAATAAAATGATGGATGACAAGGAAGGAAGAGAATGGAGTGCTGAGAATATAAATTGTCTTACTCATTGACTCACATGCCAACATTTTATGGCATTTGGGAAAATTAAACATAATATTGTATGAGATCACATTTGAGTATCTAGGATATTATGGGTGTTTCTTTCTCATCTTTTTCCATGCCTTGTATGATGTAATTAGTATTTCTGTGGTGAACAACTGTGTTATGCCTTATGACACCAGGCTTTCTCTAAACATGTCGATAAGAGGAAATGGTATAAGATGCCCAAAAAGAAGCACTTAACACCAGAATCACAGGTTGAGGATCACTGATATAAACACAGATTTGGGAGTTTTTTGGAGGTTTTTTGTTGTTTTTGTTTGCTAACAAGTTTCTTTATGGAATTCTTGGTAGATACTAATTGCATTCATTCAAAGAGATTTTCCACACCATAGTACACCAAGGCTTCTGTTAGCTCACATACACAATCTCCTGGTATAGCTTTCACCCACAATATAATATAGAGCAATATGGTACTAAACTTTAAAAATATAAAGATAACCATTATATTCTTATGCCAATTCGTAGCAGCTTTGGAATGAAAGCTTGATAGGGTAATGAAAGAGAATGGAAATGGAATAATCTCTCTTCTTCCACAATAAAATTGCATTCACTCATAACTTTGGACATTTGTTGGGATAATAGATGGAAGATAGGAAGAAAAAGGGAAGGCAAAAGAAGGAAAGACACAAGTGGCCCATTGATTACCATTATCTGATTATTTCCTCTTCTATGCCATCTCTAATCTTTATGTTTATCAATATAATGGCACTTATTACAAGGTGTTGTCTATCCATTTACAGGACTGTCTAACCACTAGTATATATGTTTACTAAAGGCAACTTCTTTGTCTTATTTGGCTTTATTTATATTTGTATTTATTTGTAATACCTATTTGCATGGCACTTGAAAGAAAAACAAACTAACAACTTAGTGCCTAGCACATGCTAGGCATACTACCAGGTATTTTAATATGCATTGTCTCATATAATCCTAAATGTATATATGTAAAGTGCTTTGGCACAGTGATCAGCACATGGCAAACACTCAAAAATGGTAGTTAAAAACTAATCATTGTGTTTATGTTAACAACATCTGAGGTAGTCATTCATTGCACTTGCCATTTTATACCTAAGGAAAATAAGCTCATCAAATTAAACCGGTTTGAACTAGGATAAACAAAGTGTATAATTGTACTGGGATTGTACCCACTTGTATTTAATTTCAAAATGTGTAATCTTCATGACCTTGGTTCTCAGCTTGGGAGGTGGAGTAAGTATGGATCAGAATTATCTTTTAAATACTTTTATTTTCCCTACACCACTCCACAATTTTGCTATATCCTGTGTATTAGAACTATCCCTGGGTGTGGGAGTAGAAAACTATATTTTAGCCCCCGACTCCTACCCCTGGTGATACACGTATCCCACCCACAACGTTTGAAAATGTTTTACATAAGTAATGGCCCTCCCCATGTAACTTTTAAAAGGCTCCCAATTACATTACTTTGTTTCAATAAGTTTTAAAGTCATTAAAAATTTTAGAGCTGTGCTCTACTAATTTGTCAAGGCTACTTTTTTATCTGCTTAATCTGCAGTATGAAATTTGACCTCAGTGAGGAGTTCCAGAGAAGTTATATTGTTCCAATGCCACGATATTTCAAAATAATCAAAATAACCCTATTTTTTTCTCATTTTAAATCTTATTTTGACATTGAGTAGACGTACCTTGGTTAATAATGATAATATCTCATTTTGAAATTGATTGGGTTTCATAAATAAACAAAAATATCAAAAGAATGCTTTGTTCCATGAGCAAGCAGTTATAATACTTGCATGATAAAAATGTATTAGGGTGGGGGAAGGGAGAAAAAAAATATGTATGCCATTCCTGCTCATTTTCTCCCTGAAAAGTTCCTCTGGACCCAGCTGCAGTCCACCATACCTATCCTCCAAATGAAACATCTTCCAAAAATCAACTTTTTCAAAACTATAACCAATTATGAAATTTAGCTATTGTAAAGTGAATAGCTCCAGGCACATGGCAGGCTGACTTAATCTAAAATGAGTGAAATTCTCCAATAAAGTAGAAAATGGACTACTGAGGGAGGACATGTTATCTTATAAAATTAAAATAGAGTGAAAGTATTATTTGACATGCTGGTGCATTGTGCTAGTTAGCAACAAAACAAAAACAAACCACAACAACAGAAAGACAATTCACATTGCCCCAAGACTGCCTACCTCTGTACCTCTTTTCTTGCTTGTCTAGGTAAAACTAGTTATGAATAATAATTGTAAAGTAATATCTTGCTAAAACATTATGAAGCAGCTGATCTCAATCTCTCTCTTTCAGTCTCTTTCTCTCCCTCCAGCTTGTTACCTCACTAGCTTTATCTTTCCTCCTTTTATCCACCCTCTAGTCTTCCCTTCCATCCTATACTGCCTCCCATCTTCCTTTTTTCTTTTCTAGTCTCCCTTCTCAAATGCAAAGCAAAGCAATAAAGTTGTTAAAATACCAATATAATAATCAGTATCAGTGCATTATTAAAAATAATTATTATACCAGCTAATGTTTGTAAGTCTTACAAAAATCTAAACCTCATAATAAATCATTATTTTCTCAGTTTTATCATCCTTCACTATTCTTGCTCTATCTGCCACCATATTTCAATAATTATTTATTGTATGATGAATTAATAAATATACTTCATGTTATTAGTTTGCTGATTGGACCTGGGTGATATTGGACAAATGCATTCTGGATATTTTGGGGGGATGTATCTTGGGAACAGATCTTATTGATGATTTTTCTGTTTCTGTTGTTTGATGGGGACCGGATCAGAAGCAGCCGCAAAGAACTACATTAGGAAGTTATAGCCAGTCCTTTGAAACCTAAATTACCAAATTGGGAAACTAGATGATCTATAACAAATCCATTTCTCCTTTCTACCTTCTTGGTATTTTCCTAAATTTCAGCAAATGAATTAATTTAAAAAAATGTAATCTACCTATGAGAATATTTTGGACAGTAGTATGTTATTTAGGGCCAGCTATTCAAATGTTACATTTTAATTGGTTTCCTGTTGTGGTCATGTCAAATATTTTCTTGAAAGGATGAGGTCATGAGAAAGGAGTTTAATTGGATCACAAAACTGCATACTTTTCTGGATACAAGGTAAAGGCTAAGAAAAGAGTTCATTATGCTACAAGAAAGAAAGTAACCTTTGGGTACAGAACTACCATTTTTAATGATTAAGGACAGAATTTACTGTTAGGAATATATTCATAATAGTGAGTTCATTTTAATTAGGAACTTCATCCATACCCCAGCAAGCAGTATGAACTCATTAGGATATGTTAAGTTACAGTCTGGCATGGCAGGTGATGAAAAATATAAAGGAAAATTAAAAAATAAATTGAGCTTAGGGTATTAGAATACATAAGTGATGTTCAATTGACAGTGAGTTTGACATACACAGTTCCTTTAGAAGAGGCAAAAGAAGAGAATATGAGGTATCTCTCCTAGGAATGATTGCATTAAAACCTTGAATATTTTAATTACATGTTTCAAAACAGAAACATTTGACTAAAAGTTAATGGGAAGTGAGAATTAGGATTCAAATATAGCCTCAAAGTAACTCTCATTAAAAAAATTACATTCCAGTTATTAAAGTTAAGATAAAAATTGTACTATTAAAATTGCACTTGACTGCCAAATATTGTGGGAGCCTATTCTCAGTTAATTCATTTTTGTTGGTATTAATAGAAGTTGTATGAGTTCAAGGAGGATATAACTGAAGAAAGAACAAAAACAACAGGAAACAGTTCAGTTTTGAGCAAGGAGCTATTTAGGACTGTACATTGAGTCACTTATGAATGGTCAAGTCTACTTTAAAATTCAGTGAGCTGAGAATTGATTGTTGAACAGAAAGTAACTAATATAATTCATGCTTTCAATGTGACTTATGTAAACAATAGATATTCATTCAGGGTTATTCATATTTTAAATAAAGCAATAAACTGTGGCATCTTATATTTTGTTTATTCAGTGTTTACTTTCTTTGCAAAGCTGGTCTGGGCATTAGAGATCAGAATTAATGCAAAGATCAGTTGCTGGATTCTATGTAGCATGCATTTCCCCAGGACTGAGGCACCTAAAGGATCCAGAGATTAGTGAGTAGTTTATATCCAGTAGACTGTTGAGAACATAGTAAAGTGAGCATTAAGAACAGAGGTGGAGCATACAGTTGGTGTTGTGCCAGACTGACTGAATACATCATCAAAGTGAGATCATGCAATAAGAAAGCAATTGAATCTATCTTCTTAATAAAACATTTCAGTGCAATCTTTTTTCCCCTTTGGATTTTTAATATCTCCCTTTTCCCTTCATTCTTCTTTTAATATCTCCAGTGTTGATAATAGCCTTCCCATTGACATGATGCCCTAGGACTTATGTTATAAAATTGTGATTCTAGTAGTTGCTCTGAATCACTGACAGGTGCTAGGTGTCACAACAGTGAGCTTGGTAGCCATTTTTAAAAGCATGTGAAGACAGGGTCAGACATTGTCTAGGAGCCTAAATGAGAGTCACCATGAGCATAAAATTGTCAAAATCAGGAAATTTTACAGGTTGTCAAATGTGAGAGATTGAAGAGGGTCAAACTTGGTTTGAAAATTATGCTAAAATCTCCCAAGGCATAGACTATGCAGGGGAAGTTGTACATTCAGTGATCTTGATAATACTAGTAATAATAATAAAATAATTTATTGATAACATATGTGCTAGATACTATAGTAAGCCCTATCCTCATGTATTCTTCATAACAATACAATGTCTATGTATTATTTTAATCATTTTATAACTGAAGAAATTAAATTTGAAGAGGTTTAATAACATGCCCAAATTGGAGGGAAAAAAAAAAGACTACTTAAAAAGCAGAAGCAGGATAGGATTTCAATCCTGGTGTAAATACAAGGACAAGTTTTTAAGGATTACCTACATTTCAGCTACACTGCTGAAATGATTTTCCACTTTTAAAACATCAAAACATGGGAAATATTGCTGTATAATATTAGAGATACACATTGAAAAACTAATTTTCTCAGGAGTTTATTGCTACAGAGGACTCCCAAGCCTTTCTTCTTTCACCGTTTGCCATTAAGTTCATTATAGTTAGCTCAAAAGGTACTTCCTTCCCTGTTCTTCTTTTAGGATGAAGGTTATATATTTCTTTACATTTAACAGAAGGCCTCCCTGTCCTTCTCCACCCAATACTTTGTTTTCTGTCTTTTGATCTTATTGTGTGTTTTCATTGCTGGATAATGGAAGGACCAAGAAAGAAAAGCCAACACAGATCAGAACTTCTAAATCATTGTCAATCAACATCTTCAATTGCTAGTCACAGTTTTCTTTCCCTTTTTATTTACGGACACTGATTTCCTACAAACTTCAAGAGAAAAATCCCATCTACCTAGCTTTAAAAAGCAGAGTTCAGCTTTTCAGAAAACCTGTATTATTTGAAATCATAACCACAGAGAAGACCTCTGTGAATGCACTTGTAAGTCTGGGCTGCTGAGTGCACTTTGTTTAGTACTACCTATTAAGTTTTTTTTTTTTCTCCAAGACATCTGTAATACAATCGGCTTTAAGAATTTAGAAGCCTGACTCAGGCAAAGGCCACACATTTCCAAGAATTGTGTTATTTTGTGAAGTTATTGCACATACCATAAAATAGGTATACCATTTACAATTAGGTTCATTTCAGATACATATTTTAAAAAGTAGTATTTTCATCAGAAATATTTTTGGGGGGGCATAATTCATTGAACTGTGGGAAAGTACAGATAGGAATGGGTTAAACTCTTAGCCATTTCTCCTGAAATACTTGGCTCCTTCCTATATTATTAACATTTGTAAAATTGACCCTGAGTTTACTGCACTCCTGCATATAGTATTCCAAAGCAAGTTGAGGTAGATTTCTCAATATGAATAAGCATGTCAGTGGACTTGGCAGCTGGGAAGTTGAACATTCAAGGCAAGATGGTTATGAGGATGGGGAAGTTTTAGGATATTCTATGAAAACAAACCACTGGGATTGCCATTGCTAATTACGACATTTCACCGAGATCCTTTGGATGTCTCTAGATTTAAAGGCTTTCTCTTTTTAGCAGCACCCTGGAGAATAGCACCTTTTCTTTTCTATTTTAAAATTCCAGTAGCTTTTGAAGTGCTTAACTGGGTGCCTTGATGATAATGTCCTGAATTTATAGTACCTTTCAAGTGTAAGTACTTTACAAATGATATGGAAGGCTCACTCACCAAAGACTATGCTATCTCACTAAAGCTGCTGGAGATTTAAATAGGCAGGAAGTGGCTTGAAATTGACCTGGGAGGCCAAGGATATGATCTCATTTCTACTGAAAAATGTCCTGGGAGTACCAACGATTTCAAAAGGTCAAGAATTTTAGCTTTACATTCCTTTTCCAAGGCTACCTTTGGCTCTCTAGGGCCCTCCTGGGGCAATGGTCTTTGTTCAGACAAAGGCAAGGATTTTACTAATTGAATCACTAACACTACTCCTCTCAGGGGACTGTGTATCATAGTACCCGATCAGAGTTTAGACCTTCTTTATCTGTGAAACCTGACCCAGTCAGAGTACAAGGAAAACTTTGCTTCAGGCAGAATTTGTAAAACTTTGGGATTATATTCCTCTCTCCAATCTCTTACCAAAATGCTTCATTTTTTTTTTTTTTGGAGGGAATTTCTTGACTTTCTCCATAAATATGATGTGAAATTTTGCATGTGAATGATTTACTTTCAAATGTCTGTTTTCTATTTCTACATTAATTTTAATTCATAAAGTTGCCTTGAAACGTTCAAATTATACATAGAAAACAAAATGCATAAGAGTCCTTAATTTAAACCTGGGCTCTCAAACTTCCATATTATTTTCTCTTGACTTAGGTTTTCTTCATATAGATGTATATTCAAAATTATTTTTCTAGGTACAATGAAATCCCACAAAAGACGTATTTTTTAATATATAGTAATAGTAGTCCCTTTTATATCTTTTCCAGTAAAAAATAATAAACTAAAAGGTGAAATTTTTGATCATATGAAAAAATTCTTTTTCAGCTCCGATGATGCCTTCAGTAAAGTCAACTTAAATTACCGCACAGAAAATGGGCTGTCTCTACTTCATTTATGCTGCATTTGTGGAGGTGAGCGCTTGAAACTCAATACTTTATAAACTCGTTATATGTAAAGATGGTTAATGATTTGAGCTGCTTTATAGTCTACAGGAGGATTCTATTCATACTCAATTTTCTTTTTTGCTTTATCCCTACAACCCTGATAACCTTCAGGTGAAACAGTAACTACCAGGCAGATGTTCCAGTTGATTTAGCTCTGAATTTAAGTTTTATTGTGTTCGTACCCTGAACCAAGTCACTTAGTTTGCTTGGAAATCAAAAAGAGCATTTTTCAGCATTGGGTTTGCTAGTCAGAGATTAGGTTAATTTCAGAAGCACTTAAAGCATTCCCTAAAATATCATCATGCAATTGCTTTACAATCTACAGTAAGATATGTGGAAGGTAAGATAAATGCCAAACATAAAATCTCAGTGAAGATTGATCAAAGTGAAGATTTAGAGTTAAATTTGGCTCATATTTTGTTCTGCTTTGTTCATTAATGTATTCCAAGCACCTAGCATGGAGACTGGCATTTGGTAGGTACCTAATAAGTTTATTGAATTAATGAATGGTTAGTATTTATTTTGTTAATCCAAACTAGTATTCATTGAACTTGGGTTTTTAAATAAAACACTAATGTAGAAATATCAACTCTAATCCTATTCCTTACCATTCCTCCCAAACAAATTAAGCATACTCTACTTAACAGATTTTCCTCCCAAATTTAAACATACTTTCCCCAACCTTCATCATTTCTTCCAGATATCTCTAATCTAAATAAGTTCTGCTAATGATGTTCTGAGGTGTCCTGGGCAACTCGATTTCTATCTAAGCCTTTTCACTAATAATTTATTAAGATTTTTTCCCTTTTTTTAATGCTTTAAAACCAACTAATGATGAAAGCACTATAGAAAAATATAACACAAATGCATTAAAATAAACAGCATTGATATAAAGTTTTATAAGTGTAATAAAATGTTCACTACTAAGGAAGGCTGTCAATTAATAGAAAACTTTACAAATTACCTGCAGAACAGCAGTCTGACATTTTCATACATCAGTGTGAATTTATCATTAAGTCAGAAAGATATTTTAAAGTCACTTGGTCTATCCCCACAACAACATAAGTTTCTTTCACTCTTCTCATTCAGGCAACAAGTCACATATTAGAACCCTTATGTTAAAAGGGCTTCGTCCATCTCGACTGACAAGAAACGGATTTACAGCCTTGCACTTGGCAGTTTACAAGGTATAATATCTTTGTTCCCACAATACTGTATTAGAACCAAGGATGATAATGTATCTTCAGGCTGCTGCTGCTATCTTTCTTCTTCTTCTTCTTCCTCCTCCTCCTCCCCTTCCTCCTTTCTCCCCTTCTCCTTCCTATTCCTCTTCTCTTTCTCCTCCAACTCCTTCTTCTTTTTCTCCTTCTCCTTTCCTTCTTCTTCCATACTTTTTTTTTTTTTTTTTTTTTTTTTTTTTTGCAAATTGACAATCGTGGGAAACGTTCAGAGGAACCAGAGCATTATTATATTACTGGATGAAGTTCTTTCTCTATATTTAACAGGTATCATCTATATACCAGACACATACTCTTTTCAATGCTTTCCATGTTAATTTAATTCTCATAGGAAACCTGTGCGTGAGTACTATTATTGTCCCCAAGATTACATGGTCAGTGGGTTAGCCAGGATTTAAGACCTGGCAGTCTGGTCCCCTTGCCAGAGCTTCTGACCAGGAGACCAAGCTGCTTCCATGCAGAAGAGGATGTATTTGAAGATAAAAGCAGCACATTGAAGCTACATTTCTTTTTCTTCACATTATTAAAAATACCTCCAGATATTAAAAATGTCTCTAGATTTCCCTTTAGTCTCCTTCTTTTATATCTCCTACTTTTGTTTTAGTTTGTTTCCAGTCCCTGTTTCCAAGCTAATCTCAGTACCTCATCAGAAAGTAAATGTAAAAGTGGATTGGAAAAACTAGGATACTCCATATTGGGATAGATCCTTGAGATTGTCATAAATATAAATTTATAGAATATATAAAATATTTAAAAATAAATTAAAAATGTAAAAAGTTGGAGGCACCTGGGTGGCTCAGTCAGTTGGGCGTCCGACTTCAGCTCAGGTCATGATCTCACAGTTCGTGTGTTCAAGCCCCATGTCGGGCTTTGTGCTGATAGCTCGGAGCCTGGAACCTGCTTCAGATTCTGTGTCCCCCCTCTCTCTGCCCCCACCCATGCTTGTGCTCCGTCTCTCTCTGTCTTTCAAAAATGAGTAAACATTAAAAAAAATAAATTAGAATATATAAAATATATTATTCTGTAATCGTAATGAGTTTCTACTTACTCTGCACTTATTATGAGTTAGCTATCACACTAGGTTTTATATGCATTATTTCTTTATTAATATAACTTAGTGAGATGCATAATAGGGTTTATTTTATAGAAAAAGGAAATTGAAGGTTAAAATTAGATATCTAGTAAATGTCAGAGTAATGATTAGAATCAAGTGCAGTTGGCTCATAGTTTCAGACTCTCATTGTTATATTGCATATTTTGTTCTTTCTCAATTTCATGTGAATCTGTGACAGGATTTTATTTCAATTTTGTATGTGCAGGTATGGGGGGTAGGCAGCTGTTTGCTCGTACCAGGATCACTTTGCACTACATTCTCTCCTTCAACCTTTGGAGTTCATCACTGGGGGAAGAGAGCCATATTTTGCCATGATTCAGATTCACATATTCCTGTGATTCATAGTGCAAATGCTCTAATGCATACCCTTTTCTACCCCCAGTCAATGCCCAATTTTTTTTTTTTCTGGGAGAAAGCATCAGTTATGTGCTGATAACTGCACATAACTGTGCAGGTATTAGGAGGAATTGAATACCAAGTTTCCTGTGAAACTTGTATTGAGGCTGAGTTCAGGAGGTAGGAAAACAGTGTCTGATGCTGGCTTTTCTGCTGACTAGCAGGAGGTGAAAGTAGAAGACCTCCAAGGAATAGGAAGGGAATGATGGAGAGTTAAGGCAGTATGTAAAACCATGAATCCTGAATCTGACTGGGAGATTCCTTTTTGCATTAGTTTGTTTTCCTAACACTTAGCATGACACAACCACAGAAATGCATTCTCAATGATTTAGTGCTACAATCTTTACAGAATCTATTTCTTCCAATTCTTTTTATCAAACTAAGTTTCCATTTTTAGGATTCCCTCTATTTCTTCTGTTTTCATATATTTTACAGAAGGATATATGGACTAGCTTTCTTGTAGCAAGTTTAAAGAAATTTAGAATCTTAGGACACAGAGTAGGCAACGTTTTTAAAAAGGCCATAGTAGAGTACATGATTACTCATTCTTTAACAAGGGCAAAAACAAATTAAATTTACAATTTCCCTTAAAACACAGAAACCATTGCATTAAGTCTAGTTCTAACTATCCACTCTGCCCTACCTAAGAAAAAGAAAATACACTTACATAATCATAATACAATGATCAAAATCAGAAAATTTAACATTGATGCAATACTATTATTTAATCTATTGTCCAAAGTCAAATTTGGTTAATTATCCTATTAGCATCATTTATAAAAAGCTGTTTATTTTTTTCTTGTTTAGGATTGATTCCAGAATCATTCATTTTTACTTTTCTTGTCTCTGTAATCTCCTTTTATTTAAAAGAGATTTCCTTTCCTTTGTTTCCTTTTCTTTCCTTTCTTGATCTAATATTTTGGTGCATACAGAATAGTTATGCATTTATATGTACTTATTTGGATGTTTATAAATATTGCAAATGAATTGAATTTTTTCTTAACACTCACAAAACGAATAATTTGATTTTCACCTTTTTTATTGGTCACATCAGCAGCTTTTTCAAGTATACACCCTGGCATGCTGGGCCTGCCTCAGACTTGGGTAGTTTTTACCAGCAGGGCAACTCTGCTTTTATTGATAATAATGGAGCAGATGTTTTATTTTTTAATTCCATGTGGATAGTTAGCACTCCTCTGACTTTTTTGGTTTATTTCTCCTTTGTTTCTGCTTAGTTTATTTTTTTAATAGGGATTAAATTTATTGATATATAATTTATGCACAATAATTTCACGATTTTAAGTGGACAATTTGATGAGTTTTAAAAATGTATAGAGTCATGTACTATCATCACAGTTGTGACATAGGACTTTTCTATCATGTAAAAGAGTTCCTTCATACCTTTTTGTGGTTAATTCCCTGCCCTATCCCCTGGCCTCTGTAAATACTATGTTTTCTTTCACTATAGTTTTTCCCTTTCTAGAATTTTACATAAATGCAATCCATTTAGTATATTTTCTTTTATATATGGTTTCTATCACTTAGCAGAGTGCTATTGTTGTGTGTTTAGTAATTCACTTCTTTTAATTTGTAGTTGTATTCCATTCTATGGATATACCACCATTTGTTTAACAATTCATCTGTTACGGATATAAGGGTTATTTCCAGATTTTGACTGTTATAAATCTGCTATTAACATTCATGTACAAATCTTCGTTTGAACATACATTTTTATTTCTCTTGGGCAATATGTAGGAATGGAATTGATGGGTCATATCATAATGATACCAAGATCTTTACCAAATTAGCTATATCATCTTCTATTCCCATCAGTAATGTGTGAGATTCTAGTTGTTATGTTACACACTCTTGCTAACACTTATCAATATTTTTTATTTTAGTGATTCTATTGGATGTATATTAATATTTCAAGATTAATTTATATTTCCCTAATGGCTAAGGAAGTTGAATAGATTTTTATGTGCTAGTTTGTCACCATTTTTTTTTGATGTAGTGTCTGTTCAAATCTTAATTCCATTTTTAAATTTGGTTTATTGTTTTCTTAAATTGTAAGAAGATATCTTTATATATTTTAGATATGGGTTTTTTTGTTGGATATACATTTTGCAAAACTTTTCTCCAGTCCGTGGCTTGCATTTCATTTTCTTAGCAGTGGCACTTAAAGAGAAAAACTTTTATGCATTATTTTTTAACTGATTACTCTAGTGATTACACTATGGACCTTGAACAAACATGTGCATTGTCTGTTAATATTGGCCTATATCACTTTAAATGTAAGCACCTTCCATATTATAGTTCCACTTTATCTTCATTCTTTATAGTATTGTTTCCATGTACATTATTTCTATATATGAATATACTGTCAGAATTTTCATGATAAACACTTCATATATTTTAAAGAAAGTGAGAGAAAATATCTAGTTTTCAGCAGATTGGTTATAATAATATTATGTATGATTGTCTCTGTATAATGCTTTTTAGAGTTCACTGAGCTTCTTAAATCCATAAGTTTATGTTTTTATCAAATTCATGAATTTTGATTATTGTTTTTTCATATATGTATGTTAGAATGTTTGATAATCTTCCATAGGTTACTGAGTCTCTATTCATTTTCTTCTCTTTTTTTTCTCTGTTTTTAAAATTTGATTATTTCTATTTACCTGAATTCAAGTTCAAAGACTATCACTCTGCCATCTCCCATCTGATGTTAATCTAAGAATTATTCATTTCAGATACCATACTTTTCAGTTCTAGGATTTCCCTTGATTTTTAAATATAATCTCAATTTCTCTTTTATGATTACTCATCTGTTTCTTTTATTTTTCTTTATTTTCCTTTAAATTCTGGAAGCTATGATTAATGACTTAAGTTTTTTTAATGTTTGTTTGTTTGTTTATTTATTTTATTTATTTATAAATGTTTTTTAAATGTTTATTCATTTTTGAGAGAAAGACAGAGAGAGACAGAGTGTGAGAGGTGGAAGGGCAGAGAGAGAAGGAGTCACAGAATCTGAAGCAGGCTCCAGGCTCTGAGCTGTCAGCACAGAGCCTGACGAGAGGCTCGAACTCACCGGCTGCAAGATCATGACCTGAGCTGAAGTTGGACGCTTAACCAACTGAGCCACCCAGGTGCCCCATGCTTATTTATTTTTGAGAGAGAGAGACAGAGCGTGGGCACTGGAAGGGCAGAGAGAGAGAGAGAGAGAGAGGGAGACACAGAATCAGAAGCAGGCTCCAGGCTCCAAACTGTCACCACAGAGCCCAATGTGGGGCTCGAACACACAAACTGTGAGATAATGACCTGAGCTGAAGCCGAACACTTAACCAACTGAGGCACCCAGGCACCACAATGACTGCTTTTTAAATGCCTTATCTGTTGTTTCTAACACCTGGATTACCTCAGTGTTTATATCTAGTGGATACTTTTCTCTTGGCTGAATATTACATTTTCCAGTTTCTTCACTATTTATTAATTTTTTATTGCATGTTAGACATTATATATTATTTGTTTTAGTAAATCATCATGTTATCTTCCTTTAAAGGGTGTTGAGTTTTGGGGCACCTGGGTGGCTCAGTTGGTTAAGCATCAACTTTGGCTCAGGTTATGATCTTGCAGTTCCTGAATTCAAGCCATGCATCAAGCTCTGGGCTGTCAGCAGAGAGGCTGCTTCAGATCCTCTGTCCCCAGTTTTCTCTGCCATTCCCCTGCTCGTGCTCTCTCTCTCAAAAAAAAAAAAAAAAAACAAAAACAAAAACAAAAACAAAAACAAAAAAAAAACAACACAAAACAAAACAAAACATTAAAGGTTGTTGAATTTTTCTTTTGTTTTATTTCTGGAAGGCAGTTACATTTTTGGTGGATTCATTTCACCTACTCAATCTTGATTTGATTTGTTGTTAGGATGGGTCTATTTGAGTTTCAAACTAAGCTTAATGGCATACTTCTTGCTCCAGGATGTGGTCCTCATTCCTGAATATTGTTCTTACCTTTTGATATCTTACCTGAATGCCCAAGTCACTCAGTAAAGTCTCCATTATGCCTTCTGATACTCCAAAATCTTCTATTATTGCATGACCTCTTCCATCATTACCATTCACCTTCAGCCATAAATCAGCTGATTTTATCTACTATAGAGTTTTTCTCTGTTCCTGTGCAGCCCAACTCAAAAACTTGAAGTGAATCTCAATGCAGATATCTGCAGTTCTCTGTCTGTGAAGCTTCTTCTGCTGTTCGGTTACCCTGCTTGACAAATTACAGTCATTTTATAATCCCAGAAATTTCATCTCCATTGTCAATTCATTATGATTGCCCTTCCACTTTATCTTCTGTGACAAGGAAATAATCTCAGGCAGAAAGCCACAGCAATCATGGAATATTGTGGAGGTTTCCTTTGAATCTTTCCGTTTGTCCGAAGATCACAGTTCTTTGTTCATGTTCTTCATATTGTCATATGTTTTGTTACATTTTATGGGTTTTTTTGCCTTGCCAGTAGGGAAAATGTATGCAAGTTATCCAGTCATACCCCCATCTATTTTTAGATTACTTCCAAAATGATCTGCATAAGACACACATCTATAATGTCAATATTCTGTTTAAAACTTACCTTTGTCATCCATTACCTGGATAATAAAATTCAAGCTTTTAAATAAGAGATTCAAAATCCCTTAATTCATAATGTTTGCTGGAATCACTTTTCAGACTTTTTCCTGCAGACTTTTTCTATTCACCCAACTCTAATGATTTTCAAATTTAGTATGCATAAGAATTATATGGTAACTACATGTTTAAAATGGATATATCTTTTTCCATCTCACCTCAATCAAATTTGATATATGTAGAATATACTGGGAATCTAAAATTTTAACAAATGGCCTAGGCAATTTTGATGTAAGCAATGTAAGGCTACCTGATGAAGATCATTGTTCAAGTCTTGCAAATCAAATTGTGGTAAGACCAGCAGGACCTGCCTCAATGAGAGATTTTTAGAAATGCAGAATGTCACTTCCTATCCCACCCCTAACCATCCAGAATGTTTGTTTGTCTGTTTGTTTGTTCATTTTTAATTCTAGCTGACAGGTTTGCAGGCTAAAGTTTGAAAAGCACTGTTCTAGATTATTCTTTAGGACAAGGGTTTTTCATACTCCAATGTTTTTATCCTTATTATTTCTTCTGCTTAAGTGTATGTTTATTTTCCCAATAGGAAATTATTACTTATTTAAAATCAAGATAAATTGAGCCTCTTTGAGCTTTCTTGAACTCCCAAGCAGATTTTATTGTACTGTCTTTTGGGTTTCAATTACAAATTCACACTGTTTTATATTACAGCACTTATAATTATTTGTTTGGATATTTCACATATTGGTCTGTGAACTTTGAGCATTGAGATAGTCTTTTTCTTTAATTCCTCAGTGTGTAAGGACCTATAAAAGATCCCTTATAAATACCCATGAGATATTAATGATGAGTATCCAAACACGAGCACAAAAAATACTTGATTGATGTAATGTACGTTAATAAAGATGGTCAGCTTAGAAGCTAGACTATTTGTTTCCACATCTCAGTTCTGAGACTTGTTAGCTGTGTATCTTTAGACAAATTATTCTCTCCTTAGTCTTGAAATGGAGGAAATAGAATTACCTATTTCATTGGGTGGTTTATAGTTTTAGAAAGACAAACCATATGTAATATTCAGCAAAACACATAGCACACAGTAAGTACTTAATAAAAATTAACTTCGTTGAACTTCCGCTTCAAACAAACATTTTTTGAAAACCTAATGTTCTGCCATTTTCTACAGAAAAACAAAAAGGATCGTGTCTTTTACATTATTAGATTCTAAAGAGATGAGAATATGTAATCCTAAAAACATCAAAGTAGTGAAATCTGCACTTATATCAATGAACTCCAAACTTTTTTATCATAATCCATATAAAATTAGCATCCTCAAATGCATATATTTGTTTTTAAATTAAAATTATGAACAAAAATCATAAATTTGTGGGTGTAAATCCATCTTTCGTATATCCTTTTTGATAATATCAAAATATTTTGACAAATTTGTTTTCAAATATGATTAGATTGTCATTAATTTTGCCTGGAAATTTGGCGTACAAAAAGCTCAGATTTTTAGAAAGAAAAGTGCCAGCTCTGCCATTTTCCTTCCCTTCTTCTTATATTAATAACATACATATCATCTCTGATGGCTTCACAGGAATCTTTTAAAGATAGCCTCCTAATTTTTTTAAGGATAAATTCAGATAAAATTAGATATTAAAATCTATAAATCTACTTAATTTAGCTCACATAGCCATAATGCATCATTATGTACTAATTGCTAAAAAAAAGTGAGGAGCAACTCTCAGCTTATCTACATTTGGAATTATAAGTATTTATTTATTAACTTTGGGTATTGTATGTGACACATGGCTCACTGATGTATGAGCTGAGAGCTGAGACCACCAATATAAATTTTCATGTTCAATATTAGTAAAATTTAATTATCTTTATTTACAAATAAAGATAAATAGAATTTCTAAATTTTTTTTTGCATATTAATTTCTTACTAGATACCGGTCATATTTGCATCCCACTTTAAATGGAGTATACTTTGGTTAAATTCCTAGCGATGCTATTGCTGGGTCATAAGGTAGTTCTATTTTTAATTTTTTGAGGAAGCTTTACACTGTTTTCCAGAGTGGCTGCACCAGTTTGCATTCCCACCAACAGTGAAAGAGGGTTCCCATTTCTCCACATCATTGCCAGCATCTATAGGTTCCTGATTTGTTCATTTTAGCCACTCTGACAGGCCTGAGGTGGTATCTCAGTGTGACTTTGATTTCTATTTCCCTGATGATGAGTGACCTAGACCATGGGGGAGGGAAAGGGGAAAAAAGTTACAAACAGAGAGGGAGGAAGGCAAACCATAAGAAACTCTTAAATACAGAGAACAAACTGAGGGTTGATGGGGGCTGGGGGAGAGGGGAAAGTGGGTGATGGCATTGAGGAGGGCACTTGTTGGGATGAGCACTGGGCATTGTATGGAAACCAATTTGACAATAAATTATATTAAAAAAAAAAGAATGTGAAAAAAAACCTGTATAAAATTCTCCAGTGCACAATAAATGAATATAAATATTTAAAAAAGAAATAAATAAAAATAAATGGGGCATACTTCTTTAAATGGTATCTAGGTTGTAGTCCTAAAATGAAACATAAGACTCTGGGGGAAATCTTGAGATTTCTATAGTTTCAAAAATCTTAAATAAGAATTTTAATGAACAAAACCATATTATACCATCTAATTAATCTCACATATATCTTTCCTTCACACAGGCAAACCACTTAAAATTTCTCAAGTGAAAGAAAAATCGCATTTTGATTAGTCAACTTTTTTAAAAGCATTTTATGTGATGAAAGCAGGTGTTGAATGGTCATTTATTCCATCCTACAGATTTCTAGCAAGATCTCTTTCCAATCATTCAGAAGAAGTCATTTAAATATTTATTACAAAGAGGAAGGGCATAGGAGGGGGGTATTTAATTCAACCTATGACAGTTTGGCTTACTAGACCTAGGTTCTTATTACCACAAAACAATGCCTGACAGAAAGCTCTGTGTTTTCTATTCATGGTGATCTATAGCCTGGAAACTGTTGAATCTTTTTTTTCCAATGTTTTTTTCTTCCTTAACATGTGTATTGGACTGCAAAATTGATATTTTTTTCAACTATCCTAAAATCCAGGTCACAAAGCATGTGTTTCATAGTTTCTGAATCCTTTACATAGATAAGATTTTATCCGTGTTAGTTCTATTCTTATTTTAGATTGGATTATTCCATGTTGTGGGGGCTGTCCTGTGCATTTGTAAGATGTTTAGCAGCTTTCCTGGCCTCTAGTCTCTAACTGCTGATAGCCACTGCACTCATCCCCAGTGTGACACCAAAAATGTCTGCAGACGTTGCCCCTGGGGGACAAAATCACCCTCTGTTGAAAACCATTAATTTAGAGGACAAAGTTAATTGATATTTTTTAAAAAAGTTTTTTTTAGCGTCTATTCATTTTTGAGAGACAGAGAGAGACAGAGCTCGAGCAGGACAGAATCCGAATCAAGTTTCAGTCTCTGAGCTATCAGCACAGAGTCCATAGCGGGGCTTGAACTCACTGACTGAGATCATGACCTGAGCTGAAGTTGGATGCTTAACTGACTGAGACACGCAGGTGCCCTGATATTTCTTTAAATCCAAGTTACATTTTAATTGAATGGTTTCTTCATTAAAGAGAGCATTTTCTCCAGAAGGGAATTGGCCAAGATAATAATAATAAATTTCTTTGGAAAAAAAAGAAACAAAATTCATACCCACAAAAAAAAGAATCTTATTTTTTGCATACTTAACTAAACTTTATAGTTAGTTGCAAGTTTTAAACATTGTTTAATACTTGACTCTTACTTTAAGGAACCAGAAAACATTTATACCCACAAATGAGAGTAAACATTAATATTTATATTCATATCTCTTCTTAATAATCCAATATATTTCATAATCTCTAAATGAACATATTCTCAGTAAAACATTGATAGGATTTTAACTGAAGACACTAACACATGCTTCAATTCTTATATTGGCACTATTTCCTGGAGAATCTTCCCTGACCCCTTCCAAGTCTGGATTAGGCATCCCTCCAATGTACTCTTGTAAGCACCCTGTACCTTATCATATTGTGAACGATTCTGTATTTCATTTCTTGGTTATTTCTCTACATCTTCCTCTAGTTTAGGAGTCACAATCTTACATGCTTGCAGGAATGATGCAGGTAACATAAATGAATTAAGATGATAGTGATATGACAGAGTTAAATGGGAACTAACACTCAATGTTTCTGAGACACAAGAAGTGGTGGAGACTTTGGAAAATTAGAGAATTTATGCTCCATGTAAAGGGAGTAGTAATTCATCTCCAGCCAATCATTGCCAACTAGGAATGTAAGCCCAGTATTGCCCCAAATTTCAGAGAATCAGAAATTATATGAAGCTTCCTGATATGCAATTTCCATTCTTTCAAATTTTTAGCTGTGTTATGCAGGCCAAACCATATATATCCCTCCCCTCTGCACCCCCCCACCACCTGACTTGTGGCCTGTTTGTAATCTCTGGTAAAATTATGAGCACCACCAAGGCAGAGACCGGATCTAAATTGCTTATCATTGTAATCTAAATACTTAGAACAATTCCTGGTGTATATTCATCAATAAATACATGTTGCATAAATAAATTAGTAAGTTATAATTCTATGGTGACTAGGAAAAAGAAAAGCACTCCAAAGGAGGAAGAATTATGTTGACATTGGACAAAATATGGTTCTATTTTGGCCATTATAAGTGGAAATTAGGAAATTGTCATATATATCTCTTTAAGGGATATATTAGTGAATTTGTGGGAATAGAAAGTGCAAAAATGGATTGGAAATAAATGGAGTTGGGAAAATGTAGGCAATGAATATTAATTGTTCTTTCAAAAGGCAAAAGACTGGGCAGTGTCTTGAGGAATGCCAGAATCACAGAAAGATTTCTACAATAGAATGTTTTTGATCTTTTTTAAGTTTTGTTCCTTTGGATAAACATCAACACTCTCCTTTTCGAAAATAAATAAGCGTTAAAAAAATTAAGAAAAAAAACAAAGGGAGGGTGCCTGGGTGGCTCAGTCGGGTAAACATCCAACTTCAACTCAGGTCATGATCTTACATTACAGTGGGTGAGTTTGAGCCCTGGTATGGGCTCTGTGCTGACAGTTCAGAGCCTGGACCCTGCTTCAGATTCTGTGTCTCCCTCTCTCTCTGCCCCTCCCCTGCTCGTGCTCTCTTTCCCTTTCAAAAATAAATATACATTTAAAATTTTTTAAAAAATCAACATTCACTGCCTGTTTAGATTTTTTTTAATTTAAAATAATTAAAATATAAGTGAAAACAAATTAAAGAAATTATAATATTCAATTTGCTTTTTCAAACAGCATGTATTTGCATTCTCCCAAATTCCCGGAGATTTTGATTAGCTCCTCCCTATTAAATCATCACTATATTATTTAAAAAGAGAACAAGTGCATTCAAAAGCCAACTGGAGGAAGCCCATAGGAAGTCATTATAGAAAACAGATGTGGAAGGGTCAGCAGAGGTGATGAGAAAAAAATAGGTCAAAAGCAAATTTGGAGATATTACCTTTAGTACAGGTACTCAATCTAAGAGTGGGTTCCTTCTCTTTTTTTCTTTTTTTTTCAAAATTTCAAGCAAAGTCAAGTGCTTCTGCCACACTGATACCTTTAATAAGTGATATCTTTTGTGAAGATAAATTCAGAATTATTTCAACAAGAGGTATGTAGGTGTGAACTTTCATGAACAGTTATTTTTATACTGATTAATGGATCCTTTCACTGGAGCTGTCTATGACGCATGAGGCAGCTCTAGTCCATTAAACTTTAATGCTTGGAACTAAATATATTTCATACTGAAGCTCTGCATAGTCCCTTGCCCTAAAGTAAACCTTAATATTCTTTGAAGTCTACAAAACTTCTTTATTAATTTTTTCCCTACTAACACAAACAGGCTATAATAATTACTGGGCTGGCTAAATTGTGTTGATACAAAAAAAAATACTTAAATAAGCACATTATTAAAATATTTATTTCTATACCCCTGTTTTCACACGCAGAAACCCAGTCTTCTTTCCAAACCCAGTTCAGGTCTTCCTTGTTAACTTGATGTGACATTTCAGGGACTATCTGAATATTTGCATTGGGTAGGGTGTTACAGAAAACAATTTAGCCTAACTTACATCTTACAGGTGAAGAAATTGAGATATTTCATGATTAAATATATTTAGAAATAGAGTGGACTATGATGTAAGGTGAATGTTCTCAAAGGTCAGTCTTTGAGGTGATACGTTTAATATTAATATATAAACTTGTAAACATTTTGAGTTTATAGACATTCATGTATACATTATACAATTTGATCCTGTTGCAATGCTATAAGATAGATACAGCAGATATTAGATTCCCTTTTTACAGGTGAAGAGCACTTGGTCAGGGCTTATACATGAAAGGCAAAAAATTGAGAGTGGATTAGTTGGGGGTGGAGGGTAATATGTCATATTGAGAAAAGCATACTATTTAAAATCAGAAGATTAAGTTCAAATCCCAGTTCAGCTTTGATTTAAATGTACATTAAATAAATGTATTTTATGGTATGGTGTGCCAGTTGAGTTCTTGAAAACCAGGCTCTGAAAGGGATTTTGGAGTGCAAGAGATTTATTTGGAAGTGACACCTGTGAAAAGGAAAGGAAGGTAGTAGAATTAGTCTGGGTAAGATAGTAGAGTTAGACTTGTTAAAATCTTTGCCACCCCAATGGGAACCTCAGGGCAAAAATTGCCTATTAGAGGAGTATCACTAGAGTGGCTAGGTCCTTCTACCATCAGCTTTCTCAGTCCATGACTGGGGCCACCTTGGAAAGATAGTGATCTTCTTGGCTCTACTGCTACAGTGGATCCTGAAAGAGCTAGCTAAGGCAGGCTTTCAGCTAACCACACTACCAGTACACTCTTCTTGAAGGGAGATCTGAGTGGCATATTTCTGCATCTGCCATGCAAGGGGAAATATCCATGATTCCATAATAAATGAAAAAGGGAGATTACTTACCTCTATATGTAGTATGAGCTCAATTGTATACATATTAATAATAAAGATTATGTGTCAAGCATTATGCAAAAATGCATTACATTTTTTTATTGAGTCCTCACAACTCTATCAGATTGATATTATGATCTCCACTGAATAGAAAAACACTCCATAACCTACGAAGTTAGGGGACCATGTCCCAAATGTAGAAAGTAGCTGTCAGTATGCAAACACAAGTTTACTTTGTTGTGATATTCTTTGCTCTATTTAGTTTCATGAAGGTTTGTACCTAGGGAAAAGAATGGAAGGAAATAAACACATAAATGATAATAGTGATTATATGGTAGTACTACAGGTTATAAATTGTTATTTATTCCTTTACTTTCTACATTTTCTATTATGACATATTCTAGTTATCTGTTGAGGCATAACAAATTACCCCAACCTTAGTCCTCTAATACAACAATCATTTAATTATTCTCATGGATTCTCAGTTCATAAATTCAGACAAAACACGGGAGGGATGTCTTGATTCTTCTCCACTGTATTTAGGGCCTCAGCTGAGAAGACATAAATGACTGGTGTACTCCATCAACCAGGGAATTGGAAACCTTTGAAGGCCTCACATATCTGGTGTGCCTGGACTAGAATGACTAAGTCTGGCTTTAGCTAGGTCATTTGATTGGAAAGCCTTTATGTGATCTGTCTATGTGGCCTGGGACCTAGTATAGCCTGACTGCCTCAAATTAGTAAGACTTCTTGCATGGTAGCTAACAGCTTCAAGAGCAAGTTTTCCAGAAAATAAGGAGGAAGGAATGTGGCTTTTTATGACCTAGACTTGGAGGTCATAGTTTACTTCTACCACACTCTTTTGGTCACAACCCACCCAGATTCAAGGGGAAGGGCCACAAATTTCACATCTATACGGGAAGATCATAAATTAATGTGTGCCATGTTTTAAAACTTGCAGAACACATATTTCCAAATCAGAAGAAAGTAAATTTTAGACATTAAAATTCCCAGTTTAGTTTTTATTCTGAAATAGGATTGGCAAAACAAAACAAAACAAGTGTGTGTGTGTGTGTGTGTGTATTTAACTTATGTAATTTGGTGGTAGAGAATCTGAGCTCTCTAACACTAATGGTTACTTATTTTTGGCTTTATCCATAGTAACAATCACAGAGCTAACAACAGGCAAGATATTAGATGCTGTGTTAGAGTTTTATGCATAATACAAAGTTGGAGTTGCTACCATTACAAAAAGCTTTCACCCATTTACTTAAATCTTTGTAGATCTATTGTATCCTGAATCCTATTTTTTCAAGGATTTCCTGGACAGATTTTTTTGTCCAAGCCTTACTCTACCACATGTGGATTTTCTTTTTCTTAAAAATAAATATTGTATACATTAATGCATTACAGAGGCTTATTTGCCCCACACTTCAGAATGCTTCTGTGTTCCACTGAGTAATAATGATGTAAATTTGGCTAGACAGTGCATAAGGGAAAACCTGTCCATTCTCCAGAAGACTATTCCCTATCCAAGGCTTAAGGGTCATTCTTTTAAAAATTTGCCATTAGATCCTTGTTATGTATCATAGAGCAAGCAATTAATAAGATCAGCTTTATCATATTTAAAATTTACCTAATATTATTAATTTGTATGAATTTTTTTCTGGGAGCTGTGTACCATATTGCTGAATTTTAAAGTTCTTCCATTACAACTTAAGACTTCTGTAGAGGAGGGGAGAAATATTTGGGACTTGTCACTTAAATGCAACAAAATACAGCAAAAATCATCCTCTCTTCGATATTGGAACAAAGGAAAGATCGGCACCATGGATCGTCAAACATGCAGCATGGAATTTGGAGTCAAACAGACTTAAATTTGTATCTAGCTCCAACACTTACAAACTAAGTTTCTACAATTACTTCAAATTCTTTGAGTCTGATTGTTATCAGGTATAGTAGAGACAGTTCTATTTTTCTCATAGGTAACTTGCGAAACTTGAAAGAGATTATGTCAAAACATTTTACATGGTACTTAATCATAGTGAGCAAATTTTAAGTAGCAATGATTGTTTTGTTACATTCTCTTTAGCACAGCTTGGAAAGAGAAAACTTCTATTTTTATCGCATTTGGTAAAAAAAAAAAATTTAGATCAATCAGAGATCAACTTAAGAAATCCAACCAAGATATGAAAGGATAATTTAGTACTTTGAACTGACTCAACATTTGACTGTTCTGGAGAAATCATGACAGGGCACCTGGGCTCAGTCATTAAGCATGTGACTTCGGCTCAAGTCATGATCTCACAGTTCGTGAGTTTGAGTCCCACATCGAGTGATCTCAAGCCCTGCTCCGGGTGAGCCCTATTTCTCTCTCTCTCTCTCTCTCTCTCTCTCTCTCTCTCTCTCTCTCTCCCCCTCCCTCCCTCTCTTTCTCTCTCTGTCTGCCACTCACTCACTTTAACCCTCTCTCTCAGAAAAAAAAAAAAATCATGACATACTTTCTCTTACATTCCACAAATTTCAGCTAAATAAGAAAAAATATATAAAAATAGTTGAGATTGGGGTGCCCGGGTGGCTCAGTCGGTTGAGCGTCTGACTTCAGCTCAGGTCATGATCTTACAGTTTGTGGGTTCGAGCCCTGCATGGGACTTGGTGCTGACAGCTCGGAGCCTGGAGCCTGCTTTGGATTCTGTCTCCCTCTCTCTCTGCCCCTCTCCCACTCATGCTCTGTCTCTGTCTCTCAAAAATAAATAAAAATGTTAAAAAAAATGTTAAAAACTTTAAAATATTAGTTGAGATTACTAGAATCTGCCTGATAAATATTTTATAGATTCCATTTTTTACATATAATTATTTTAATATAGTCTAGTACAGTGCTTGTCAAAAGGTAGATATTCATTAATACATATTTGTCAAGTTAAAGAGTATCCATCTTTCTACTGATTTGTATGAGTTCTTCATATATTAGATACACAAACCACTTGTAAATTTTACATATTACAGATGTTTCTCTAATTTTTCATTTATCTTATTGTATTTTTAATTGCTTTATTTGCCTAAATTTATCATATTTTTCCTCTACTTTAAAAAATGATTTTGTGCTTAAAAAGACCTTCTCCACTTCCTGCATTGCCTACCAATCTGCAGAGAAAAACATTCTAATTTTTCATTTACCTCAGAGACTACTCCTGTCTTTAGCCTCACCATTTAAAATTAAAAGTTATTGATGAGGTTGGAATTAATTCCCATGATTTTTTTTTGTTGTTGTTTTTATTCCTGGAGAAAGCAGAACTCATAGACATTTCCTGTTTCCAGTACTGCTTTAGAGTTTTCCTATGTTTTATTACTTTGATTATTTCAGTGGGTAACTAATGAATCAGAGGAAATGAAGTTGTGGGGAGAAGGCAAGGGGAAAGGAGAAACAGAAGTTAGATGATGGGGTCAAATCACTTGCTTATTTGGAAGCTTTCACTGAGGACCAAACTGAGCTCCAGTCTTCTTTGTCCAACGGTGATAAGTTTATTGAGTTATTATTTTTCCAGGTACCTTTTAAGTACTTTAAATGTATTATCACATCAGTTGTGAATGCACAGTTTGTATGTGTATCACATCAGGAGATGCAGTTAATGTCCTCTTTATTGAAAACCAACGAACTTCATGTGAAGAGGTTATGTAACTTGCCCCAATTGACACAGTCATTGGCAGAGCTGGTATTCTAACTAGGGAGGTAATTCTAGTACCCACAGTCTTAACCTTATGTTGTAAGTGTCTCAAACTTAACATGTGACAAATTAAACATCTTATTTCTCCCCCAAACTACTTCTTCCTAACTCCTCCCTAGCTCATGTCATTCTGTTAGCTATTGCACTTGGGAAAAATTCGAACACCAAATACCCTGGTCTGCAAGACTCTATGAGATCATGTGGCTTTGACCTCTTCTTGAACATTATTTTCCTTTCTTGATTTTTTTTTAAACCTTCTCTTCAACACTGGCCTTCAAACACACTAAGTTTATTTCCATCTTAAGAAATTATATGTTTCACACTAGCTGCTCCCTGGCCTTTAGTGGCCATCCTTGAAATTGTAGCTTGGATTTCTCCTTTTTAGTATTTACTACATATCTCAAGTGCACATTTAGCTCAATGAAGCTTTCCCTGATTACTCAGTTTAGAGTAGCCCCTTTATCATTTGCCTGTTTTCCCTCATAGTCATTGGTACTGTATCATTCCATACATTACTTTTTATGTGTTATCTCTCTACTCTTACATACACACAGTAAAAATATAAGCTCCATGAAGGCAGAAATTTAACTGTCTTACTGCAGTGTCTCCACTGCTCATAACAGTGTTTCACATACTATACATGCTCAATAAATATTTGTTAAGTATATGAAAAGTGTATTGAAAAGGAGAATAATGTCATAAAAACTGTGTGTAAGAATATTTATTTGGTAGCAATATGGAAAATGGGCTGCAGTGGGAAAAGCCTTCATCAAGGAGACTAGTTAGAAGGTTGTAAAATGGAGGGTGATGTTAGAAATGAGAAGAAATATAGGAAGTACTAGTAAGTTAAAACCAGAGGAATTCTGAAACTGATTGAGTGGAAGAGATTTAAAGTCATTTGGAGTAAGAAAATGTCATTAACAAGAATAAGAAATACTAGAAGATGACAGATAACACTGGGGAAATTATGAATGGTATTTAGAAGAGCAATTTTGAGGGGCGCCTGGGTGGCGCAGTCGGTTAAGCATCCGACTTCAGCCAGGTCACGATCTCGCGGTCCGTGAGTTCGAGCCCCACGTCAGGCTCTGGGCTGATGGCTCAGAGCCTGGAGCCTGTTTCCGATTCTGTGTCTCCCTCTCTCTCTGCCCCTCCCCCGTTCATGCTCTGTCTCTCTCTGTCCCAAAAATAAATAAACGTTGAAAAAAAAATTTTTTTTAAAAAAATAAGAGCAATTTTGAATTTTTAATTTGAGATGCTATTGATAGGCAGGATGCATAGAATTTGGACTTAGAAGATCTGGACTAAAGATAAAGTTATCTGGTTGTGTAAGAATTACCAAAGGTGGCATTTGGAATGAGAAAGTAGCTTGGGCCTAAACTCACTTTTTGGAGGCAGACAGAAATAAAGAAGAGGCAAAGAGAAAGAAATCAGGAATATATGGTTTTAAGACAGCAAAAGAGGTAAGGATTTTAAGAAAAAAGAGATAATCTGACTATAGAGAGGAGACGGAGGATTGACATTGGATTTGGTGAACAAAGTTACCTTCTGAAACTTGAGGAGGTGATTCAGGACCATGGTGAGTCCTTATGTCTGAGGTGGAAGAAACTAGCATAGTGATTTCTCTTGATAATGTAAGGCAAGGACAAAGGGAGAACCGATGGTGTGAGAAAGAGCAGAATTCAATGTGTAAGGAGTATAGTGAACTCAGTTGGGATTATGTAAGATTTGTGTATACATGGCTAGGGATTACTAAAGAAATGAAATCGGAGCTGTCAACAGTGAGCAGCAATAACTTTATTCAGAAGCTTGGAAAATGAAGCAAGGATAGAGATAACTGTAAGAATAAGCTTCAGTGGAATAAATTTGTTTTGTTCTATTTGTTTTGCTTAAAAGAATGGAGAAGAGGAACCTGGGTGGCTCAGTCAATTGAACGTCTGACTCTTGATTTCAGCTCAGGTCATGATCTCACAGTTCCTGAGATGGAGCCCTGTGTCGGGCTCTGTGCTGACAGCACCGAGCCTGCTTGGGATTCTGTCTCTCCCTCTCTCTCTGCTCCTCCCCTGCTCACTCATGTGGGATTCTACCCCTCTTTCTCTCTCAAAATAAATAAACATTAAAAATAATAAAGAATGAAAAAAAAAACAAAGAATGGAGAAAACTTAAGTCTCTATTCTGAACAAAGGGAGCCAATGGAACAGTAAAGAAACACAAAATCTTTAACTTACTTAGTAGAACAGATATACAGAGTAGAGAATTTTGAAACTATAACATTAATTTTGCTATTTGGAATTCTTTACCAAAGTTTTTTCACTTTTTTATAATTTCTCCTAGACCTTCAGTTATGTATAACAGGATTAAGAAATCAAACTTTTTTTTTTTAATGGGAGGATTTTCTTAACCAACAGTATTTGAAATAATACTTTCATGCATAAATGCAGTGGTCTATCCCATGAAGACTTGACTTTCTTGCCACAGAGTATGTTTGAGATGTTGGTGGGTCAAATATTATACAGAAGTTGTGGTTTGAATTCTTTCTTCGAGTGAGAAATAATCTCACTCAAAAGAAAGAAACATGAAGACCTTTCTTTGCATTCCCTTCCAGCTGTGGGGTTTTATGAATATGTGACCCTCCATATCACTCTTTTGAATGTTCTGACTTATAAAATAAGGTATAAAATAGTAACTTTTCATAGGGTAATTTTAGAAAATATTTTTTTTATTTTTATTGTTTTATTAACCATCTTTGAAGTCTTACCATATACCAGGTTTAAATAAGTTAATGCATCTGAAAGGTTAATTACATAATAAAAATTCAATGAATGTAAATTGCTATTAATATTGTGAAAAAGTTCCTTGTCTCTCCAAAGACAGAAATACAGTGCAAATAATAGTATGAGGAAAGTAAGGACCCCTTTGGCCATTGCATAAATTATTCTAACTTAAAGGCCTAAATACTACTTCAAACATTTTCACTGTTAAAATAAGTCAAGTTAAGAAAGACACTACTGATTGATTATATGTAGGCCCATGACACTATGTGTCATTAATTATGTATAGGTGCTATGACACATATGCAGAGAAGAAACAATTACTGATTACCATGAAATAATCCCCTGCAGTCAGTCCAATACCACAGTTGCTGGAGAAAGCACATTTGTTGGAGTGACCTACACGTAAGATTGAGTTGAGTTTTCAAGAACCTCACCATAGGTAGTGTCCTTTCTATCTTTCATGGTCAAATGATAGAGGATTGATTGTAACTGAATAGCCCTGTCATTTGGTCCTACATTCAACCATCTCAGAGTTGCTCTCTGCTGTCTCGTGTGCTCTTATGCCAGAAATCACACTTAGGTTTTCTTTGAGCACCTGAACTGGCTGACAGTTAGGGATCAATATATCCTGTTGCACAGTGTCCAAACCTGCTATTAGTAGAAAAGTAACACTAAAGATGTGTTTCCTTACAGGACAGTGCAGAATTGATCACTTCCCTGCTTCACAGTGGAGCTGACATACAGCAGGTTGGTTATGGTGGCCTCACTGCCCTACATATTGCTACAATTGCTGGTCACCTGGAGGTAAGTCTCACCTTGGTCACCTGTAACAAACCTGACTCTTTTAATTCTTGTTCTTAACTGTTTTTAAAGGCTGGCTTTTAGGAGCTGGTTTATTTTTTAGCTATTGAACACATCATTTATTTGGAGGGTCAAATTAAGCTATATAAATGTTCTTTTGATAGTCAATTCAGTCTGTTTTGTAACAATGTAATCAAACACCAATTAATATAAAGATGGCTGGGTACACACAGGCTATATAGCAGTGATTAAGAGCATAGGTTTCGGGGACAAAAAAAAAAGAGCAGAGATGTTGGAGTCAGGCAGTTCATTTTCCATCACTTGCTGTGTTTTCCTCAAGCAAGTTACTGTACGTCATGATATCTCTGTTTTCTTCATTTATAAAATAGAAATAATGGGGCGCCTGGGTGGCGCAGTCGGTTAAGCGTCCGACTTCAGCCAGGTCACGATCTCGTGGTCCGTGAGTTCGAGCCCCGCGTCAGGCTCTGGGCTGATGGCTCAGAGCCTGGAGCCTGTTTCTGATTCTGTGTCTCCCTCTCTCTCTGCCCCTCCCCTGTTCATGCTCTGTCTCTCTCTGTCCCAAAAATAAATAAACGTTGAAAAAAAAATTAAAAAAAAAAATAGAAATAGTAATAGGCCTATTGTAATGATTAGATTAGACAATCCATATAAAGCACTTTTCAGATTGCTTCATATAGAGTAAATACTCAGTAAAAGATCATTCATTCATTCACTTATGTATTAGTTGATCTATTAAGCATCAGTTGTGCTGTAGATACTGTTCTAGCTCCGAGGTGAGAGTAGCAGGAAAGACAGGAAAGATTCCATTTTCTTGGAATTTAGTTGTAGAAAATGAGACAGACAATAAAAGAAAGAAAATATATAACATCACTAGTGAGTACTAGAAAAATAATAAAACAAAGTAAAATGAAAACAGAGTGGAGAAATGGGAACCATTTAAAATAAACTATATGGTAAAACTGTATATAAAATATATATGATAGCACATGCAAAGGCCCTGTGGCAGAAAAGACTCAGGTGTGTCTGTGTGATATGAGTGAGCCAAAGTTGTTTATGTGGTATGAGCTAGAGATAGAGTGATGGAGATTGAGATCAGGTGGATGCTTACAAACCAGATCACAAAATATTTTAAAGCCCATGGGAAGGATTCTGAGTCATGTCTTAGATTTAATTGTTGAAATATTGATTTCATACATACAAAGCACTTTCATTTGTATTACTTATTTAATTCACTCACAAATTCTCATGAAACAATTTTTAGCAACAGTGCCATTTGATAGATATAAAACCACTACTCTTGTATAGTAATTGTCTTTACATATTGCAAATCCACTGAGAAAAAGAGCCATGTCTGGAATCCTGGTCATTTTTCTCAAAATTTCACACTCTATTAGTTATGGTAACCATGGTACCTTTATTATTAAACACTTATCTATTTCTCCCTTTTAGTCACATTGCAAGTTAAATTGTATTTTCCTTGCTAACACACTCACGCACACACACACACACGCCAACTGTGAACAAATATAGCTGCATATCATATAAAATACATAAAACTTATGAAGTTGGTGTAATCTACTTCCCTTAAGAGTGTCACTTTAAGGGGCTCTCACACTCGATAAATATTGACATATTTCATCGAGAGAAAAATCGTTTCCTTCGTGCTTACATTTCCACCCCTTACTATTTCTTATTTCCCCCCAAAATAAATCTTTTGGTGAGATTCACTGTAATTATAGGTGAATCTGTGTTATTTATGAGTAAGGAAATTTTATTAGAATCACCTAAATATCTTTTCCAAAAAAGAAACCGACTGAGGCCAGTAATAAAGTAAATGGAAGGTAAACTTTAAGGAGTCTGGGTGGAAGTTTTATGGGATAGACATTAAGTTCCACTGAGATACATCCAGCCTCTTAATGCCGGGAAAATGGCAGAATATGTTTTGCAAAACAAAATCCTTTTTGTCTAGTGCTGAGCTGATTACATTTGTCAGGGATAGAATTACAACAGGGTCAAAAGCAAGGTGGTTAAGAGCCTGGTCTCTTCTTCTCCTATTGAAATATCTATTTTCTTACTTATGTAAATCATAGTGTAGAATGAAATATAATTCTACTAGCCTTAGGGAAAACTTTACCAGAATAATTCCAAATATGTCTCTAGTCTTGTCTTGCATTTCTTTATGGGTTCTCCAACTTCATTAGCTGTTGTATAACATTTTGTGATTTTTGTAGACAATTACTGATGGTACATAAAGCAGGTGTATATCCATTAACCTTTATTCTCTTTTTATCTAATAGATGAAATAAGGTACAGGTCAGATAATAAAACAAAATGGTATTTAAACACCTATGAGTTTCATATTCAAAATACAAAATTTTTTCTCTGAATTATGTTTTCAAAGCTATTAACTGCAATAAATACTTACTATTAATGTATTTTCTTCCCTACTCATATTCATTCATTTAATAAATATTTTTAGCCTCTACTTTTTCCATAGCATAGCGTTAGAATATGGGAATGATAGAAGAAAACATGTATGACATACTTTTTCCTTCTAAAGGTATTATAGTGTAGCTAGACATACAAAATGAATACACAGGAAGGGGCACCTGGGTGGCCCAGTAGGTTAAGCATCTGACTCTTGCTCTCTGCTCAGGTCATGATTTCACAGGTCATGGGTTCGAGCTTCGCATCAGGTTCTGCATTGGCAGCATGGAGCCTACTTGGGATTCTCTCTCTCTCCCCCTCTCTCTCTGCCCCTCCCCACTTGTGCTCATGCATGTGCTCCCTCTCTCTCTCTCTCTCAAGATAACAAATAAACATTAAAAAAATGAATCTACAGGAAGAATTATACAAACAATTCAAAAGTAAAACTGGAAGGAAGGAAGGGGAAAGAGTCAAAGATCAGAATGAGTTTGATAATTAGAAACAATTAGAAATGTGATAATTGCATAGCAAAGAATGACAACACAAAATGAGAAGTGTTACGTGTTCACTGGGAATAGAAATCAATGTAGACTGAAAGATTTGGGGAAGGATTTATGAGAGGGGTTTTGAAGTTGGCTGAACTTTAAGGAGTGGTAAGAACTTGACAGAAAAAAAAGAGGAATCATGTCCAGAAACTGTAAGAAGAATGAGCTGAACACACTTAGGAGAGAGTGAATGTAATGACAAACAGGTTGTGAAAAGTCCCTTTGGATGTTAGGAATGGACCAGACTAAGGAAACTGAGCATAAAAGTCCAAGGAGTTTCATTCAACTTAGTAAGCATATATTGTAGTTTGTGATGTACAACACACATGACTAGATGGATAAGGAGATAAATAAAACAAATAAATCCCTGCTCTTTAAAGACATTTACAGCCAGTAGGATTTTTTTTCTAATAGGAAATAAGGAGTCATTGGGACTTTTTGAGCAAGAGAATGATTGGAGTTTTGATAAGTAATGTATTGAAGAGGATTTCTCTGAACAAAGAATTTACTATGGATTCCAGAGTGATGATATGATGCTTAAACAGAGAGATAAAAGATCGGGTAAAGGAATCAATTTGGAGGAGAACTCAATTAGTACCAACATGTTGATCTGATGACATCCAAAGTTTCAAGTGGAAATGTTCCTTAATCATTTAGAAATATACAACTAGCATTCAATGGAGAAGTTGGGGTTTAATGTAAGATTTTGAAAATTATATGTGAAGAGGTGATATTTTAAACCATAATAGCTGAAAGTTGTAAATTGGGTCTAATAGATAGCCAGGACTGAGCCTATCTATAGAGACTTGAGGACTTGCTGCCCCATTGAGGGACAAAGATGCATTGGTCACAGTGGAATGAAGAAAACAAGGATATTGTACTATCACAGTAATTAGGACTATGGAGTCTTTCAGTAAAGGATCCTGGGTATCAAATGGTGTAGAAAGTGCAATGAGAACAATGGGATAAAATACAGATAGCTCTACTTATTATACCAAAAATTTAGATGCTTATTTCACTCCTGTTTTTCACTCTTGGTTAGCAGAGATGGTAGCAGTGGATCAGTGGGAGTTCCCTTTCATTAGTAGCCACTTTCTTTTATTGCCCACCTGTCTCTGTGCAACAATAAGTGATGCTAAGTCTGACAGCCCTCTTTGTCTACACATATCAAATTCAGAACCTCCATTAGTGTCTCAAGTGTGTCTGTCCTCCCATAATTGTGAATTCTATTAAACAATTTTACAATAAAATTTACATTGACTAGGCAGCTGTCTCCTTCAATAATAGAAGAGAACATGTGCTGTGGATTCCTGGACATGCTGATTGCAATTTGAGAACTCAGATTTAGATTTACTGTGCTTTGAAAAACAGGCAAATACTAGTTATCCTGGGTCTCACTACTTCTCCCTGACCTATCCATCTATCAATACATGTACATATGCTGCTTTATGCAAGGCCTAAGATCCTGTCAGCAATTTACAAAAATGAACTAAACCCTCTTCTCCCCTTTAAATCCAAGGGGCACATGAGTCATATGTTCTCTCAACCATGAGAAATGAAAAATATTAGCTAACATTTGTTAGTGCTTTGGTATTCACATGCATTTGTCATTTGGCTCTCCTGTTAGATAGTTACCATTAGATTCAGTTTATTAATAAGGAAACTGAGGATTAGAGTAGTTCATTGGCTTCCACAGAGCCATTCAGGCAATGAATAAATGAGATGAGTAGGACCCACACCTGATTATCTATTTCAAATCTGTAGTCTTGTATATAGAAGGACAATTATTCCCTTTTGACTCTTGCATGTGTTGCTAAAACAGACTTACACCCATAAAACACAAAAAATATATTCAGAAAATAAAGCATAAACTGAATATCTTACTATTTAAAGCCCAGACGTTGCTACATATACAAATAAATCAATATTAAATTAATTCAAGAATAGCTTTATATGGCACTTAGAATATGGGCACCAGAACCCATGGAGGTATAATGCATATGTGTGAGAATACAACACACACATACACCACACATACACAGACATATCCCCCAAGTGTAAAACACTTTATACTTAGTCAAATAATTCTTTTAAAAGCTGTTACACTGTGATACTTCATACAGTAGTTTCTAAAGTTATCAAGAGACAAATCAATTATCTGTAGCTGTAGACAGCTGTTTGAATAGCAAATAGAAAAGTATGTCTGGGATGACACAATATGTAATGTATAGGGGATGGGGAGTGTTTTATTTGTCACAGAAAGTTACAGTTTCATATACACTTTGTGCAGGTGAGAGTATTATTTTTGTAGTTGAATTTATTGTATCCTACCTTATCCTTTCTTCAGATTGTAAACACTTCTCCAAACACTGCTTCAGAAAGCCTTCCTAGTTATTTTGGAATTTATTTCTGATTTCAAGGAAATGCAATTGATGTTGTTCCAGTTCATTCTTAACTAAATCATCTGAATGTTTCAGGAGAGAGTTTTGTTTACCAAGAAGCTTCTAACTCTCTCTAAGTTATTTCTTTTAAAATGGCTTTAGTTTTCTTCCCAAAGGCACAAACAAGTGAATGCTTGGAATTATAAAATGTGCTCTCTCTCTTTCTCTGCCTCTCTCTCTCTCTTAAAGAGATAATGTACTCAGGAGTAGTATAACTAAAAAGTATTAGACCTGTCTACAGTCTTATGAATAGACAATCGTCCCTTATGAACTTCATTCGGAATTAGAAAAAAAAGAACCCTATGTCATTTCACAGTGTGCAACACCATTACCTTGTCTCCGATGTCTCCCAAAATTTTGCAAGCAGAGAGACAAATATTACATGAAGATCATGAGCTACTACAATTCAGGTACAAAAAGCATAGCAAGGGCCAAATATACCAGTTAATGCACATTATTATAAATGATTGTTTAAACATCACCTAGTGAATGCCATTAATGATTGATATGTATTCTAATTGCCATTCGTTGGCATTCACTTTAAAGTTGGTCTGAATAGGGGCACCTGGGTGGCGCAGTCGGTTAAGCATCCGACTTCAGCCAGGTCACGATCTCGCGGTCTGTGAGTTCGAGCCCCGCATCGGGCTCTGGGCTGATGGCTCAGAGCCTGGAGCCTGTTTCGCATTCTGTGTCTCCCTCTCTCTCTGCCCCTCCCCCGTTCATGCTCTGTCTCTCTATCCCAAAAATAAATAAACGTTGAAAAAAAAATTAAAAAAAAAATAAAGTTGGTCTGAATAGTCATTTGCAGTTCTGTGATGCCAAAGTTTAATATACCTTCCTATCAAATGGCTAAGTCTGAAACTAAATATTTATTATACAAATAGTCTTTAAAAACTGAGACCTGATTTAGGAACAGTACATCTCCTGTGGCCTTCAAAAGTGGTTTTCTCAGAAGTCAAAACCAGAAGTTCTATGTCCTAATTGCTGAATGCGCTACAGAGCATACTGTTTATTAAAGGCAAGGAGACAGTCTCCTACTGTCTAGGTTTTTGGTCTAGAGACTGAGACAAGATCATAGACCATGCATCATAGTCAGTAATCTTATGGTTTCAGAAGAGGTACCTTGTGTATATATCAATTGTAATATTGATACAAGAGGGCATTAGCTTGAGTGTCATTTTTTTTGAGGGGGGGGGCATTTGAGTCTTTGCCAAAGGTTCTATTAGCTATCATTAAACATTAAGTATTGCTTTTGGGGTAAGGTAAAAGAGCATAAGCAGGAAAAGCTTTATAGGCTAATAAAAATGTAAATGAACTGTTCATCAGCCTGCTACCATGGAAAATGATGAAAGAAACATTACCTGAGAAATTAGATTCATAGATAATTGCTAATCAAATCAACCTGAATGAGAAATCCCTTTGTAACCATTCAGCATTTTGTGTGAATTTACCTCTCTATGCCAACCCTTCTGTGCACTGAATTTGATTCCAATACCCTAGGTTCTCCATACATTTTTAAAAAGATAGATATAGAGATAACATATATATATATATATATATATATGTATATATATATATAATGTTATGCAATGGTTCAGCTAGGCAGAAGTAATTTCTTTGCTAGGTATCTGTGACAATTGATAAGAAACAGCTGTATATTTTGATGCATGTGCATTTAACCTTCTTTTTCAATGCCATACTCCCTACCAGGAATTTGAATGCTCAGTTATGAATCAAAGCTTCTATAGCTTGCTTAAGTCACAGCCCCGGAGTTTCAGAGCTTCTAAGCTCCCTGTGTCCTAAGCAGGCAGGAAATTACTACTCTTCTCCCCCTCAATTAGGAATACATTGGAAGACCAATATTTTCTATCTGATCTTTAAATACAGTAGTAAAGTAGATGGTGAGTACTACCTACTTTCTCTCAGGGATAATTCATTCTGGGATAGTATTTAGGGAGTAGAGGACTTTAAGTATTTTATCTTTTCTGAACATTGTGTGAGTTATTCTCCGTATGGCTGCCTTTTGTGGATCTCAAAAGAACCTTTAGAAAGTTGCTGAGGTTGGACGAGTGAGAGTGAGAGGCTAGAGTCCCCATGAGTGACTCTCAACAGTTGCGCTCTGTCACAGCATCTCTCTTCTGAGGTGTCCCTCAAAGACACTCATCACCTCTGTCTCTTATCCCTTATTCTTGCACAACTGAATATCAGACTAATATAGCTATTATAAAGCAGGGAACTGTTAAGGAAATCACACAAAGCTTTCTAGAGTTACTCTGAGATGTAATTCAAGTACAACCACTTGGAGCATCTTTAACCTTGATGCCCTTTTACTTTGTTCTGTGCCCTGAAGTAGGCTACTAGCTCCCTTAGTCCTGGGATGAGTGGTCTCATAATTACTGCAGATTTCCACACCTGAGAAAGATCCTACCAGGAGTTGAAGAATCATTTTCATAATACTTTCCTGAAAGGTATTCATCAAGCTATCCAGGAAACTTGGGGGGAAATTCCAAATTAAATAAGACAAAAGCAATGGATGCAAATCTTTTGTCTAGAACTATCAAAGACATTACTGATAGTGATCAATATGTTGCCTCATTCTGTCATTCATACTGTCATTATCTTACTCTTTATTCACAGTGTCATTATCTTCCTGGACTTCCTGCAATAGTATTCTGACTTATAAGGTCTGTCTTCCAATCTTTTACAGTCCTATTTTATCCTAAATACTCCTGAAATTTTGCCAGGTTCTCTAACATGTGGCTTTGATTGAGTCATTCCTCTGACCAAGAGACTTGCTTATCCCAAAACACACCCAGCAGGGATTAAGTGATAGTGATCCAATTCTCCTACCTTTTCAGCCATGGGTTTTCGTACTTTTCATTTTGCAGCCCATGGTCTAAATTCAGTGAACTGTTATGCATTTATATTCCCTATGCTTTTTATTACACTATAGTCTCTTTATAGTTTGCCTCTCCCACCCATCCTCAAATTTCAGCTAAAATGCCACTTTCATTAAACTGCTGGATTCCCTTAGCTTGAGGTGTTTCCATGTTTCTAACCATGGTACTTTTTCTATACCTTTCTCGTAGTATTTAACACTGCCTGTTTTATAAACATGGTCATATTTTACTATTTTATTATATAGTTTTCTTGAGCATAGGAACTGCATGTTAAAATCTCTATATAGCTCTCACAGATTCTAGTATGGTGCTTTTGCATATACTAGTTTGTTTGTTTTTTTTAACTTAGAGCATTTCTTTTTTTTTCTTTATTTCTTTTTAAACTTTTTATTTATTTATTCATTTAACTAATCTCTACAGCCAACGTGGGGCTAGAACTCATGACCCCAAGATCAAGAGTAGCACGCTCTTCCAACTGAGCCAGCCAGGTGCCCTGAATATAGTAGGTTTTTAATAAATGTTTGTTGAATGACTAAATTAATGATTATGCAAGTGTTTTACAAATCACACAGAATGAGGAAAATGATTTCTCTTCTCCATAAATGCACAAGAGATTATAATGATATCTTTAATAAGGAAAGTAGCTTACAAAATCACAAGCAGTTTTCATAAATAGCTTCATACAAATTACTCTTTAAAAAAATCTATAAAATGAAGTAAGGGGGAACCTGGGTGGCTCAGTCAGTTGAGCATCCGGCTTCGGCTCAGGTCATGATCCCACAGTTTGTGGGTTCGAGCCCCGTGTCGGGCTCTGTGCTGACAGCCCAGAGCCCAGAGCCTGCTTCCGATTCTGTGTCTCCCTCTCTCTCTGCCCCTTCCCTGCTCTCACTCTGTCTCTGTCTCTCAAAAATAAATAAATGTTAAAAAAAAATTAAATGAAGTATATAGCCAATACAAACAAAAATAATGATCAAGTTTTGTTTTTAAAATTTTCTCTTTGCCCATTCAATATCTTTTTTTAAAGTTTTTTATTTATTTATTTTACATATTAATATCATATGTGTTAATATTATTACCTTTATTATTTTAAGCTAAAATTTAAAAATAGTAAAATACACTTTCATTTAAGCTAGAACTCTCTTTTTCTTCTCTTAATATCTATTGGTGGAATTCTGTATGCTCTTATTTTTTTTCAAGTTTTTATTTCAATTCCAGTAAATTTTTATTTAAATTCCAGTCAGTTAACATGCAGTGTTATTTTCAGGTATACAACTTAGTGATTCAACACTTCCATACAGCACCCAGGGCTCATGACAAGTGCACTCCTATTTAAAACATAATGGAGGAATTTGGACTTAATCTATTAAGTTTGATCTAACAAAAAAAGCAACAGTTTACGTTTATTCTACTCCACAAAAAACAAGCCCAACATACCCATAAGGGAGCATGGTTAGTCTTTGAGATCTGCATATCTCTCTCTGTGACTTGGCCGAAATTTCCTAATCTCCATTCTAATCAGTACTGTTGTCTCCAATCTCACATGTGAATTGTGCTTTCTGACATAAAATCAGTTACTGACTCACAGCAGCCTCAGCACTGATAGCTTGTGATCCATTTATGAGCTGTCAAGATAAATAAAGATCTTCAGATTATTTATATCTGCTTTTTTTCCCCAGTAAACTTACACTTAGAGAATTACTATATATCTAATCCCTCTCCAACTTGATTTTATGTCTTTTAGCCTAATTGGTTGCCAAACTGAATATACAACTTTCACATTGATGATGCAAGAAGAGTGGAAATGTGTTGTTCCAATAAGGAACGTGAATTGGTTTAGATGTTGGCATTCCCATCAGCAAGTGTGATAACATAAATCCTTGAAATCCAGTCAATAAATTCTGGAACTGTAATATTTTATAGTAAAAGCCTTTGAAATTTTTTTAGCACTTCCTTCTTTTTGGCGAGTAACCAAGTCTAAACCCTCATTGGAACTTCTGGAATTGTTGAGATTGTGTCTAATATAGATAGCCAAATCTTTTAAATCAGAGTTTAAATAAAATTTGTAATTGAACAAAACCCAGTACCACTGTATGAATAAATTTATTTTTGTTGTACTGCTGTCAAAATTATGATGAAAACTCTCTGTGTTTTGGGCCTTAATATTTTGTGTGTGTTATGATCCAGCAAACTGACTTCTAGAAATTTATTTTATGGAAATCATAAGATATTAGATCGTAAGGGTGCTCGTGTAAAATAAATAAGAAAAACAATCTAAATGCCAAGAAACAAATATTGATTGAATCAAGATGATACATGGGTACAGGGGGATACTATGCAGTCATTAATCACAGCCTTGCACAAGTGTATACAGTTACAAGATGGAAGGTAGTGGTCCTGTTTTTTTCTTTTGCACGTAGCTGTCCAGTTTTTCCAAAATCATTTATTGAAGAGATTGTCTTTTCCCCATTGTATATTCTTCCCTCCTTTGTCATAGATTAATTGACCATATATTTACAGTTTTTTCTGGGTTCTCTATCTCATTCCAGAGATCTATATGTCTGTTTTTGTGCCAGTAGCATACTGTTTTGATTACTCTAGCTTTGTGGTATGTTTTGAAATCAGAAAACATGATATGTCCAGCCTTGTTCTTCTCTCTCAAGATTGCTTTGGTTGTTTGGGGTCTTTTGTGGTTCCATACAGATTTCAGAATATTTTGTTTTAGTTCTGAGAAAAACGTTGTTGGTATTTTCATAAAGATTTTATTAAATCCATAGATCACTTTGGGCAGTATGGATAATATCCTTATCCATGAACACAGAATATCTTTTTGTTTATTTGTGTCATCTTCAATTTCTTTCATTAGTGTCTTATAGTTTTCAAAATACAAGTCCTTTTACCTCCTTGGTTAAATTTATTCCTAGGTATTTTATTCTTTTTAATGTGACTGTAAATGGGATTATTTTCTTAATTTCTTTTTCTGATAGCTTGTTAGGATATAGGAAAGCAACTGATTTCTCTATGTTAATTTTGGGTCCTGTGACTTTACTAAATTTGTTTATTTGTTCTAACAGTTTTTGATGGAGTCTATACTGTTTCCTATATATAGTATCATGTAATCTGCAAATAGTGACTTTTATTTCTTCCTTTCCAGTTTGGATGCCTTTTATATCTTTCTCTTGCCTAATTGCTCTGGGTAGGACTTGTAATACTATTTTGAAAGAAAGTGGCATTCTTATCTTGTTTCTGATTTTAGAAGAAAAGTTTTCAGCTTTTCATTATTGACTATGATGTTAGGTGTGGATTTGTCATATATGGCCTATTTTATGTTGAGGTATGTTCCCTCCATAGTGAGTTTCTTGAGAGTTTTTATCATACATAGATGTTGGATTTTGTCAGATGATTTTTCAACATCTGTTGAAATGATCATATGATTTTGATCTTTCTTTTTGTTAGTGTGGTATATCACATTGATTGATTTGCAGATGTTAAGCAATTTTTGAATCCCAGAATAAATCCCACTTGATTATGGTATATGACCCTTTTAATGTATTGTTGAATTTGGTTTGCTATTTTGTTGAGCATTTTTCTATGTTCATCAGGGATATGGGCCCATAATTTTGTGGTGTCTTTGTCTGGTTTGTTATCAGGGCAATGCTGGCCTCATAAAGCATTCCATCCTCTTTAATTGGAATACTTTAAGATGGATAGGTTCTAACTGCTCTTACCTATCTTATCTTCAAATGTATTTGAGTTACTTTTCCTACTTTTTTAAGAATTTCTTTTAAATTTCTTAAGATGGGGCGCCTGGGTGGCGCAGTCGGTTAAGCGTCCGACTTCAGCCAGGTCACGATCTCACGGTCCGTGGGTTCGAGCCCCGCGTCGGGCTCTGGGCTGATGGCTCAGAGCCTGGAGCCTGTTTCCGATTCTGTGTCTCCCTCTCTCTCTGCCCCTCCCCCGTTCATGCTGTGTCTCTCTCTGTCCCAAAAATAAATAAACGTTGAAAAAAAATTAAAAAAAAATAATAATAAATAAATAAATAAATTTCTTAAGATGGATACATGGCTTAGCTCATTAATTTTTAGCCTTTTTTCTTAATCACTTACAAGTCTATATATTTTAAACTTCTACTTTGGCTATATTGTCCAAATTTTGATGTATCATATTTTGTTGATATTCATTTCAAACTACTTTCTTATTCCAGCGTGAATTCTTTTTTGACCCACAAGTTATTTAGAAGTAGGTTTCCAACTTTATAAATTCAGTATTTTTTTATTTACCTTTTCTTAATGATTTTTAAGTTAATTTACACTGTGGTCAGAGAACTATGTCATTGTTTCCCAGTATTTGAAATGTGTTGAGGGTGCCTGGGTGGCTCAGTCAGTTGTGTCCAACTCTTAATTTCTGCTCAGATTGTGATCTCTCAGTTGGTGACATCAAGCCCTGCGTTAGGCTGCGTGCTGACAGTGCAGAGTCTGCTTGGGATTCTCTCTCTTTCTCTCTCTCTCCCACCCCTCTTGAGTGCATGCACTCACTGTCTCTCTCAAAATAAATAAATAAATAAACCTCAAAAAAGAAAAGAAATATGTTGAGTGTTGGTATATGGGCCAGTATATGATCAATTTTGTGAAAGTTCTATGTGTTCCTGAAATGCATATGCACTCTGCTATCGTTTGTTAATGTGTGTTGTAAGAGCCAATTAGGTCAAATGTTTGTGTCCTTCATATCTTTTATGTATTTTGTGGGTTTCTTGTTTGTTTGTTTTGGCTTATGCTTTCAACTCTCTAAATTCTCTACTGTAGATCTGTTTCTTTGTTTTAATTCTGTACATTTTTCCTAATTTATTTTGATACTGTGTTACTAGATATGCACAAATTTAACATGATTATAGTTTCCTGGAGAATCAATCCTTTCATTACAACAAATTAACCTTCTTTATCTCCAGCAATGCTTTAATTTACCCAAGAAGTCTAATTTTTCTCATATAAATGTAGCAATATATACCTCTCTTGCTTAGAATTTATTGGGCATATCTTTTTCTATCCTTTTAATATAAACCTATATAAACCTCTTACTTTACAGGTGTCTCTTATACATAGCATATAATTGGATTTTATTTTATCCTACCCAGAAATTCATTATTTTAATTAATCCATTTGCATTGTATAGAGTTAAATCTACCAACATATTTTGAACTTCCATTTGTTTCATCTTGCTTTGTTTAAAAAATTAAATGTCTGTATATGGATGGCCTATTTCTAGACACTTTATACTATCCTATTGTTCTGTTTGTTTGCTGCATGTGAAAATCACTCAACTTTCATTGCTGAAGCTTTATAACAAATTTTGATATCCAGGGGTATAAATGTGATAACCTTTTTATAATTATTTTTAAAATTTTCTTTGCCATTTTTGGCCTTTTACATCCATTATAAATTTTATTTTATTTTCTTAAAGTTTTTATTTATTTATTTTGAGAGAGAGAGAGAGAGAGAAAGAGAAGGAAAGAGAGAGAGAATCCCCAGCAGGCTCCACACTGTCCACACAGAACCCGATGCAGGGCTCAAACTCATGAACTGATAGATCATGACCTGTACTGAAGCCAAGTGTCAGACGCTTAACCAACTGAGCCACCCAGGTGCCCTACATCCATTATAAATTTTAAAATCAAATTGTCCATTTGTGTGATATTACAGCTATGGGTCCTTTTTTTGTCATTTATTTACTTTAATATTTATACTTCGATATTTACCTATATTCAAAATATACTTAACCCCTCTAATACCCCTCCAAAAGCCACATTCTATTACCACGTCATGCTCAAATTCCAGGATCTCCTCAAGTAAATCAGGTTCAAGTGTGGATGAGAATTCTTAAGTTTGGTGCTTCTACTATGGTTTATCTCAACTGGAATTCCTGTGGAATAGCAACAGGTTGTTTGCCTCCCACACACCCAGCATACAGTGGTAAGTAGGCATAGATAATCACAATAGACATATCTATTCAGAGTAGAAGATGGACACACACAGCAGATAACCTCATATTGTTGTCATAGAGACTCAAACATCATAGTATGGTCAGATAGTACAAAGAATAATGAATGATTGTAATGAGATGTGAGGGCTCTTGGTCATTTATACAGTTTTGAAGAAGAACATTTTTAGGTAATAAATGGTAATGTGTATGTATGTTGCATTTAAATATAAATGCACAACTGCTGTTTGATTATTATAATTTTCATCATGCTATATATTCTAATTTCTTGATCATTTCAGCTTTGGGAGTTAAATCATGTAAAGTTTTAGAGATAGCATGTATCTGGAATAGATTAGGTCCTAGGTATTCAGCGAAATCTTCCCCTACTGTACCTTTCTCTCCTTTTAAATCTTCAAATCATATTATAGTTTTGCACTTATCAAGTTTGGGCAATGAAAACTGAGACTCTTCTCCCTTCTACTACATAGAACATGCTTCCCTGTATCTTACAGGGGGACACATGAAGGAATAATATTAAGATCAGCAAAATAGTAGACATCTCTTGGTTAATAAAATTCTATAAAATATTTTAGATGTTTTAATTTTAATTCTGAAGGAATGAGAAAGTGTCCATCTTGGCTTATAAAAGAACATCAGTATCTCTTCTAAAAGTGCCATAAATAAGACAGAAACTGGCAGATTTATTGTTGATCTATGTTTAATTTAAATTTGTTTTTAGAATATAGGAAAAGTGGTGAAAGGAAACTGACAGCTTTGAATAGATATATGGTCTAAAACTCTGTACTACATCACTCATTTTAAATTAAGACTTGATATTATTCTTTCTGAAATATATCAGATGTGGAAAGACACAGAGTGTGGTCCTCTGAAAAACGGGAGAGAGGGGGGGAAAAAAGCAGAAATAAAGTACCTCTTAAGTTATTGATTTTGTGAAACATATCAAATTACTTGTCATCATAAATGTGGCAGCCTATAACTTGAAGTGTGTTGACCAGTGATGACCTTAATGTGTTTGGATGCTTACTGGCTTTTGCACCTTTATGGCAGAGCATTAAAGTATATTTTATGTTTAGATAATTTATCAATGTATAGGTATGTAATCCTATTTATCTTGCTATTTTATCAGGTTGCTAGTGTGAGGCCAATATTTTAATAAGCTATGTATCAAATAAGTAGACTTTAGCAATTTGAAAGACATTTTTGATACAGTAGATTTCTATACTAATAGTATGTCATTGGCCAAACTATTGGGAAGTAAATTATAGCACAGATTAAGCTCCCTCTCTATGAAAATAACTTTTGTTGAGTGTTTTCAATATGCCAGTTGTTTTCTAAGCACTTTACATTATCTCTTTATATTCTCATTATAACTCCACAAGATGGGTGATATTATTACCCTCATTTTATAAATGAGGAAACTAAGTCACCCTACTGGGTATGGGAACATTCAAGGTGGGAAAAATAGTATAAGAAACATCATGGTATATGTGGGGAAATATAAGCAATTCTGTGTAAACCTAACACATTAACAAAGTCATATATTTCACAGTGTATTAAATAGCCAAATCATATCTCAGCTTTATATGTGTTTTCTTTTAACAAAACTCATATCTGATCTGCAGCCAATGTTTGTTACTGTTCCTGATTGAAACTCCTTGAGTGGAATTACAGAATTGTCATCTCAGTATTAAAGGTATTAAAGGTGAAGATTAAAGTGCATAAATGATTTGTCAGGGGGCAGAGTGAAAGTCAGGAGAGTGCCTGGAGAAGAACATAGAGCACTGAAATCTTACCCTAAAGCTTTGGTTTTCTAGGTTTAGTTAAGACCAGCTCCAACTAAGATGTTGGAATAGAATTGAGCATGATTATTTATAAGTCCCATCCCAGTTTCTAGCAGACACCAGTCATGAGGCAACACATCTATTGATTAAAAGTGTAGGTATGCTCTGGAGACCAGAAAATTTAGGTTTAACTGAGTAGGGGTGGGGCGAATACTTTATCTCTAACCCTAAATTTCTTCTTTCTAACATAATCATAACAGGATTTACTTTTTATGTTGTTGTGAGGAATAAATGTAACTAAAGAGCCTAGAACCATGATTGGTATTGACATATTCAGGTTCTGTTTCTTTTATTCTTTATAAATATGCTGACAATGTGTGATTGTGCATTTCTATGGAAATGTATACAGGAATTCTGTTAAAGATATGACTATAAAATGCACACATATTCCCTTTGTTTTGTTTGACATTTGGTAAGAACATTTAATGTGACATCTACCCTCTTAACAAATTTTGAAGTATACAGTACCGTATTGTTAACTCTAGGCCGTATGTTATACAGAATTTATGTTTCTAGAATTTATTCAACTAACATAACTGAAACTTTATACCCATTAAACAGCAACTCCAGATTTCTCCAACCCAACAGCCTCCAGCAGCCACTGTTGTACTCTCTACTTTAAAAAATTGACTATTTTATATACCTCATATAAAAGGACTCATGCAGTATTTGTCCTGTGATGCTTATCTCCTGTAGCATCATGTCCTCTACATTTATGAATGTTGTTGCAAATGGCAGAATTTTTTTTATGGCTAAATAATGTTCTGCTGTATATCCATTACCACATTGTCTTTATTTGTTTTTCAATGGATTCTCAGTTCGTTTCCATATATTGGCTATTGTAAGTAATGCTGCAGTAAACATGGGAGTGCTAATATCTGTTTGAGGTTCTGATTTCAATTATTTTGAAATATCCAGAAGTGGTATTGATGGATCATTTGGTATTTCCATTTTTAATGTTTTGAGGAATATCTATAGTGTTTTGCATGACTGCTGTGCCATTTTGTATTCTGCCAACACTGTATAGGGTTCCTATTTTTTCACAACTTCACCAACACTTTTTTTTTTTTTTTAAATAATAGCTATTCTAGGGATACCTGGGTAGCTTAGTCAGTTGATTTCTGCTCAGGTCATGAACTCACCATCATGAGGCTGAGCCCTGCATGGGGCTCTGTGCTGAGCATGGAGCCTGCTTAAGATTCTATCATGCCCTCTCCATCTACCCCTCTCCACTCATGCTTGTGCATGCTGTCTCTGTCTCTCTCTTTAAAAAACAATAGATAGATAGATAGATAGATAGATAGATAGATAGATAGATACTATCCTAACAAATGTGAGGTGACATTTCATTGTGGTTTTTATTTGCATTTCCCTGATAGTTACTGATATTGAGCATATTTTCATATTCATGCTGGGTGTGTGTATGTTTTCTTTGGAAAAATGTCTGTCCAAGTCCTTTGCCCATTTTTTAATGGATTGCTTGGGTTTTCTTCTTACTGAGTTGTAGGAGATCCTTATATATTTTGAAAATTAGTCCCTTACCAGCTATATGGTTTACAAATATTTTCTCCTGTAGGTTGCCTTTTCATTTTTTGAATTGTTTCCTTTGCCATGCAAAAACTTTTTAGTTTGATGTCTCTTTGTCTCTTGTCTCTTTTTATGATTGCAGTGACAGTAAACGTGTATTTGCATATGTCCAAATTCATCAAATTGTAACCATTGAGTATGTGCAGTTCTTTGTATATAAATTATACCTCAATAAAACTGCTTAAAAAATAAAATATGTACACATTTCTCTCTTATCTTTGTTAGTAAGGAGTGATATAAGGAATTAGGAGTAACCTAGATAATTCTAGAAAATTTAAGAACATAAAAGAAATCAATAGTATCAATCACATTAAATGCTCATACAGAGAGGGGGTGTAACAGAAGGTGAGTTCAAATTCATAGATCATTTACAAGTCCCAGAAAGAGTTGAGTGTGGAGAATTAACCCATTGTGTCCTAGGACATGAAACTTTTGGATGACCCTAGTGTGACAGAGCTGCTCACCAAAATCTGTATTCTCTTTCCTGGATGTTCAGGAAGACTACATTCCCCACTCTTACTTGTGGTTTGGTTTGACCTCAAACTGAGCACTCAATGAAAGTCAGGTACATCATTTTCAAGTGTGGCCTCCAAAATCTTCACAGCTTTCTCTGCATACACTTTTTTCTTTTCTTGTTGACTGGAATGAAGCCAGCTCTTAGAGGAACCTTGGGAAACATTTGGTGAAAATAGCAGAAACTTCTAAACAACTGTGTAGAAGGCTCCATGCCAACTTGTTTACCTAGTGATTATTAGTAAATGAGCAAGAAATGAACTTCTACTGGGTTTGAAACATAAATTTGTGGATCCACTTATTGCAGCAGTGACTATTACCATATTATACTTATTTATTACAATGATAGGGTAATGGGATATAATGAAAGTTATAGTATATAGAAGTAATATATCAGATATCCATTTCTGTGGGCCTCCACAGGAAGAGGAGACATGGAGAAAGGATTTGAAAGTGAGAAAGTGATAGAAAGCAAGCGGGGACTGTATCTCTGGATTGTTTTTAAGTCAAATATTCAACTTTGACATTCATTCTCAGGGAGGCTGCAAGTGGTTAGATGCTCTTTGAAAGCCAGATTAGGGTGAAAGCACTGTAGAAGCCTATTGTGGGACTCACAGGAAGCAGAGTCACACAGACATTAAGGATCAGGATGTTTATTGGAACATGCCTTCAGAATCCACACCAAGGGAGAACGGAGGAAGCAGGACTGAGCTGGGGAGAGATTGGACTGTGATGCAGTCTCAGTAAGAGCTCAGTCAATCCCAGAGAGAACTCTGAAGCTGGGATGACCTTTGAGAGTTTTCCAAGTTGGAATGAGGAGCCTGGACCTTTATACTGGCAAAATAACCAGTCGTTAGATTCTAGTGACAGGGCAGCTCTCTTTGGCCAAGGGAGATCTCCAGAGAGGGCAGAGAGCTGAGGGCTGTGCTGTTAGCCCAGCAATACTCCTGGCATCTTGGGTAATACATTCTTCAGACATTAGAAAGCCCCCTTATCTTAAGTGATCAGGACCTACAATTAATTGGCTAATTGAAAAAAACATTGGTAAAAGAGAGAACTTGTATTAAAAATACATACCATAGTTGAATTTTTATTTTCATTTTAACATAAATACACATTTATTCGTCACACTTTATTTTTTTAATTTTTTTTAACATTTATTCATTTTTGAGACAGAGAGAGACAGAGCATGAATGGGGGAAGGTCAGAGAGAGAGGGAGACACAGAATCCGAAACAGGCTCCAGGCTCTGAGCTGTCAGCACAGAGCCCCACGCGGGGCTCGAACTCACGGACCGCGAGATCATGACCTGAGCCGAAGCTGGACGCCTAGGTGCCCCAGTTTGTCACACTTTAAATATGAAGCCAAAGCTTTTCTTTACATGCAAGTCCCTAAGTTGGTATTCAGGAAACTCTTTCTTGCTTACATAATACTTGTTAATGAATTAGATACAATTTATTGCTTTAGTTTCTTTTGAATAAACAATTTAAAATATAGTAATCAGAATATGAAATACCACTAAGTTTTTTTACTACTTTTTTCTACTTATATTTCATTAGTTTTTATTAATACCCCTATAAATTATATACATAAAGTAAACAGTAAACTAATATTATCAGTTTGGGAATGAAATATGACTGGTTTTTGGAAAGCACGGGGTTTAAATCAGAGGAGAAGTTTTGAAAAGATACCGACAAACTGCAAATGTTTGAGCAATATGTCACCCAGTCTCTGTTTTGCTGCATTAGAAACAGTTATTTTGGGACTGGCTAAGTGAGATCCCCAGGTAGGTCTTGCTATGCAGGTTTTTTTCAGCTTTATTAAGGTATTATTGACAAAAATTGTATATATTTAGGTTGTACAACATGATGTTTTGAATGTATATATGCATTGTGTAATGATTACTACAGTCAAGCTAACGAACATATTCATCACCTCTCATAGTTACAATTTTCTTCATGGTAAAAACACTTGAGATCTACTCTCTTAGCAAATTTCAAGTGTATAATACATTATTATTAACTATAGTCATCATACTGTATATTGGGTGCCCAGAATTTATTCATCATCTAACCACAGGTTTTTAGCCCTGAATAACATCTTCCTATTTCCTCCAACCCTTCCTCCAACCCTGTAACCAGTACTCCACCCTCTGTTACATTGAGTTCGATTTTTTTTTTTTTTTTTTTGAAGTCCACTTGTAAGTGAGATCATGCAGTATTTGTCTTTCTGTGCCTGGTTTAAGTCACTTAGCATAGTGTCTTCTAGGTGCATTCATTTGTCACAAATGGCAGGATTTCTTTTTTAATTTATTTTAATGTGTATTTATTTTTGAGAAAGAGAGACAGCACAAGCAGGGAAGGGACAGAGAGAGAGGGAGACACAGAATCAGAAGCAGGCTCCAGGCTCTGAGCTGTCAGCAACAGAGCTCAATGCGTGGCTCAAATTCACAGACAGTGAGATCATGACCTGAGCCAAAGTTGGGTGCTTAACCTAGTGAGCCACCCAAGGAAAGCCCTTGGATTTCCACTTTTTTAAAAAAAAGCCAGATAATATTTCATTACATATGTATGTCATATTTCATATATCTGTTGGTGAGCACTTAAGTTGTTCCATATCTTGACCACTGTGAATAATGCTGTAATGAACTCATAGTACAGCTACCAATCTGACATAGTGACTTTCTTTTCTTTGGCTATATACTCATATGTGACATTTTTGGATCATATGATACTTTTTTTAACTTTATGAGGGAATTCCACACTGTTTTCTGTAATTGCTGTTCCGGTTTACATTCCCACCAATAGCATACAAGTGCTCCCTTTTCTCTACTTCCTCACCAACACTTACTTTTGACCTTTGGTAATAGTAATACTATTACTATGAGGTAATATCTCATTGTAGTATCTCACTGTAGTTTTGATGTGTGTTTCTCTTAGGATTAATGATGTTGAGCACCTTTTATGCACGTGTTGTCTATTTGTGTGTCTTCTTTATAAAAAAATATCTTTCAGGTCCTTTGCCTATATTTAAATGAACTTCTTTGAATTTTTTTGCTGTTTAGTTTTATGAGTTCTTTATGTAATTTGGATATTAATCTCTTGTGAGACATATGTTTTGAAGGTACTGTCTTCTGTTCCATAAGCTGCCTTTTCATTTTGTTCATTGTTTCTTTGGTTATGCAAAAACCTTTAAGTTTCATACTGTTTGCTTCATTTATTTTTGCTTTTGTTATCTGTGCTTTTGGTGTCAAATCCCCCCCCCCCCCCTGCAAAAAAACAAAACAAAACAAAACACTTGATCTTAGCCAAAAGGCCGAGAAGCGATAAAACAAAACAAAACAAAACAAAAAAACCAAAAACTTATTGCCAAGAGCAATGTTAAGGAAGTTTTCCCCTGTGTTTTCTTCTAAGAATTTCATGTCTTCATTTAAGGCTTTCATCCATTTTCAGTTAAATTTTACGGGTAGTATGAAATATGCATCCTTTTTCTTTTTCTTTTCTTTTTTTTTTTTTTTTTTTTTTTTTTGTATGTGGATATCTAGTTTTCCCAAAATAATTTGTTGAAGAAACTTTCCACATTGTGTATTCTTGGCAACTTTGTCAAAGATTAGTTGAATACATATGCATGGTTTTATTTCTGGGCTTTTTATTCTGTTCCAATGGTCTAAATATTTGTTTTTAAACTAGTACCATAGTGTTTTGATTTTTATCACTTTATAATATAATTTGAAAGCAACAAATGTGATGCCTCCAACTTTGTTCTTCTTGCTCAAGATTGCTTTAGCTATCTAGGCTCTTTTTTTCTTTTAATTCCACTAGAGTTAACATATAGTGTTATATTGCTTTCAGGTGTACAATATAGTGATTCAGTAATTAAATATCTGAAACACTTCACAAATATGCATGTCATTCTTGCACAGGAGCCACACTAGTCTCTGTATCATTCCAATTTTATTCTATGTGCTGCTGAAGTGAGTACTATCTGAGCGCTTTTGTGGTTTCCATATAAATTGGTTTTTTTTTTTCTATTTCTGTGTAAAATGCTATTGGAATTTTGATAGGGATTACATTGAATGTGTGTGCTATTTTGGGTAGTATGGATATTTTAACAATTTTAATTCTTCCAATCCATGAGCAGTGGATATCTTTGCATTTATTTGTATCTTAAGATTTTTGTACAACTAATTTTTGTATGTTGATTTTGTATCAAGCATCTCTATTGATTTATTTATTATTTTTAACAGATTTTGGTGGATCTAGATAAGATCATGTCATCTACAAACAGAGACAATTTTACTTCTTTCTTTCTGATTTGGATGCCTTTTATTTATTTCTTTTTCTTGCTGAATTTCTTTTATGGGACTTCCACTATTATATTGAACAAAATTGGGTATCCTTGTCTTGTTCCTGATCATAAAAGAAAAACTTTCAGCCCTTCACCATTAAGTATGACATTAGGTGTAAACTTGTCATATATGGCCTTTATTATGTTGAGGTACATTCCCTCTCTACCTAAATATTAAGAGATTTTACGAGGAAGGGATACCAAATTTTGTCAAATGCTTTTTCTACATATACTGATATGATCATATGATTTTTATCTTTTATTTTGTTAATGCAGTGTATCACATTCATGGATTTGTGTATGTTGGACCATTCTTGCATATGAGTGACAAATCCCACTTGATCATAGTATATGATTATTTTAACATGCTATTGAATTAGGTTTGATCGTATTTTTTTGAGGATTTTTGGCGTGCATATTCATCTGGGATATTAAGCATTTTCTTTTCTTTTAATGTCCTTAACTAGTTTTTGGTATCAGGGTAATGCTGGCCTCATAAAATAGTTTTGGAGTCTTCCCTCTTCTCTTTGAGAAGGACTGGTATTAATTCTTTGAATATTCAGAATTCACCTGTGAAACTATCTGGTCCTGGACTTTTGTTTATTGCGAGGCTTTAATTACTGATTCCATTTCCTTTCTCATTATTGGTCTGTTCTGATTTTCATTTCTTCAATATTCAGTCTTGGTAGGTTGTATCTTCTTAGGAATTTATTTAATTTGTTGGTATATAATTGTTCATAATAACGTTTCATGATGCTTTGTTTTTCTATGGTATCAGTTGTAATGTTTCTTATTTTATTGTTGACTTTATTTGCATCTCCAAGCTTTTTTTCATAATTAACCTACCTAAGGATCTACCCATTTTGTTTATCTTTTTTTTTAAACCACCCTTAATTTCATTGATATTTTCTATTGTTTTTCTAGTCTCTATTTCATTTATTTCTCCTCTGATCTGTTGTATTTTCTTCCTTTTGCCAACTATGAGTTTTTTTATTGTTCTTTTTCTAGTTTCTTGAAATATAAACTTAGGATTTTATTTGAGATCTTTCTTTTTTATTAATGTAGACATTTATCATATTAGCCTTCTTAGAACTGCTTTTGCTGCATCCTGTAAGTTTTGCTATGGTATATTTCCACTTTGTTGCTTTCAAGATACTTCCCTTTTGATTTCTTCTTTCACCCTTTGGTTTTGCAGGAATATGTTGTTTTATTTCCAAATTTTGTGATTCTCTTTTTAGTTTTACTCCAGTTATTACTTTCTATTTTCATACTATTTTGATCAGAATAGATGTGTGATATGATTTCTATACTGTGACCAAACATCTGATTTACATTGTGACCTAACATATGATTTTTCTTACAGAATGTTCCATTGTGCTTGAGGAGAATATATTGTGTTGCTATTGGATGGCATGTTCTGTGCATGTCAGTTAGCTCCATTTGGTCTAAAACATATTTCAAGTACAATATTTCCTTATTGATTTTTGGTCTGGATGATCCATTCATTGTTGAAAGTGGAGTATTAAAGTCCTTTATTATTATTGAATTTCTGTCAAATTTTCCCTTAAGAGCTATTAACATTTGCTTTATATATTTAGATGCTCCAATATTGGGTGCATATGTATTCATAATTATTTTTTTCTCTTGATGAATTAATACTTTTATCATTATATAATGATCTCCTTTGTTTCTTGTTACAGGTTTGACATGAATTCTATTTTGTCTGGTACAAGTATAGCTACCCCTGCTTGTCTTTGCTTTCCATTTGCACGGAATATCTTTTTCCATCTCTTCACTTTCAGCCTATGTGTGAGTCTATTAATAGCCAGCATATACTTGTGTCTTGCTTATTTTTTTTGATTAAGACTTAATTTTTTAGAGCAGTTTTAGATTTACAACAGAGTTAAGAGAAAAGTACAGAAATTTCCTATACACCCTCTGCCCCCCACAGATGCATATCCTCCCACATTATCAACATAATTCATCAGACTAGTACACTTTTTACAAAGAATGAACCTACATTGGCACATCATAAATCACCTAAAGTCTATAATTTACCTTAGGATTCACTTGTGGTGGTGTACATTCTTTGGGGGTGGACAAATGTTTAATGATGTATTTCCATCTTTACATCATATAGAGTATCTTCCCTGACCTAAAAATCCTGTGTTCTGCCTATTTGTCTCTTTCCCACTCCCCACCCTTGACAATCACCAGTCTTTTAATTTTCTGTATCGTTTTGCCTTTTCCAGAATTTCATATATTTGAAACTGTACAGTTTGTATCTTTTCAAGACCTTCCTTCACTCTGTAATATGCATTTCAGGTTCCTCTTTGTCTTTTCATGGCTTGATAGATCAATTTCTAGCAGTGAATGATATTCCATTGTCTGGATGTAGTAGAGTTCATTTATTATTTACCTACTGGAGGACATCTTAGTCACTTCTAAGTTTGGCAATTATGAATAAATCTACTATAAACATCTGTGTGCCAGTTTTTGTGTGGGCATAAGTTTTCACTTCCTTAAGGTAAATAGTAAGGAGTATGATTGCTGAATCACATAGTAAGAATGTGTTTAGTTTTGTAAGAAACTGCCCAACTATCTTCCAAAATGACTATGCCATTTTGTATCCCCATCAACAATGTCTGAGAGATCCTGTTGTTCCACATTCTCACCAGAGTTTGGTGGTGGATTTTGGCCATTCTAATAGTTGTATATTGGTATCTCATTGTTGTTTTAATTTGCATTTCCTTGGTGACATATGATGTGAAGCATCTTATATATATATCTTATATATATATATATATAATATATAAATATAAATATATATATCTTATATATATAATAATATAATTATTAAATATATTATTATATATTATATAATATATATAATATAATATATATAATCATATATAAGATATATATGATATATATATAAGATACATATATAAGATATATATAAGATATATATGATATATATATATGATATATATATAAGATGTGCTTTGGTGATGTGCTTATTAAGGTCTTTGGCCCATTTTTTAAATCAATTTTTCATTTTCTTATTGTTGGGTTCTAAGAGTTCTCCTGTATTTTGAATAAAAGTCCTTTATCAGATTTGTCTTTTGCGGACATTCTCTCCCAGTCTGTAGATTGTCTTCTAATTTTCTTGATATTGCCTTTCATAGAACAGAAGTTTTTCATTTTAATGAAGTTCAGCTCACCAATTATCTCTTTCATAAATCATGTCTTCAGTGTTGTATATAAAAAGGAACCACTATATTCAAGTTCATCTAGGTTTGTTCCTAGGTTATCTTAGGTCATAGATCCATTCTGAATTAATTTTGTGAGGGCTGTAAGGTTTGTATCTAGATTCATTTTCATTTGCATGTGGATGTCCATTTGTTCCAGAACCATTTGTTGAAAAAACATCTTTGCTCCATAGTATTGCCTTTGTCCCTTCGTCAAATATCCGTTGACTTTATTCATGTCTGTATATTTTTGGTCTCCCTTTTCTGTTCTGTTGATCTACTTATGTACTCTTTTGTTAATACCACTATCTTGATTACTGTAGTTTTATAGAAACGATTGAAGTCTTTAGTAGCATCAATTTTCTAACTTTGTTCTTCTTCAATATTGTGTTGGCTATCACAGTAGCCTATCTATATAAAATTCAAAATCAGTCTGTAAATATCCATAAAATAACTTTCTGGGATTTTGATGGGGATTGCATTGAATCTATAGAACAAGTAGGGAAAAACTGATATCTTAACATATTTAGTCTTCTTACTTGAACCTGAAATATCTATTTATTTAGTTTTTTTTTTAATTTTGTCTATCAGTATTTTGTAGTTTTCCTCATATAGATCTTGTATATGTTTTGTTAGATTTATACTTAAGTATTTTATGTTAATGTAAATGATACTGTGTTTTTTCATTTCAAATTTTACTTGTTCATTTTTGGTATATAAGAAAGCAACTGACTTTTGTACCTTGTAACCTTGTACCTTGCAACCTGGCATAATTGCTGATTAATTTTAGGAATTTTTTGTTGATTCTTTCAGAATTTCCACTTGGATAATCATGTCATCTGTAAACATAGGTTTATAGATATATAGCTTCCTTACCAATCTGTACACTTTTATTTCTTTTCTTACCTTATTGCATTAGCAAGGAGTTCCCATACAGTATTGACAGGCATAATGAGAGAGGACATTGTTGCCTTGTAACTAATCTTAGTGGGAAAGCTTTGATTTTTCTCATCATTCATATGATGTTAGCTGTAGATATTTTGTGAATAGTCTTTATCAAGTTGAGAAAGTTTTCCTCTATTGCAATTTTCTAAGACTTTTTGTTTTGAATGAGTACTGGATTTTGTTAAATGCTTTTTTACATCTATTGATATGAAATGGTTTTTCTTTTTTATTCTGTTGATGTGATGGATTACAGTAATTGGTTTTCAAATTTTGAGCCAGGTTTGCATATCTAGAATAAATACCACTTGGTTGTAGTGTATAGTTATTTTTATGTGTTTTTTATTTATTTTCCTATTTTTTGTTGAGGATTTTCATATCTATCAGAGATATTGGTCTATAGTTTTCTTTTTTTGTAACGTGTTTGGTTTTAGTATTAGGGTAACGCTGGATTCATAGAATGAGTTAGGATCTATTCCCTTTCCCTCTTTTGTTTGAAAGAAATTGTAGAGAATTGGTATAATTCCTTCCTTAAATTTTGATAGAATTCACCAGTGAACCCATCTGAATCTGATGCTTTCTGTTTGGGAAGTTTATTAAGCTGTTACTTAAATTCTTTAATAGATATAAGCCTATTCAGATCATCTGTTTTTTTCTTGTTTATGTTTTGGTAGATTATGTCTTTTAAGCAATTTTTGTTGTTGTTGTTGTTGTTGTTGTTTTATTTTTTTTCCCAGCACTCGGAATATATCCTCCTGCTCTGTCCTGGTCTGCAAGGTTTCTGCTGAGAAAGTTACTGGTAGTCATATGGAGGTTCCCTTGTATGAGATGGGATGAATTTCTTTTCTCTTGCTGCTTTCAGAATTCTCTGATTTTTTTTTTCAGTTTTGACAGTTTTATTGTGATGTGTTTTTATCAAGTCTTCTTCTGTGGCATCGGTTTGAGGGCCACTGAGCTCCCTGTACCTAGATATCAGTATCTCTCCTCAGATTTGGGAAAGTTTTTGGCAAAGGTTTCTTTTAAATTACCTTTCTGCCCCTTCTCTCTGTCTCTCTCTGTCTCTCTGTCTCTCTCTCTCTCTCCTTTTCTTTTTTCCTTTTGGGTTCCCATAATGTGTGCTTTTCTTTCTGATGGTGTTCCATAAATCCCATAGACTTTCTTCCCTCTGTTTCATTCATTTATCTTTTTGTTTTTCTAATTCAGTAATTTCAAATAATTTTTTTTTCATATTCACAGATTCTTCTACTTGACTTAATCTGCTGTGGATACTATGTATTGTATTTTTCATTTCATTCATTGTATTCTCCAGCTCCAGAACTTCTCTTTGGTTCTTTTTTATAATTTCTATCTCCTTTTGAAACTTCTAACTTTGTTCATATATTGTTTTTCCTGATTTTGTTGAGTTGTCTATGGTCTCTTGTAGCTTGCTGAGGTCCTTAAAACAATTTTTTGAATTCTTTGTCAATTCATAGATCTCTATTTCTTTATAGTAATCACTGGAAAGTCATTGTGTTCCTTTGATTGTTTCATGTTTCCTTGATTTTTTTGTTTCTTGTAGCCTTGCATTATGTGTGCACATTTGACAGAGCAGTCACTTCTAGAATTTATGAACTGCTTTAAGTAGAGAAAGACCTTCACCCACAGGTGAGCACAAGGGTGCCAGCTGGGTGTAGTGTGGCAGTTCCATCTCTGAGGAGGGCTTAGGAAAGTATTCTTCTTGTAGCTCTGTCAGCTAAGGTCAGCATTGATGAAGATTGTATGGGTACTTAGCAGCCAAGTTTGTAGGTATCCACAGTGGCAACAATGGTTATTGGGTTCTTTGGTGCAAAGGCTTTTGGGATTCTTTTGATCTTTCTTTTCTCCCATGGGAGAATTTGTGGCCAAGGGGCTCCCTCTTGGCATCACGTCTGGCCCATCAGTGCACTCATGGTTACAGTGGCACTAGTATCAGATGCTAGAGCTTAGAGTCCATGGAGTCGTGGTAGAGCTAGAGGTCCAGAGCTCAAGCACAAATGGAACTATACTGGCTCCAGGATCTGGGTTATGGGCATTCTCACTGTGGCAGTGGCTTTGCCATTCTAGGTGAGAGTTCTTGCAGAGTTACCATGGAGCTTGCGTCTAAAGAATAGGCATATTCCAAGCAGCCATGGCTCTGGGGTTTGAGGAGCAGACATGCTCACTGTGGCTCTGGCTCTGGAGTCTGAGGTACACATGCATATGATGCTGCCATAGGTCTGGAGTGCAGGCATGTGTACAGCAGCTGTGGCTCTGGATTCCAGTGCATGTCCAGGGTTGATAGAAGGGGAAGCCCCAGTTCCAGGGTGGTGAAACATGTAGCAGTTCCTTCTGGGGCAGGAGTCACTAGATGTGCATAGCAATATCTCCTTCTCCAGGGGTCTTCAGTGACAGTGGATGTTGTTTACCTTGGTGGCAAAAGCTGCTAGTGTCCTTTCTGGAACAGGCCACTGGAGTCCACATGAGTAATTATGAGCTTCTCCATTGTGAAAGCTGTGAGGGTCTGTGGCTGCCATATGCTTCAGAGGCTGTTGAGATACTCAGGGCAAAAGCTACTGGGGTCCTCTTCAGTGCAGAACACGAGACCGTAGTGGCATTCGCTGTATGGCTGATACTGATGGACTTTGACCTTCTTTGCTCCTAGCCATCTCCAGACATCTCAAGTATGCCAATGTCCCCAGCAATCCTACATGTGTGATTATTCCCATTTTTAGTTCCATTGTGTTGCCCCGGGTTCTTAATTGGCCCCTGGGCCCTTCCAGGGCTATTTTCCTTCATGGATAGTTCATTGGGATTTTTTAGGGAGACGAATGGGGCAAGAGAACAAAGATTGGTACCTCCTATTCTGCTTTCTTGCTGATACCACTCCCAGGTGCTCCTTCACTAAGTTAATTCTGAGTATCTTCTAAAGAGAGAGCTGACTACATGTAACATCATGGAAAATCAACTCTTTTCCTTTCTAGCCCACACATATATGCCATCCCTCCTACTTGAATAATGTGACATGACACCTCTTACTCATTTAGCTTCAGTGTTGAGGCACCTCCTTCTAGCTGGGAAGATACAACGTAGCCAAGTGTAAAAGCTCTACCACCTTACTGTGCTTTCTGTCCTTACCTACAAACAAAATAAGGCTAACTTTTAGACAACTCCTATCACTTAGTTGCTAAACATTGTATCTTTTCAGGATAGAGGTTTCCAGTTGTGGATTAGTTTATTGTTGGATAAATTTCCTCACTCACCCGGTCCCTGCCCACAATTAATTTCAAGGTGCAAGCTTCATTGTCTTTGAACTATGCTCTATAGTAAATTTAGAGCCGTTTGATATTTGAAAACATAACTTTGAATCATTGTTCTTCTTTCACAAATGTGGAGCAATCTAGGAGTTAAACTGAATTATTCAAATAAGTTTTCAGTTCTCATAACCAGATAAATTAATTCAGAAGTTGTAGGCTTCTAGCTGTCAGGGAAAAAAAATCTATCACATACAGTGAAGGGTTTTTTTTTTCTTTTTTTAAATTATTACTTAATTAGTTTCCCTCATAGAAAGAAAGAAAGAAAGAAAGAAAGAAAGAAAGAAAGAAAGAAAGAAAAGCAAAAAGTCATTAGTCCAATTATAAGTCCCCTTGGTTCCAGAGAACTAGGACTAGATATGTTACACCCCCTAGTTTTTCTATGAAAATAGCTAAAAATATATTAACACAGAATATAATACTTAAAACATGACAAAAGTGGACGCAAGCCTTTCTTTCCATAATAAACTCCCAGGGCACATTTTATGAAGGTATCAAGGGCCGTAAATTATTTTTAATATAATTAGAAAATTTCTGTTATCTGGACCAAATTTGAGGTTTCTTTATTCTTAAGATATTTTATCATATAAATGGTAGTGAGTCTTGCCATGGGTCTAAACATGAAATTTTGGTCTCTTTGTTCAATGGTCTTCTCTGAATACTGAATTTTGTGTATAGAAAATCCCCTGTTCCTTACCTAAAGGTCTTTGTTCAATGACAAATACAATATATTTTGTGTAGGTATGTTTTGTGAAAGAATTTACAAATTTCATGGCATTCTGGCCTAATCATGAGTAATTGAAAGAAAAATATGAATTTTTGCCTCTCTAACTTTATAAAATAAACAGCCTTTGATAACCTCTGTGATTTCCATTTCATATTATATGTATTAAGATTGTAGGAGTTTCCTGTTACCTTACTTTTTAAAAAGATGAACAGCTTTTCTGAGGATATATGATTATTATACTTCTTGTGTTAAGATTTACATACATTTATTCATTCATTTTTTTTTTTAATTTATGAAACATATGGCCATGAAAAGAATGTCAGGAGGGAGATGTAAATACAGAGAACTTGTGGAACCTCTCTTCTATAGATTATTAAAAACAGGATAAATCACCATCAATCTTGCTTGTTGTAAGTAGTTACCTGTCTAAGAGACCAGAAGCAGGAGGTCCTTCTAGCTTCTCAGTGATCCTCTATCCTAAGATATACATGTCCTACAATGTATGGCATTGACTGGTTTGGGGTTTGGGTTTAGGGAGACAACATTTATGTAAGATACAAGGCTATCACAGAATTTGTTCATGGAATCACAGTAAAGATGAGTTAAGGGCAAATAAAATGTAAAGAAAAAGAAATGGGGTGTCTTGTACTGAGGTTATTTATGACTGGTCTTCTTGCCTTTGCAGCTTTACTGAAAGATGGTGATGAGGTCTTATGCATTTTCTGTCCAAATAAACATATGGATTTTAAATGATGTAATAAGGACAGGTTAGAATAAGAGATCAATCTCTAATTATTCTGGGCTACTTTCTAATTGGCAAAGTGTCCTAGCTACCCCTCACCAAATCGTCTTTTTTGGCCATTTCTGTCTTCATCATTACCTTGATGGGAGAATTAGGAAAAGAAGAGACCATGATATCTGGCTATTTTACTAGTCACTGATTAAAGTTCCAAATAGGAGAAATGAGTAATCTTAACTAAGATGAGAGCCAGGAATTATGTGTGTATTTCCCAGCTTTACTACTGACTCCTCTATTATTGTCCCTGTTCTCCTTGCCTCAGTTACTTAGCCTCTGCCTTCCTAATTCATCCCATTGGGCTACTTGAGCTTTCCTGAGAAGACTCAGTTCTGCTTGAAGAGTAACCAGTCTGAACCTAAACAGTATTCAAAACAGCCTTGACCACATTTTACCTGATTTCTTCCTATGAAGTTGAGAATGTTTCACTCTTGTGGACACTAGAGACTGGGAGTTCTGTAGTCTTTATATAGTTGGAACTTCTTTTACCTTTTTCTTGGATAGCTCCTATGAAGCCTAAGCAATAATCAATATAGGCACTATCTCTGGAGAAGTCACTCCCCCAATCCAGTGCCTCATCTTTGCCTCATAACACCAGGTTTATCTCTAGCATACTTCTCTCACTATATTGTCTGTCACCCTAGACAATGAGTTCATTAAATCCAGGACCAGGCATCTCTGTTTGTCTCACAGGCTTGGCACCAAGTAGGCATTAGGCGCTTCTAAATGAATAACTGGCTGACACAGTCTGAAATTGCCCTGGAGTCACAATTTCCTCACACCAATTTTCTAGTCTGGCCTTATATTTAGGCTCCTCCTTTCCTAGCTCCATCTTGTCAGATTTCTTTCTAAGCCTGCAGTCCTAGTTTTTGTTTTGTTTTGTTTTGTTTTGTTTTGAGAGAGAGAGAGTCAGGGAAGGGCAAAAGGGAGAGAGGAAATCTAAAGCAGGCTTCATGCCCAGTGGAGCCTGACATGGGGCTCCATCTCACAACCTTGAGATCATGACCTGAGCCAAAATCAAGAGTTGGATGCTTAACCAATTGAGGCACCCTGGCACCCTCAGTCCTGTCTTCTAAAGTCTCTCTGAGGTTAACTGCTTACCCAAAGGATAATAATCCACCTGCTAGACTATCTTAGTGCACTAAGAACTCCCAAGTCCTGAGCTTTCTCCACAAATTCAGCCCCAATGAATGATGTGCCCATTGCAGCTAGACTTGCCTTGCCTTTAAACATGGCATCAGGCATGATTTAGATTCCTGGACATCTCACTGCCTTTTCTATCTGGTAGGAAGCTGCTCTCTCTATCCTGTTGATAGACTTGATGCTCTAACCTGAGAGCTGAGGAAGTTAATATTTATGAATAATTTACTTTAGTCATATCTTTTGCTTATTACACCATTTAATTTAATCCTTGCATAACTTTATTGAAGAATCTGAGGCTCAAATAGATGAGATGATCTGTACCAAATCGCACCACTGTTAAGTATCAGAGTATCTTACCCAAACTGGCTGACACCAAAACTGAGCTCCTGATCAATTTTCTGTAGAGCCAAAGACAGAGGACCTATGGAAAGCTTCCTCAGAGAATCTAACAGGAGAAAGTCCATTGCTTCTGTATATTCTATTGTATTTCTACTTCTACATTTGGCTTTGTTCTTATTTTTAAGATTATTCCCAAGATTTCTCATCAATAAGACAATTTTTTTTTTGGAAATTATACTTTCTATTATGTTCTTCATCTGTCTTTGGTGAAAGGCTAAAATGCTAAGGATATATTTCAAAAGAACTAGAAAAGAAAAAATCTTGCTTGTCAAAACTTTTGATGATAAATGTTTTCTTTATCAATTCTGATTAGAACTTATTTTCTGTAGCACTGAAAATGTTTTTTAACTTAGTAACAAGAATATTTTTTTAAAATATTTACAACAATGAAAGTGTCACTTTGTTTGTCATTTGTTTCTATCTTATCATTGCTGTATCAGTTGCTTCAGCTGCTGTCTTAAAACCCAAGATTTTTGGTTCTACGTATTGCTTTCTTCTTTGTTCAGAATTTTTATGTTTTTGTTTTGCTTGAAGGTTGTACTAGTCAATTTACTTGGATTAGCCATCTTTACTATTTACATAATTTGCAGCTCTCAACAACAACAAAAAATATGGAGCCCCTTGTTTAAAAAAATAGGGATAACTTCAAGATAGCAAAGCAGAGCATTAAACTAAGAATGAGGCCATTTTAAGTATGGGATCTTGTGTGACTACATAGGTTGTACATCATGGTGTTTGCCCTAGTTCTTATACAATTTAATAAATATTACTGAAAATATTCTTAGCAGGAAAAATTATCAAAATCACAATTAAATGAAAGAGTGAGAGGGGAAAATTTATATATGCATATTCTGTGTTCTCTAATTCAGTTAGAATTAAGGGTGGGGAGGACAGTGTGTTTAATTAAATAATAATAATGAAACTCCACAGCCTCTTAAGATATAGGTTATATTTTGCTAGAGCTTTGGAAAATTATTTGGGTTGTTCCTAGTTTATACTTGAGAAATAGGTTAAAGGAAATGAAAGCAATTTGAAATATATGTTTTAGGTCTCATCGCTTGTCCAACCATGAAAGAATTGCAAGGTGCCTTCTACTAAACTTGCACTAATAGTGACCAAAACATGAGCATATTGAAGGATATTTCTGGAAAGGAGGCAAACTCATTGGAACTTCTCTGTTATATGAATGCTGCATATACTCTATGATTTGCATACAAATTGTTCATGGAAAGAAATTAGGTTCTGTTTTGATTTAGTAATGGGAATTTGACACATAGTGAAAGAGAGCTCATAATAGCAATTTTGCAAATAAAGGTGTCTTTTGAGGAGAAAAAGTAATCAGAGATAGTGAAGACTCTATTATTAGCCTAGTTTAAATACTATTTCTAAACGTGGTATTTAAAACATTATATACTTTTTAGTCCAGCAAAGAACCACTAGAGAATGAATAATGTATTTATTGTGTATTTAAAATTTATCAAGTATTCCCAAGCACAAAAAATGTATTATTGTTGCACATTTCAGTCATCCAATTAATGCCTACATTTTTATATAACAGTATTAGTAAACTGGACTGAAACTTGATTGGTAAATACTGTAGCTTTGGTTCTCTCAGTATATTTTTGACAAGTATGACCAAGTTTTAGTTTAGTTTTTCTTATTTTAAATTGGAGTTATAAGGAAACAAGATAACTTGCCCCATTATTATTGCTTTCCTAGAGGCAATTTTGCAACTATGATTATAAATAAACTTCTATTATCAAGTCTTATTTCCCAAAAGACAAGAAAAAAAATCCATCATTGGTTTTCCCTTGTGTGAGTTTCATAGTTTCTGGCAATATGTAAACCTTAAGAGTTCATGTTCCTTGTTTAGGCTTTTTAAAGTTTATCTTGACTTTTAGAAGTTTTATTTTGTGATTTTACAAGTTTTTCTTCAAGAATATTTATAGTGTAGAAGATGTGAAAGTTGACCAGGGAAGAACAAATCAAGTATCTAAGTATTTACTGAGCATTTATAGTCTAGTTGTGATAGAAATTGAAAAAAGTATAAATCATAAATTTGAATATCACCTAGGAGCTTGCAATCTGTTAAAGAAATAAAAAATTGGAACATAATAATATACATTCTTCTTTCACTCAATTATTCAACAAATATTTATTGAGGAATTAATAGGTTATAAAATCTATGTTTGATACTGGTAATTTAATAGTGAGTAGAATTATATACAGTTTGTAGCCTCATGGAGTTTAAGATATAGCAGGAAAGAAAAGGAAATCAAATAATCATATAATCACCCATAAAATTGCCACTTAATAAGAGCTATGAAGATCACCAAAGATGCCATGCCTAAAAGAGGGTAATTTGGTCTCCCTTCTACTGTTTTCCCTTCAACCTATTCTCTGACAAAGCAGCCTGAGTGAGTCTTTTAAAATGTATATCAGATCCTGTCACTCCTCTGCTCTCCCCAAAAAGCCTCCCATATCAGTCAGAGCAAAAGTTCTCATTGCCTACCTAACTGTAATACTCTTTTCTTATTCATTCTTCATCCACCTTAAGTTCCTTGAACATACCAGGAATGCTCTTGCCTTAGCTCCTTTGCACTGCTCTTCTTTCTGTCTACATGGCTCTTAGTAACGGACTATTTTACCTTCTTATCTTCTTAAGATCCTGGTTCAAATGTAACTTTATCAATAAGATCTTCCCAGACCATCCTATTTTATAATTTCTTTCTTTAGTTTATTTTTGAGAGAGGGACGCCTGGGTGGCTCTGTTGGTTAAGTGCCTGACTTTGGCTCGGGTCATGATCTCACAGTTGGTGAGTTTGAACCCCATGCTAGGCTCTGTGCTGACAGCTCAGAGCCTGGAGCCTGTTTCAGATTCTGTGTCTCCCTCTCTCTCTCTCTCTGCTCCTCCCTGCTCACACTCTGTGTGCGTCTCCCTCTCTGTCTCAAAGATAAATAAACATTAAAAATTTTTTAAAAAGTTTATTTTTGAGAGAGATAGACAGTGAGTGAGGGAGGGGCAGAGAGAGAGGGAACACAGAATCCAAAGCAGGCTCCAGGCTCTGAGCTGTCAGCACAGAGCCCCACACTGGACTTGAACCCATGGACTATGAGATCATCCTATTTTAAACTGAAACCTCAAATCTCTGGTATCCTAATCTCTTCCCTCCTTTATTTTTCTCTGGCACTGATCACTATATAGTAGCCTATTGTTTATTTACTTTGCTTTATTGTCTGTTTCCTATACTAAAATATCAGCTCAAAAAAGACAGATTTTGTTGTTCTTTTCTCTCTATTATCAGTTCCTAGCACAGGGCCTGCCTGGCATATAGTAGACATACAATATTTGTTGAATGAATATGTCAATTGTCATGGAAGTTAGGAGAGAATCTCTGAGGAACTGATAATTAGGTTTATAACTCAAGGACCTAAAGTAGATGTTAACCAAGTAAAGACAGGAAGAAATAGTACCAGTGATAGTAATGAGAATTACCTTTAGTGCTATGTACTAAGTGGTTTATGTATATTAACTCTGAATCCTTAAAGTAACTCTTCAAAATACATAAAATCACTATCTCTAGTTCACAACTGAGAAATTGAGACAGGGAGAGCTTTCCAGCAGTGGAAATTATATGTGTAAAAGCTTTCTGACTGTAGGAAATACAGCAAGGAAACAGTAAAAGAGTGTGTGTTTGGAACTAAGAGAGAGCTAGGGGATGTGATGGAAAAGGAATAACCTGGAGAAAAAGGTTAGGGGTCAGGTAACCAAGGGACTTATTTGTAGTGTGACAACATATGCCTGATGCCTCAGCAAAGTCCTGGGTCTATTCCTGTCTGGGTCTATTCCCGTTGGCCTGGTGTAATTAAATGAACTTCCGTTTACTCTCAAAATTTCCGTAGGTTGGATGATAAACTGAGTTAAGGAGTTCTGTCTCCTAAGAGTAATGAGAAGTCATTAAGAAGTGGTAATGTTATCAGATTTCCATTCTGAGAAAATAACTTTGGTTGAGATATTAAAAATAAACTAAATTAGAAGAATCTATGCAGGGGGTTGTATTAGGAGGCAATAATCTATAATGAGTGACTGAATGCAGGTGGTATTCGTAAAGATGGAGACAAGAACAGATTTGCAAAATATTTAGAGAATAAAATCAAATTATTTTAGTGATGGATTACATATGAGGGGGTTTTAGGAGAAGATGGTACCAACAAAGACTTCTAGGTTTCTGGTGTCAGCAACTAAATGACAGATTTCCAGTTCATTATGATGGGGAACAATGAACAATGGAAGACCATTGTATGTAGCTTTATGTAGAATGGGAGGTAAAAATGTTGAAGATAAATAAGTGTGAAATTTTAAAAAGTTCATGTCATGATAAATTATCAAATAATGTCTCCAGTCAGTGCGTAGTATTCTACTATTTGAATTTGCCACAATATTTATTTATCTATCTACTCATTGATGGGCACTTAAGTTTTTTTCTAGTTTTTAGTGATTATAAGGAAAGCTGCGATGACATGTATGGACATATACTTTTATTCATCTTGCACAAATATCTAAGAGTAGAATGGCTGGATCATTTGGTTAATTAATATAACTCTTCAAGGAATTAAAAAAAAACTGTTTCCAAAGTGTTTGACAAACTGTTACACTATTTTACATTCCTATCAGCAGTGTATGAGAGTTCTAATTTCTCCATATCCTCACCAACACTTAGAATATTCACTCTTAAAATTTTAACCATTCTAATACATATGCAGTGATGCCTTATTATGATTTTAATTTACATTTCCCTAATGGCCAATGAGTTAAGAATGTTTTCATATGCTTATTTGACATTTATTTTGATATAGTTTTCTCATCTTTCTTACATTCAGGATTCATCGAGTTTCTTGCATCTATGAATTTGTGGTTTTCAACTTTGGAAGATTTTCTGCCGTTATTTCTTTAATACTTTTTTCTGTCTCCCCTCTAATTACATACACATTAGGCTGTTTGGTGTTGTCCATAACCTCGGTGATACTCTTTTCATTTTTCTTAAATTCTCTTTTCTCTCCATACTTCATTTTGTAGAGTTTCTACTGCTATATCTTCAAGTTTAGTAATCTTTTCCTCTGTAATATCTAATATGCTACTAATCCCCTCTAGTGCATTTTTATCCCCCGTAATATAACTTTCATCTCTAGAAATATAATTTTGGTAGTTTTTGTATCTTTCATGACTGTACTTCCTTATCATATGGAATAGTTTTAATAACTATTTTATTGTTCTTGTTTGAACATTCTTAACATGTGTATCAATTTGGGGGCAGTTTTGATTGATTATTGTTTCTTTTTATTATAAGTCACATCTTCATGCCTCTTTGAATTCCTGTTAATTTCTGATTTGATTCTGGATATTACAAATTTTATGTTGTTAGGTGGTGGTGGTAGACATTTTTTAATTCCTATATATAGTCTTAAGACAACCTCTCCAGTTCTAGTGGGATACAGTTATCTTACTTGGAAATAATTTGGTCCATTTAGGTCTAGCTTTTACAATTACAATTACTTGGTGGGACTAGAGTAGTGCTCAGTGTAAGGCTAATAGCCAACTTTTGAGGGAAGTCTCTTAGAGTATTTTACCCAGTGTCCTATGAATCATGAGGTTTTTCCAGTCTGGGTGGTAGGAATAGGCATTATCCCTGGACTTGTGTGATCACTGAAAATTATTGCCACTAATCTCCTTTGTTGGTTCTTTTCCCAGTCAGTAGTATTTCCTGACATGCACACACTGATCAATGCTCAGCTTAATCTTCTGGGTGGAAGGGTGCTCCCTCCAGATCTTTGTAGTTCTCTTGTTACTCTCCTGTCTCAGGTACTCTGTCTTATGAACTCTATAGCCACCTTGGCTTCTCCACACTAGTCTCTGTTACTCCATATTGGATGAAAAGGAAGTCTCAAAGTCGCTTTTTTAAAATGCAGATTTGTCGTATCAGTAATTTTGGGGAGATTATCTGTAATGAATTCTTTTTATGATCCTCAATGTGATTCTAAAGCTATCGGGCTATTTTATCACATGTCTTGATAATTAGTTCAATGAGCCCAGAGGTGTAAAAGGATTTCATGAGGCCAGTAAGCTTTGATCTAGATTTTAAGAAATAATAGAATTTGGTCAAGATGTGTTCTGTGCTAGGTACTACTGGATGATCAAAGAAAAGTTTGAGAGATGAACAAATTAAGTGATTGATCTTTTCTTTTCTGTTTTGCGAACTCCTACTTCAAGTCCCATATTTATATTTCTCCTCTATAGCTTTCTCTATCTTCCTCAGACTGAGTTTATAACTTGTGCCCTTTGTCTCATGTTATGATACCCCATACATTATCTCCATGAAATCCATAGTTACCTTATACCATCATTACTTTTGTTTCTTCCACTGACTTATATATTGCTTTTGAGCAATTAATTTACCTTTGACCCCTAGAATGCAGTAGAATGCTTAGAATACCTAGGTGCTTAAAACTATTTGTTGCTTTGAACTGTTTCTTCTCTTATAATACTCACAAATGGACAGTAATGAAGTCAGTTCTGACCTGGGTGTTTTTAGTAATGAACTGAGAGGCACAATAGTATATTAGTTAATTATTGCTATGTAAAATATTACCCCAAAACTTTGTGGTCTAAAACAACAAATATTTATTATTGTGCAGTTACTGGAGTTCAGGAATTTCAGTTTTAGCTGAGTCCCCTGGCTTAGGGTCTTTCACAGGGTGTCAGGTGGGGCTGTGATTAGTTCAAAAACCAAAAAAGGAGAGAATCCACTTTCATGGCCACTCACATAGATGTTGACAGGCTTAGATCCCCTCTGGCTGTTATCCTGAGACATCAGTGCCTTGCCATGTGATCCTATGCATAGTAAAGCTCACAGTAAGACGTCTGGCTCCCATGAGAGAGAGTAATGGAGAGATCTAGAGTAAGCAAGTAAAATGAAGTCACAGTCTTTTTGTAATGTAATCTTGGAATTGGTATTCCTTTGCCCTGTTCTTTTCATGATAAATGAGAAATTATGTCAAGCCCACACACAAGAGAACTACTTATCCTCATATATAGTCAATACCACTTATATTTTCTTTCTTTTTTTTTTTATTTTTTTTTCAACGTTTTTTATTTATTTTTGGGACAGAGAGAAACAGAGCATGAACGGGGGAGGGGCAGAGAGAGAGGGAGACACAGCATCGGAAACAGGCTCCAGGCTCCGAGCCATCAGCCCAGAGCCTGACGCAGGGCTCAAACTCACGGACCACGAGATCGTGACCTGGCTGAAGTCGGACGCTTAACCGACTGCGCCACCCAGGCGCCCCTATTTTCTTAATGACAATAGCAAATATATACAGACATGGATTCATAGAGAGATTATGTGTCTATTTGGAAAATACACTCTGTTAACCCAGGAAATTTGGCATAATGCTATACTCATGTTCTGTGGCCCAGTTTTCTCCTAGGAGCAGAGGGTCTAGCAAGTCAATGTGGTGGCAGTTTTATTCTCTAAAAACTAGCAGCTTTCTTTTGTGGAACGATAATTTCCAGTATGCATTCTCTGGATACCTAGGATTTTAGTAGTGCCTCACATGTCATACAAGGAAAGAAGGAGAGTGCTAGGCCCATGCCCCTAACCCCCAGGTGCCACTCCACCCAATTCTGTCATAGTACCTATGCTCAGTTCTGAATTCATAAATAAAAGTTTGGAAACATATTGTTTGAAATGTCTGAAAAACTGGGATCCTAGAGCATTGGTTTCTGGCTACAGCAATATAGTATAGTGTGGTGGTTAGGCCTTTGGGCTCTGGAACCAGCCTGCCTGAGCTGCTTTGTATTCAGATTCTGCCATTAGCTAGCCATGTTATGGGATTTAGAAAAGTCTGGGCTTGAGTCTCATCCACAGTTATTTCTTGGCCCTTTCTGTTTCTGAAGCCAAAACTACTTGGGCAGATTTGACACTGCGTTTCTTTTTATTTTCCTTGTAGGCTTCTATTATTAGCCACTCTGTATTTATCTTAGTTTAACATGACCAATGGAATGGTTAATGTATTTACCATCGTTATGCCTACTGTTTTCTGTCCTGATAATAGGTCTTTGACTAGATGATGTGTGTTCTTCATTTTAATAAAGTCCTTCTCTAGAAAGAAAATTATCTATAATTGATTTCTATACCTGTCAATGTTTAGTGCTTCATAATCCATTAAAACATTTTTACAACTGTGGATTTATCAATTTCATTGTGTTGCTTTTTCTAAGTTATTACAGACCAACATTTTCAATTATATTGTAAAATGAAGAGCCATTAGGTTGCAATTAATTACCCACATCTGCTGTTCTAATATGAATTAAGGTAGTATATTGCAGTTCATCTGATAGTGAGTTTTCCGAATTAATGAAAAAGCTCACAAAGGGGAACACTAAATATTTCATATATTGTGATCATAACAGGACTAATCCTTGAGCCTGAGACTTTACTGTTGATGATGCTGGAAATTAATCATTGATATCATTTTTAGGAGGATTGTTATTACTTAGTCTTGTATAAGAGCCAAAATCTTTATGTGTCCCTTCTTATTTCTGTTAGTTGACTCCAACTCACCTTCAAAGTATAATTTAGAAGTTGATTTTTCAAGTGGAGGTAAATCATTTATATTCAAAATACTTTGGCAGAAGAGTGAAAAATGGAGGAACAGGTGCCTTGGGCTGGAGAATAAAAGTCATGAGAAACCTGGTTGTCAGATGGTACCTGCACTCCATAGTTAGGATGTCCAGGGTATGAACATGCAGGGAGGAACATTAGTGAGAGGAAACCTAAATGTTACTACAATTTTCAAGTCTCCACAATTGGACTATAATGAAAAATGTTGGGCCTTTGGCAAGCTACATAAGTAAATCTCACAAGAAAAAAAATTGTGGCTTTTGAAATGCATAAAACATGATATATTCATAACAGAGTAAATGTTGAAAGCCTGTTTTCTCAGCCAAGGATTTTAAAATAAGACCCTTACATAAGGAAATGCTGCAAAAAAAAAAAAAAGAAGATGAAGAAGAAGAAGTGTATTTATAAAGAAGAAAATAGCATAGCAAGAAGATGATTAGCTGGAAGGCTTAGAAATTTTTGTCCCTCTTTTCTTAAAACTATCTCTTCCATGGACTTCCTTAATAAGCATTCCTTTGTTCTTCCTTAGATGACTTCTCCCTTTGCTGGCTCCCTTTATTATCACTTTTTAGCAGTAAATATCCCATAAATATCTCCTTTTACCTTACGGAAGTGATGTTATGTCCTGGTTTCAATTATTACTTTCATAAAATGATACCACTTGTATCTCCAGCCTTGACCTCACTGCTTCTCATTACTGTTTTTCATATATCAGCTTTTTTACTTATGCTCTCATCATTTCCTGAGAAGTGATACATTTATAGGATTGATGAATTCTTTTTTTTATATGTATATAAGTTAATATATGCTTCAGCTCTATTTCTACAACTTAAGAATATGGAGCTTCCCTTTAATTTCTTTGATAATATTATCTTGTGGAATCATTTTCTAAGTAATTTTCAGACCAAATTTAATTTTAACCTTAGATAATAAGAGAAAGATCACATAAGAGAACCTCATTTCTGTGACAGCCTGAAGAAACTATTTTCCAATAAGTTTTTGTACTCAAATATTTAATTAGAGGTATGTCAGGTAAAAAAAAAAAGTCATTACAAAAATATTCAGCAAATATTATAAGAGAAAAACTCTGTGACTACATAATAGAGAGTTCTCACCTAACATTTGTAGTAGATGTCAAGAAATGAGTGTACATATTTAAAAATAGAAAATTTTACAGAAAATAGAGCATAAAGCCGAAAGAAATGCTTATTAAATCTAAAGAAAATGCTACTATCTGAAATGTTTCCTAAGTAATATAAGCCTTCAATACAAATGGATAAGCAATTATTGGTATCTTTAATTAACATAATTTTTGATAGTTGTTTGAAAATTTGAGAATTATGTTCACATCTTGATTGAAGGATTGGCCCCAATCGAGACACCTTATGGTATTGGATAAGAACACAGTGAACTGTCAAGGGGAATTGGAAGAAATTGGCTATTGCAAGTGATTAATCTGAGAGACAGAAACTGTAGGTAATGTTCTCACTTCATAAATTCATGAAGAAGATAAAAGTTTATCTTCACACTCATCTCCCCTAAGAGGCTTCTTCTTTTAAAGACATCATTTGTTAACAATTTCTCATCATCTCTCACCGTCCCCAGTCTCATCTGCTGAGTCATATGATGCCACCATCCTAATTATCTCTAAAACCCACTCCCCATTTCCAAGCCACTACTGCTACCTCAGCTCATTTTATCCTTACCTCTCTCTTTTTACTATAGGACCTTGCTAACTGATTACCCTGCTTCCAATCTTGCTCCTTCTTCAGCCATTGCTATACTATTACTAGACAGGTCATTTTAAGATGCAAATCAGAATATATTTTACTCTTACTTAAAGTCTCTTGGTGAGTTCCTGTAAGGAAAAATTTTAGGAAAAATTCTAACTCCCTGCTGAAGTATATAATACTCTTTAAGATTCCTAACAAACAACTCCTACTTAGAATAAATTTTACTTCATTTGTTTTTTAGTTGACTGCAAACGATTACATAGCGAGAATCAATCTTACTCACATATTGGCTGTTTGACTATGTTTGAAAATCCTTGAGGGTAATATCTACCAAGAGCTACATCTTTCTGCAGGACTGTATAAGGTAGCAAGGAATTGCTAACTGACCACAAATAATAACACACATAAGAAGAAAAACAGCAGGGGATAGTATGGTGCTTTGAACTTCCATAGACCTAAATTTAAACTTTGGTGTTTTTCCTTACAAGCTGTATAATTCTGAACTTCATTATTCTTATTTTTAAAGTGAGACTATTAATAAAATTCCATGAGATTGCTATAAGCATTAACTGAAACAGGTATTCTCATTTAGCTCATAGATATTCTCAAAGTACCCATTCAATAAATACTAGTTCCCTTTGTCTTCTAGTGCTTCATTCACATTTACAAGAATCAAAGTGTAAGTGATAAAGAGATCAGTGCAGGGGGGTCTATCCTCCCAGACAAAAAGTGGTTGGGAAATAGAGTGGAAATACATAACAGGAATAGCAGTTGCCAAAGGAGGTAGGTCTTATGTTAAAGGAAGTCTTGGAAAAACACATATAACTGGAGAGAGGTGTTGTAGTAGTAGTAGTAGTAGTAGTAGTAGTAGTAGTAGTAGATGGGATCAACCAGAGAATGTATACTGCAAGATGGCTAATAGCTACCACTTATTGAATACTTACTATTATGTACCAAGTATTGTGCTAAGTGCTTTGTGTATATTAACTTCAACAAGAGATCAAAAAGAAACACAATGAAACAGTTGTCAGTAAGGAAAAAGCAACACTTCAGAAACACTTAAGAGATGAACAGTCACCTCTATAGAGGAATAATAATAAGTTCGCAGAGGGGTAGGGAGCAGACTCAATGACTACAATGTCAATCAACCCAAGGGAGAATAGAATCTCAAGGAGCAGACAAATAGTAAAATGAATAATAAAATAAGGAAAAGACTAAAAGGTATCTGTTGGAATAGGCAATTAGGAGGCCTTTAATGTCATTTTACACAGAAATTTTACTAAAGTGGTGAGGTCTAAAGCCAAATTGTAGTGGGATGAGGAATGAATAGGAGGTGAGGAAATGTGGACAAAAAGTATGGACTAGTTTTAAAAGAAGATTGTCTGTAAAGTTTAGGAGTGAGGGCAGTGGTTCAAGGGGACATAATTGAAAACTGGTTGTTGAATGTTAGAAATTTTTTAAAAAAGGAAATAACTGGGAAATACCAATCTAAATCAACTTGCATGTTAATGTCTCTGGGATCATTTTGAATTCATGAAGCATAGACTTTAGAAAACATTTTCCTCTATTGTAAATAACACTGCTATAAACATAGGGGTGCATGTACCCCTTTGAATTAGTGTTTTTGTATTTGGGGGGTAAATATCCAGTAGTGCAATTACTGGATCATAAGATATTTCTATTTTTATGTTTTTGCGGAAGCTCCATACTGTTTCCCACAGTGGCTGCACCAGTTTGCATCCCTACCAACAGTGCAAGACATGGATGGAGCTAGAGAGTATAATGCTAAGTGAAATAAATCAGTCAAAGAAAGACAAGTATCATATGATTTCTCTAATAAGAAACCAAACAAATGAGCAAAGGAGAAAAGAGATGGAGTGAGGTAACCCAAGAACCAGACTCTTAACTATAGAGAACAAATGGATGGTTACCAGATGGGAATGGGTGGGGGGATGCTTTAAATAGGTGATGAGGATTAAAGAGCACACTTGTGTGATGAGCTCTGAGTAATGTATAGAATTGTTGAATCACTATGTTGTGCATCTGAAACTAATATAATACTCTGTTAACTAACTGGAATTAAAGTAAAAACTAAAAAGAAAAAAAAACATTTTCCTCTAAAGTTTTGCCGATACAGATTTTCCAATAAATGGAAATGGGTATTATCCTAATATAGTCTCATGATTCTGCTCTCTGTAAGTCTCAATTATAAAGTGTAGATAAAGCCATACTGAAGTAAAAATTATGGCTTTAAATGAACTATAAATCCTGAGGAAACATCAGTATAGACATAAATTTAAGGAACACTACAGGGGCCCCTGGGCAGCTCAGTTGGTTAAATGTCTGACTTTGGCTCAGGTCACAATCTCACAGTTCATGAGTTCGAGTCCCGCGTTGGGCTCTGCCACAGCTCAGCGCCTGGAACCTGCGTCTCCCTCTCTCTGCCCCTCCCCTGCTCACACTCCGTCACTCTCAAAAATAAATAAATGTTAATTTTCTTTTTTTAATTTGAGGAAGACTACAAAAAGTCATGGAAAATGATACCACTTAAGGCAAAGAAAATTTTAATTTAAAAGTAGATATTTACTGGTATAAGACACTATATCTACTTGGTATAAGACACTATATTGAACTTTGACAATTTCAACTGACATTGATTGCCATTTTATTCCATTCAGAATTTACCTTATTTTACTTCTTTCCCCTGGGACATTTAGTTCCTCTTGATATGATCTTTTTTTCTCTTCATTGCTATCAATGGCTTTCATAAAATGAAGTATAGAGGGGGTGCTAAATGAGACCAAGTCAAATAAGTTAAAGTCACACTGTAGGAGAAGCATTCAGCAAGCAAGAACAATAAGGGCCTTACTCTTATGGACATTCTTTTAGCATCTCTGGAATTTTAATTTATTTTATTTTTTAATTTGAATTCAAGTTAGTTAACATACAGTGTAGTACTGGTTTCAGTAGTAGAACCCAGTGATTCATCACTGCCATATAACACCCAGTGCTCATCCCAACAAGTGCCCTCCTTAATGCCCATCACCCATTTAGCCCACCCCCCACCTACCTCCCCTCCAGCAACTCTCACTTTTTTCTCTGTATTTAAGAGTCTCTTATGGTTTGCCTCCCTCTATCTTTTTATCTTATTTTTCCTTCCCTTCCCCTATGTTCATCTGTTGTGTTTCTTAAATTCCACACATGAATGAAATAGTATGATATTTGTCTTTCTCTGACTGACTTATTTTGCTGAGCATGGTACACTCTAGTTCCATCCATGGTGTTGCAAATGGAAAGATTTCATTCTTTTTGATTGCCAGATAATATTCCATTATATATATATATATATATATATATATATATATATATATATATACACACACACACACACACACACACACACATACACACACACATATATATATAAAATAAAACACAGATTTTTTTATCCATTTGTCAGTTGATAGACTTCTGGCCTCTTTCCATAATTTGGCTATTGTTGATACCACTGCTATAAACATTGGGGTTCTGTGCCCCTTCAAAACAGCACACCTGTATCCTTTGGTTAAATACCTACTATAGTGCAATTGCTAGGTCATAGGGTAGTTCTGTTTTTAATTTTTTGAGGAACCTCCATACTGTTCTCCAGAGTGGCTGCACCAACAGTGCAAAAGTGTTCCCCTTTCTCTGCACCCTTATCAACATCTGTTGTTTCTTGGGTGGTTAATTTTAGCAACTCTGACAGGCGTAAGGTACCTCATTGTGGTTTTGATTTGTATTTCCCTGATGATGAGTGATATTAAGCATTTTCATGTATCTACTAGCCATCTGGATGTCTTCTTTGGAAAAGTGCCTATTCATGTCTTCTGCCCATTTGTTCACTGGATAATTTGTTTTTTGGGTGTTGAGTTTGATAATTTCTTTATAGATTTTGGATACTAATCCTGTATCATATATGTCATTTCCAAATATCTTCTCCTATTCTATTGATTGCCTTTCAGTTTTGTTGATTGTTTCCTTCACTTTTCAGAAACTGTTTATCTTGATGAGGTCCCAATAGTTCATTTTTGCTTTTGTTTCCCTTGCCTGTAGAGACATATCTAGTAAGAAGTTGATGTGGCCAAGGTCAAAGAGGTTGCTGCCTATTTTCTCCTGTAGGATTTTGATGGTTTCCTGTCTTACATTTAGACCTTTCATCCATTTTGAATTTATTTTGGTGTATGGTATAAGAAAGTGGTCCAGTTTCATTCTTCTACATGTCTCTAGAATTTTAAATTGTAAGTCTGGCTATTTTAGTTATGATTAAATTGCAGTGAAAAATTATTCTTCCTGAAGTCCAAACTTCTTACACTTAACTGAGGCACGTTTAGAACAGGAAAATAAAAGTTTAAGATTTTGTATAATAGTGGTTTACCCCAGTGATAATTAATGGGAAGGTTAAGTTGTGAGGATAAGTATTAGAATCATTCAGAGAAAGAAATTATCAATATGGTAAAGTATTTGTAGGAACTTCTCATGAAGAACATGAGCTTGATCAGGGGCGCCGGGGTGACTCAGTCGGTTAAGTGTCCAACTTTGGCTCGGGTCTCACGGTTTGTGGGTTCAAGCCCCGCATCAGTCTCTGTGCTGTCAGCTCAGCACCTGGAGTCTGCTAAGGATTCTGTCTCCCTCTCTTTCTGCCCCTCCCCTGATCATGTTCTTTCTCTCTCTGTCTCAAAAATAAATAAAACATTTTTAAAATTAAAAAAAAAGAATATAAGCTTGATCTTGAGACTGGTTATATGACAGGCAGAGAAAGAGAAGGGAGGCTTTCTAGGAAAAAGAGCAGAATGTACAAATACGTGTTTAAATTACAACCTGAAAATCGAAGAGGCTCCACTTTGATCTTTTGGTGAGTCAACTGGTAAATAAAAATATCTGTAAAGTATAATATATATAGTAATTCCTAGTATCAAAATAATCAGGAGCTCTTAAAATAATGATCCACTTTCTATGCTCATAAAACAACTACTTAATGGGAAGCACTTTTTGGTATTTATCCTTCAATCAGGAAAATGTACCTAGTTACCAGACCATATTTGAGTATCATTCCTTTAATCATAATAATAATACTGACATATATGTCAGGTATACAAATCTAAATATAATACAGTTCACTTCCTTAAAGTGTTTAAAGATTATTAAGATATTCTTTCTGTGATAACACTTTTTTCTACTTTACGATTTCACTAGTAGTTTTGATATTGCTTTCAAGGAAAAAAAACAAAACTGTATTTTATCAAAAAATCTTAAGCCAATAATTTTGTGCCCTGCAAAAAATGTTTTTAATTCTTTTTAACATTTATTTGAGAGAGAGAGAGAGACAGAGCATGAGTGCGGGAGGAGCAGAGAAAGAGAGAAACACAGAATCCAAAGCAGGCTCCAGGCTTTGAGCTGACAGCACAGAGCCCAACACGGGTCTCAAACTCACTAACTGTGAGATCATGACCTGAGCCAAAGTCAGACACCTAACCAACTGAGCCACCCAGGTGCCCCTGCCTTGCAAAAATCTTAATGAGATAATGTGTACATATAAAACTCTAATCACAGTTCCTGGCGTGGAGAAGGCACTGGGGTTTGCTAAATATTAATTTAAAATAAGTGATCAATAAATATTTATTGAATTGAATTATTTAAAATTTCTATCTTATAATTGAGTCCTAATTGTTAATATATAAATTCCCTTATAAATGATGATATACAATTTCTTGTATATCATTATATATCAAAATTAACATATTTCATAATATATAATTTTTTTACCAGAAATACAGAACAATTGAACAGTTATTTGGGTGTCTATAATATACTTAGCATAGTGGCAAATAAATAGATTTAGACTGTGACTTTATGGGGCTTCATGTAGTAGAAAGCAAGTGAAATTGCTTTACCAACTTTTTCAAGTTCAAGAGAAGGGAACTGATGATCTGATACATATATGTTCCAGGCTAAATGCTAATACAAGTATATTTGTCTTAGCCACATGACAGACATATTTGTACATCACAATACATTACATTCCCATAATATATGCCATATCACATATGCCAAGAGATACTCTCCCCATATGATTCCAAAAGTCATAAAAATCAATAAGTGCATTCTACTCATATAAGTAACATATAACATTTTTCAGATAATTCCAATGTACATTGCCCTCAATAGTTAAATATTTCCTTAAATTTTAAAACAAACTAAATAAAGCCTACAGTTCAATAATGACTCTGTGTGGTTGCATTAAGACTTACATTTTGACAGTTTCTCAGAAGGCCAGCACTCCATAATTAATGAAGTTTCAGGCAAAAGATTGACCTTCTGAATGACTGGATAAGTGCAAACTTAGGAGGAAAAAAGTTTGCTTTGGACCATTTATTGAAGCCTAAGAGCTGTTATCTTTTAAAATGAAAGTAAGTTCTGGAACCATGCCTAAGAAATTGGCTCTATATGTTAACATTGGAGAGTCCCTATTACAATAAAAATGCATGCTGTCTACTTTATTTTATGCTATATTTAAAATAAGAGAAATTGTAAAAAGCTTCATTTACTTGATCTTTTGTGACCTTCTGTAAAGGTTCCTAAGATTGAACTCTCAGGCATGTGAAGTCTAAGATATGACACGCTTTATATAAATGGCTCTGGTATTCATTTCCAAGCTGAATCTACAGAGCTTCTACTGAGAGAAAGTTTCCTCTCATCTGGGTTTGAGTCAGTTCATTTACTTAAAGGTTAGCCTTAATGAGGTCAAGGTCACAGGAGGAGCCTGATGGAAAATGTTTAAAATCAATGGGAACCTAGATTTGAATTCCGGTTCTGCCCTTTACTAGCTGTAGAAACTTAACTAAGTTCATGAGGCTTAGTTTCTTCACCTTTAAAATGGAAGAGTAGCACCTATATTTCTGTGTTTTGTGTGAAACAGGACACTCCAGTTACCATTTATGCACTTAGTGCAGGGTCTGACACATAATATATCCTCAATAAATATTAAATATTAACTGTGCTTTTGATTTGTTATTAGAAAAACGATTGTATACATTATGTATTCTATGGATCATTAGTTAGCAATACCCAAATATCAGCAAAAGCATTATTCTGGGAATGTATAGAAGCCTATACACCTGTTTATATTTTTGAACCCAGCAGAAATTTCAAATGGCCCAACAAGAATTCCTTTTTTGTATGTCAGTCACTTCTAATGTTATTCTAGTGACTGAATAAATTTTGAGAATAAACATGTAAAACAACACAGCTTTACCTCATACATGCTCAATAAATTGTGTATTGATGCCTGAATAAATGGATGATAGAGTGAATGAACTATTTAAACTATGGAGCACTCAGACACAAAGCTTAAGCAAGAGCCTAAAGATTCATTTCTGTGCTGACAATGGCTCCATGACTTTGAGAAATTTTCTACTTCCTCTCATTTTCAATTTCTTTCTCTTTCAAACATAGGGGCTTAATACGTAATGTCTGTCCATGGTGCCTCTCCAGTTCTGAAAGGCTATGATTCAAACAGGAAAGGAAACTTGACTAAGGACGCAATTTGTTTATTGGAACAGAAGAGTTGTTAGAACATAAGTCCTTTGAGCTTTTAGATCTTATCTTCCTGTTTTCTCTCCTAAGTCTAACAGACTTTTGAAAATTTTCCCAAATGTATATTATTTTACCACATGACAAATAGATAGTGCATTAGGAAAATCTACAATAAAAATGAGTGCATCTGAAGGAAATGATTCTAAACAATTTTCCAGAGAAGTGAGACATAGAGATAGGTCTTTGAGAGGAGAAGAAATCTGAAGGGCTAGCAGATTTGTTGGCAATCTGTAATTTTCCGTGAAGACAGTTGCCCAACAGCTCCTGGTAGTGTTATTTACTTGCTCATTCATTCATTCACTCACTCATTCACTCATTCATTCAATAAATGCTTTGGAATGATTACTATTTGCATGGAAACATGCCAGGGTAGGATTATAAAGATGAATGTGATGTATTTTGTCCTGAAAGGATTTATTCTTTAGTAGAGATGAAAAGACATGTATATAATTTTTCTATGTTCTATGTGGCACGAAAGAAAGTTACATGAGATTTAAGAAGAAGGAAGACAAATTCAGAAAGTCAGTTGGCAATGAAGGGAGGAAAATCAAAGAAAACTGGGAGTAGAAGGTAATTAGCTTGGGTTTAAATATCTGTAGATTGGGCAGCAGATAATTCCTGGCTGAGGAAATGATGTGATAAAAGACTCAAAGGAGCAGGAAATGGAATGCAATCTTACTACATTATTGAGTTTAAGAAAGAATAATGGGAAATACATTTAAAGGATAATGCCAGATTGAGGAGAACTTTGGAAGCCACAGTAAGGGATTTGGTCTTCATTTTCTGTACAAAAGCAGCCATTGGAGATTTCAGAGAAGGGAGATGGAAGAAAACTCATCCTGGATGGTGATTCCTGAAGAAGAGTTGTACCTGGTGGTTGTAAAATGAATTTTGATAGGCAGATGTCCCAAATAAAGGTCTTACCTGAGCTCTCTTTCTTGTCCAGGTTGCTGATGTCCTGCTGCAACATGGCGCAAATGTCAATGTTCAAGATGCAGTTTTTTTCACTCCATTGCACATTGCAGCATACTATGGACATGAACAGGTATGTCTGATGGTAGGATTTCCAAAGGCTGGGGAACCATTCCAGGCTTTTGTGGAACTGCCCTAGCCTCAAAGAAGGAATATTTAAGCTATCCTTTGGATTACTTTTGCCATATTATCATCAGTTCCACCTTTAGGATCTGATAGATGCATAGAAACATTGCACCTGCCAAGTGATTCATTTTCACTAACTGTTTCAGTACCCAAGGGAGGCACTACAGTAAGTGTACACTCCCAGGAATCACCCAGCCTGTATTTGAAAAATTCCTAGCTTTGTGACCATGTGTAGATTATATCATCTCCCAGATCTTCAGTTTCTTCATCTGTAAAATGGAGAAAATATTAATAGTGCCTACCCATAGGGTTGTGGATATGATGAGATATTAATTTCAAGTGTTTGGCAAATTCTCAATAACTGTCACTATGATGATACTAGTGCAATAACAATAAAACAAATCATAAAGACCTTCCTTTATGAAAAAATGTGTCTTTCAAAAACTGGGCTTCTTTTTTTTTCTACTGTCCTGGAATGTGGTAGACTGAAAATATCCCCCAAAATATGTTCATGCTTTAATTTTCAGAACCTGTGAATGTTACCCTAAAAAGGATTTAGCAGATGTGATCAAGTTAAAGATCTCGAGTTGGGGAAATTAGGCTGACATTATCTGGGTGGACCTGATATAATCACAAGGGTTCTTATTATAAGGAGCAGGAAACCTAAGTGTCAGTGAATGTAAGAGGTTAAAGTGATGCTAGAAGGGGTAACAAGCTAAGGAATGCAGGCAGCCTGTAGAAGCTGAAAATGCAAGGAAATGAAAGCCTCCAGAAGGAATACAACCTGCCAACACCTTGGTTTTAGACTTCTGAACACCAGAACTTTTAAGAGAATAATCTGTGCTGTTTTAATCCAATAAATTTGTGGTGATTTGCAGCAGTGGGAAATTAATACATGGAATAACCTAGAAAAATTTAAAAAACAGTCACCAGGGGCGCCTGGGTGGCTCAGTCAGTTAAGCATCCAACTTCAGCTCAGGTCATGATCTCGCGGTCTGTGAGTTCCAGCCCTGCATCGGGCATAGTGCTGACAGCTCAGACAGAGCCTGGTGACTGCTTTGGATTCTGTGTCTCCCTCTCTTTCTGCCCCTCCCCCACTCATACTGTCTCTCTCTCTCTCTCTCAAAAATAATAAACATTAAAAAAAAATACTTATATATACAATGGAATACTACTTGGCAATGAGGAAGAATGAAATCCTGCCATTTGCAACAACGTGGATGGAACTGGAGGGTATTATGCTAAGTGAAATAAGTCAGTCAGAGAAAGACAGATATCATATGTTTTCACTCATATGTGGAACTTGAGAAACTTAACAAAAGATCATGGGGGAAGGGAAGGGGGCAAAATAGTTACAAACAGAGAGGGAAGGAAGCAAACCATAAGAGACTCTTAAATACAGAGAACAAAGCGAGGATTGATGGGGGGCCAGGGGTGAAGCGAAAATGGGTGATGGGCATTGAGGAGGGCACTTGTTAGGACGAGCACTGAGTGTTGTATGTAAGTGATGAATCACAGGAATCTACCCCTAAAACCAAGAGCATGCTGTATACACTGTATGTTAGCCAACTTGACAATAAATTATATTAAAAAATTAAAAATAAAAATAAAAATAAATAAAAAATAAAAAACAATCACTGAATGTGCTTTAAATATAATTTGCTTTAGATATGTAATTATATAACAGGTAATTATTTTAAAATTTGATATTCTGTAATAAAATAAAAATAAATATAGAATGCTTTAAAGTTTATAGTGTGCCTTCATTCAATGAATAGTTTCATTTGACCTTCATGGAAACCTAATGAACTTAATGAGTTACCATGTGAGTGAACTCATACTATGGGATAGGAAGTTTATGTGGATTATTTTGTGTGTGTGTGATTTTTCCACAATCCTAAAGTTAACTATTATTTCCCCCCTCTTGCCAATGATATGCATGAGCTCACTCAGGTCAAGTAGCATGCCAGAGTCACACAGTTAATTAGAAGATCTGGAATACATATTCAGGTCTGTCTGATCCCAAAGCCTATAGTTATTCTGTTGTACCTAAGAGCCTCTTCTTATTTGTTTTCTATCAGTGAGACAATCAGAAAGTCGAGGAAATTTGCTTGAGGGGTAGGGCTAGTTATTCAAGGCCTAGTGCTCTAACTCCCAAGTGCATTGATTTTTTTAAAAATTGTTAACAACTTTATTGAGATATAAAGAAATTGTGGTTTATATACACAATGGAATACTACTTGGCAATGAGAAAGAATGAAATATGGCCTTTTGTAGCAACGTGGATGGAACTGGAGAGTGTTATGCTAAGTGAAATAAGTCATACAGAGAAAGACAGATATCATATGTTTTCACTCTTATGTGGATCCTGAGAAACTTAACAGAAGACCATGGGA